>NC_034190.2:83429470-83501970 GCF_002021735.2 Oncorhynchus kisutch
GCTATATACTATGGGTAGCGGTACAGAGTCAATGTGGAGGCTATATACTATGGGTAGCGGTACAGAGTCAATGTGGAGGATATATACTATGGGTAGCTGTACAGAGTCAATGTGGAGGCTATATACTATGGGTAGCGGTACAGAGTCAATGTGGAGGCTATATACTATGGGTAGCTGTACAGAGTCAATGTGGAGGCTATATACTATGGGTAGCTGTACCGAGTCAGTGTGGAGGCTATATACTATGGGTAGCTGTACCGAGTCAATGTGGAGGCTATATACTATGGGTAGCTGTACAGAGTCAATGTGGAGGCTATATACTATGGGTAGCTGTACAGAGTCAATGTGGAGGCTATATACTATGGGTAGCTGTACCGAGTCAATGTGGAGGCTATATACTATGGGTAGCTGTACCGAGTCAATGTGGAGGCTATATACTATGGGTAGCTGTACCGAGTCAGTGTGGAGGCTATATACTATGGGTAGCTGTACAGAGTCAGTGTGGAGGCTATATACTATGGGTAGCGGTACAGAGTCAGTATGGAGGCTATATACTATGGGTAGCTGTACCGAGTCAGTGTGGAGGCTATATACTATGGGTAGCGGTACAGAGTCAATGTGGAGGCTATATACTATGGGTAGCGGTACAGAGTCAATGTGGAGGCTATATACTATGGGTAGCGGTACAGAGTCAATGTGGAGGCTATATACTATGGGTAGCGGTACAGAGTCAATGTGGAGGCTATATACTATGGGTAGCTGTACAGAGTCAATGTGGAGGCTATATACTATGGGTAGCTGTACAGAGTCAATGTGGAGGCTATATACTATGGGTAGCGGGTACAGAGTCAGTGTGGAGGCTATATACTATGGGTAGCGGTACAGAGTCAATGTGGAGGCTATATACTATGGGGTAGCGGTACAGAGTCAGTGTGGAGGCTATATACTATGGGTAGCTGTACAGAGTCAGTGTGGAGGCTATATACTATGGGTAGCGGTACAGAGTCAATGTGGAGGCTATATACTATGGGTAGCGGTACAGAGTCAGTGTGGAGGCTATATACTGTGGGTAGCGGTACAGGGTCAGTGTGGAGGCTATATACTATGGGTAGCGGTACAGAGTCAGTGTGGAGGCTATATACTATGGGTAGCGGTACAGAGTCAATGTGGAGGCTATATACTATGGGTAGCGGTACAGAGTCAGTGTGGAGGCTATATACTATGGGTAGCTGTACAGAGTCAGTGTGGAGGCTATATACTATGGGTAGCGGTACAGAGTCAATGTGGAGGCTATATACTATGGGTAGCGGTACAGAGTCAATGTGGAGGCTATATACTATGGGTAGCGGTACAGAGTCAGTGTGGAGGCTATATACTATGGGTAGCTGTACAGAGTCAGTGTGGAGGCTATATACTATGGGTAGCGGTACAGAGTCAATGTGGAGGCTATATACTATGGGTAGCTGTACCGAGTCAGTGTGGAGGCTATATACTATGGGTAGCGGTACAGAGTCAATGTGGAGGCTATATACTATGGGTAGCGGTACAGAGTCAGTGTGGAGGCTATATACTATGGGTAGCTGTACAGAGTCAATGTGGAGGCTATATACTATGGGTAGCTGTACAGAGTCAATGTGGAGGCTATATACTATGGGTAGCTGTACCGAGTCAGTGTGGAGGCTATATACTATGGGTAGCTGTACCGAGTCAGTGTGGAGGCTATATACTATGGGTAGAGGTACAGAGTCAATGTGGAGGCTATATACTATGGGTAGCGGTACAGAGTCAATGTGGAGGCTATATACTATGGGTAGCTGTACCGAGTCAGTGTGGAGGCTATATACTATGGGTAGAGGTACAGAGTCAATGTGGAGGCTATATACTATGGGTAGCTGTACAGAGTCAATGTGGAGGCTATATACAGGGGGTACCAGTACAGAGTCAGTGTGGAGGCTATATACTATGGGTAGCTGTACAGAGTCAATGTGGAGGCTATATACTATGGGTAGCGGTACAGAGTCAATGTGGAGGCTATATACTATGGGTAGCGGTACAGAGTCAATGTGGAGGCAATATACTATGGGTAGCTGTACAGAGTCAATGTGGAGGCTATATACTATGGGTAGCGGTACAGAGTCAATGTGGAGGCTATATACTATGGGTAGCGGTACAGAGTCAATGTGGAGGATATATACTATGGGTAGCTGTACAGAGTCAATGTGGAGGCTATATACTATGGGTAGCGGTACAGAGTCAATGTGGAGGCTATATACTATGGGTAGCTGTACAGAGTCAATGTGGAGGCTATATACTATGGGTAGCTGTACCGAGTCAGTGTGGAGGCTATATACTATGGGTAGCTGTACCGAGTCAATGTGGAGGCTATATACTATGGGTAGCTGTACAGAGTCAATGTGGAGGCTATATACTATGGGTAGCTGTACAGAGTCAATGTGGAGGCTATATACTATGGGTAGCTGTACCGAGTCAATGTGGAGGCTATATACTATGGGTAGCTGTACCGAGTCAATGTGGAGGCTATATACTATGGGTAGCTGTACCGAGTCAGTGTGGAGGCTATATACTATGGGTAGCTGTACAGAGTCAGTGTGGAGGCTATATACTATGGGTAGCGGTACAGAGTCAATGTGGAGGCTATATACTATGGGTAGCTGTACCGAGTCAGTGTGGAGGCTATATACTATGGGTAGCGGTACAGAGTCAATGTGGAGGCTATATACTATGGGTAGCGGTACAGAGTCAGTGTGGAGGCTATATACTATGGGTAGCTGTACAGAGTCAATGTGGAGGCTATATACTATGGGTAGCTGTACAGAGTCAATGTGGAGGCTATATACTATGGGTAGCTGTACCGAGTCAGTGTGGAGGCTATATACTATGGGTAGCTGTACCGAGTCAGTGTGGAGGCTATATACTATGGGTAGAGGTACAGAGTCAATGTGGAGGCTATATACTATGGGTAGCGGTACAGAGTCAATGTGGAGGCTATATACTATGGGTAGCTGTACCGAGTCAGTGTGGAGGCTATATACTATGGGTAGAGGTACAGAGTCAATGTGGAGGCTATATACTATGGGTAGAGGTACAGAGTCAATGTGGAGGCTATATACTATGGGTAGCTGTACAGAGTCAATGTGGAGGCTATATACAGGGGGTACCAGTACAGAGTCAGTGTGGAGGCTATATACTATGGGTAGCTGTACAGAGTCAATGTGGAGGCTATATACTATGGGTAGCGGTACAGAGTCAATGTGGAGGCTATATACTATGGGTAGCGGTACAGAGTCAATGTGGAGGCAATATACTATGGGTAGCTGTACAGAGTCAATGTGGAGGCTATATACTATGGGTAGCGGTACAGAGTCAATGTGGAGGCTATATACTATGGGTAGCGGTACAGAGTCAATGTGGAGGATATATACTATGGGTAGCTGTACAGAGTCAATGTGGAGGCTATATACTATGGGTAGCGGTACAGAGTCAATGTGGAGGCTATATACTATGGGTAGCTGTACAGAGTCAATGTGGAGGCTATATACTATGGGTAGCTGTACCGAGTCAGTGTGGAGGCTATATACTATGGGTAGCTGTACCGAGTCAATGTGGAGGCTATATACTATGGGTAGCTGTACAGAGTCAATGTGGAGGCTATATACTATGGGTAGCTGTACAGAGTCAATGTGGAGGCTATATACTATGGGTAGCTGTACCGAGTCAATGTGGAGGCTATATACTATGGGTAGCTGTACCGAGTCAATGTGGAGGCTATATACTATGGGTAGCTGTACCGAGTCAGTGTGGAGGCTATATACTATGGGTAGCTGTACAGAGTCAGTGTGGAGGCTATATACTATGGGGTAGCGGTACAGAGTCAGTATGGAGGCTATATACTATGGGTAGCTGTACCGAGTCAGTGTGGAGGCTATATACTATGGGTAGCGGTACAGAGTCAATGTGGAGGCTATATACTATGGGTAGCGGGTACAGAGTCAATGTGGAGGCTATATACTATGGGTAGCGGTACAGAGTCAATGTGGAGGCTATATACTATGGGTAGCGGTACAGAGTCAATGTGGAGGCTATATACTATGGGTAGCTGTACAGAGTCAATGTGGAGGCTATATACTATGGGTAGCTGTACAGAGTCAATGTGGAGGCTATATACTATGGGTAGCGGTACAGAGTCAGTGTGGAGGCTATATACTATGGGTAGCGGTACAGAGTCAATGTGGAGGCTATATACTATGGGTAGCTGTACAGAGTCAATGTGGAGGCTATATACTATGGGTAGCTGTACCGAGTCAATGTGGAGGCTATATACTATGGGTAGCGGTACAGAGTCAGTGTGGAGGCTATATACTATGGGTAGCTGTACCGAGTCAATGTGGAGGCTATATACTATGGGTAGCGGTACAGAGTCAATGTGGAGACTATATACTATGGGTAGCTGTACCGAGTCAATGTGGAGGCTATATACTATGGGTAGCGGTACAGAGTCAATGTGGAGGCTATATACTATGGGTAGCTGTACCGAGTCAATGTGGAGGCTATATACTATGGGTAGCGGTACAGAGTCAGTGTGGAGGCTATATACTATGGGTAGCTGTACCGAGTCAATGTGGAGGCTATATACTATGGGTAGCGGTACAGAGTCAATGTGGAGACTATATACTATGGGTAGCTGTACCAAGTCAATGTGGAGGCTATATACTATGGGTAGCTGTACAGAGTCAATGTGGAGGCTATATACTATGGGTAGCTGTACAGAGTCAATGTGGAGGCTATATACTATGGGTAGCTGTACCGAGTCAATGTGGAGGCTATATACTATGGGTAGCTGTAACGAGTCAATGTGGAGGCTATATACTATGGGTAGCGGTACAGAGTCAGTATGGAGGCTATATACTATGGGTAGCTGTACCGAGTCAGTGTGGAGGCTATATACTATGGGTAGCGGTACAGAGTCAATGTGGAGGCTATATACTATGGGTAGCGGTACAGAGTCAATGTGGAGGCTATATACTATGGGTAGCGGTACAGAGTCAATGTGGAGGCTATATACTATGGGTAGCGGTACAGAGTCAATGTGGAGGCTATATACTATGGGTAGCTGTACAGAGTCAATGTGGAGGCTATATACTATGGGTAGCTGTACAGAGTCAATGTGGAGGCTATATACTATGGGGTAGCGGTACAGAGTCAGTGTGGAGGCTATATACTATGGGTAGCGGTACAGAGTCAATGTGGAGGCTATATACTATGGGTAGCTGTACAGAGTCAATGTGGAGGCTATATACTATGGGTTGCTGTACCGAGTCAATGTGGAGGCTATATACTATGGGTAGCGGTACAGAGTCAGTGTGGAGGCTATATACTATGGGTAGCTGTACCGAGTCAATGTGGAGGCTATATACTATGGGTAGCGGTACAGAGTCAATGTGGAGACTATATACTATGGGTAGCTGTACCGAGTCAATGTGGAGGCTATATACTATGGGTAGCGGTACAGAGTCAATGTGGAGGCTATATACTATGGGTAGCTGTACCGAGTCAATGTGGAGGCTATATACTATGGGTAGCGGTACAGAGTCAGTGTGGAGGCTATATACTATGGGTAGCTGTACCGAGTCAATGTGGAGGCTATATACTATGGGTAGCGGTACAGAGTCAGTGTGGAAGCTATATACTATGGGTAGCTGTACCGAGTCAATGTGGAGGCTATATACTATGGGTAGCGGTACAGAGTCAATGTGGAGGCTATATACTATGGGTAGCTGTACCGAGTCAATGTGGAGGCTATATACTATGGGTAGCGGTACAGAGTCAGTGTGGAGGCTATATACTATGGGTAGCTGTACCGAGTCAATGTGGAGGCTATATACTATGGGTAGCGGTACAGAGTCAATGTGGAGGCTATATACTATGGGTAGCGGTACAGAGTCAATGTGGAGGCTATATACTATGGGTAGCGGTACAGAGTCAGTGTGGAGGCTATATACTATGGGTATCTGTACCGAGTCAGTGTGGAGGCTATATACTATGGGTAGCTGTACCGAGTCAGTGTGGAGGCTATATACTATGGGTAGCTGTACCGAGTCAGTGTGGAGGCTATATACTATGGGTAGCGGTACAGAGTCAATGTGGAGGCTATATACTATGGGTAGCGGTACAGAGTCAATGTGGAGGCTATATACTATGGGTAGCGGTACAGAGTCAATGTGGAGGCTATATACTATGGGTAGCGGTACAGAGTCAATGTGGAGGCTATATACTATGGGTAGCTGTACCGAGTCAGTGTGGAGGCTATATACTATGGGTAGCGGTACAGAGTCAATGTGGAGGCTATATACTATGGGTAGCGGTACAGAGTCAATGTGGAGGCTATATACTATGGGTAGCGGTACAGAGTCAATGTGGAGGCTATATACTATGGGTATTGGTACAGAGTCAATGTGGAGGCTATATACTATGGGTAGCGGTACAGAGTCAATGTGGAGGCTATATACTATGGGTGGCGGTACAGAGTCAATGTGGAGGCTATATACTATGGGTAGCGGTACAGAGTCAGTGTGGAGGCTATATACTATGGGTAGCGGTACAGAGTCAATGTGGAGGCTATATACTATGGGTAGCGGTACAGAGTCAGTGTGGAGGCTATATGCTATGGGTAGCGGTACAGAGTCAGTGTGGAGGCTATATACTATGGGTAGCGGTACAGAGTCAGTGTGGAGGCTATATACTATGGGTAGCGGTACAGAGTCAGTGTGGAGGCTATATACTATGGGTAGCGGTACAGAGTCAATGTGGAGGCTATATACTATGGGTAGCGGTACAGAGTCAATGTGGAGGCTATATACTATGGGTAGCGGTACAGAGTCAATGTGGAGGCTATATACTATGGGTAGCTGTACCGAGTCAGTGTGGAGGCTATATACTATGGGTAGCTGTACCGAGTCAGTGTGGAGGCTATATACTATGGGTAGAGGTACAGAGTCAATGTGGAGGCTATATACTATGGGTAGCGGTACAGAGTCAATGTGGAGGCTATATACTATGGGTAGCTGTACCGAGTCAGTGTGGAGGCTATATACTATGGGTAGCGGTACAGAGTCAATGTGGAGGCTATATACTATGGGTAGCGGTACAGAGTCAATGTGGAGGCTATATACTATGGGTAGCGGTACAGAGTCAATGTGGAGGCTATATACAATGGGTAGCGGTACAGAGTCAATGTGGAGGCTATATACTATGGGTAGCGGTACAGAGTCAATGTGGAGGCTATATACTATGGGTAGCGGTACAGAGTCAGTGTGGAGGCTATATACTATGGGTAGCGGTACAGAGTCAATGTGGAGGCTATATACTATGGGTAGCGGTACAGAGTCAGTGTGGAGGCTATATACTATGGGTAGCGGTACAGAGTCAGTGTGGAGGCTATATACTATGGGTAGCGGTACAGAGTCAGTGTGGAGGCTATATACTATGGGTAGCGGTACAGAGTCAATGTGGAGGCTATATACTATGGGTAGCTGTACCGAGTCAGTGTGGAGGCTATATACTATGGGTAGCTGTACCGAGTCAGTGTGGAGGCTATATACTATGGGTAGAGGTACAGAGTCAATGTGGAGGCTATATACTATGGGTAGCGGTACAGAGTCAATGTGGAGGCTATATACTATGGGTAGCTGTAACGAGTCAGTGTGGAGGCTATATACTATGGGTAGAGGTACAGAGTCAATGTGGAGGCTATATACTATGGGTAGAGGTACAGAGTCAATGTGGAGGCTATATACTATGGGTAGCTGTACAGAGTCAATGTGGAGGCTATATACAGGGGGTACCAGTACAGAGTCAGTGTGGAGGCTATATACTATGGGTAGCTGTACAGAGTCAATGTGGAGGCTATATACTATGGGTAGCTGTACCGAGTCAGTGTGGAGGCTATATACTATGGGTAGCAGTACAGAGTCAATGTGGAGGCTATATACTATGGGTAGCGGTACAGAGTCAGTGTGGAGGCTATATACTATGGGTAGCTGTACCGAGTCAGTGTGGAGGCTATATACTATGGGTAGCTGTACCGAGTCAATGTGGAGGCTATATACTATGGGTAGCGGTACAGAGTCAATGTGGAGGCTATATACTATGGGTAGCGGTACAGAGTCAATGTGGAGGCTAAATACAGGGGGTACCAGTACAGAGTCAATGTGGAGGCTATATACAGGGTGTTACGGTACAGAGTCAATGTGGAGGCTATATACAGGGGGTACCAGTAGAGAGTCAATGTGGAGGCTATATACTATGGGTAGCGGTACAGAGTCAATGTGGAGGCTATATACTATGGGTAGCGGTACAGAGTCAATGTGGAGGCTAAATACAGGGGGTAGCGGTACAGAGTCAATGTGGAGGCTATATACAGGGTGCTACGGTACAGAGTCAATGTGGAGGCTATATACAGGGGGTACCAGTACAGAGTCAATGTGGAGGCTATATACAGGGGGTACCGGTACCGAGTCAATGTGGAGGCTATATAGAGGGGGTACCGGTACAGAGTCAATGTGGAGGCTATATACAGGGAGTACTGGTACCGAGTCAATGTGGAGGCTATATAGAGGGGGGTACCGGTACAGGGTCAATGTGGAGGCTATATACAGGGGGTACCGGTACAGAGTCAATGTGGAGGCTATATACAGGGGGTACCAGTTCAGAGTCAATGTGGAGGCTATATACAGGGGGGTACCGGTACTGAGTCAATGTGGAGGCTATATACAGGGGGGTACTGGTACAGAGTCAATGTGGAGGCTATATACAGGGGGGGTACCGGTACTGAGTCAATGTGGAGGCTATATACAGGGGGGTACTGGTACAGAGTCAATGTGGAGGCTATATACAGGGGGGTACCGGTACTGAGTCAATGTGGAGGCTATATACAGGGGGGTACTGGTACAGAGTCAATGTGGAGGCTATATACAGGGGGGTACCGGTACTGAGTCAATGTGGAGGCTATATACAGGGGGGTACTGGTACAGAGTCAATGTGGAGGCTATATACAGGGGGGTACCGGTACTGAGTCAATGTGGAGACTATATACAGGGTCAATGTGGAGACTATAATATGTAGGTAGGGGTGAAGTGACTTAGATAATAAACATTTTACAAAACAGATGGAGGAGTGGTCAGATGCCGAGCCAGATTACCGTACCAAGTGGTGATGCAACCATGCTCTCGATGGTGCAGCTTTTTGATGATCTGAGGACCCATGCCAAATCTTTTCAGTCTCCTGAGGGGGAATAGGTTTTGGTGTTTGGACCATGTTCGTTTGTTGGTGATGTGGACACTGATGAACTTGAAGCTCTCAAGCTGCTCCACTGCAGCCCCGTCGATGTGAATGGGGGCGTGCTTGGTCCTCCTTTTCCTGTAGTCCATAATCATCTCCTTTATCTTGATCACGTTGAGGGAGAGGTTGTTGTCCTGGCACCACACGGCCAGGTCTCTGACCTCCTCCCTATAGGCTGTCTCATCGTGGTCGGTGATCAAGCCTACCACTGTTGTGTCGTCAGCAAACTTAATGATGGTGATGCCCATACAGGATATAGTGACTGTAGGGGTGATGAGACCAATACAGGATGTGGTGACTGTAGGGGTGATGAGACCAATACAGGATGTGGTGACTGTAGGGGTGATGAGACCCATACAGGATGTAGTGACTGTAGGGGAGATGAGACCCATACAGGATGTAGTGACTGTAGGGGTGATGAGACCAATACAGGATGTAGTGACTGTAGGGGTCATGAGACCAATACAGGATGTAGTGACTGTAGGGGTGATGAGACCTATACAGGATGTAGTGACTGTAGGGGTGATGAGACCCATACAGGATGTAGTGACTGTAGGGGAGATGAGACCCATACAGGATGTAGTGACTGTAGGGGTGATGAGACCTATACAGGATGTAGTGACTGTAGAGGTGATGAGACCAATACAGGATGTAGTGACTGTAGTGGTGATGAGACCCATACAGGATGAAGTGACTGTAGAGGTGATGTTATGTGTCTAATAATAAATACATTGGACCACTTGTTTTCATGTCTAATTAAAGCGGTTCTTGTCATGGGTCAGGGGTCACCTCTTACACATGTCCTATTGCCTAACTGACCCCTCATCCCTTTCCCCCGTGTCGCCTCACCGCCTCGCCGCCTCTCCGCCTGCCGCCAAGCGAGACACGGCAGCCCGGCTGTCTCTGCTGCAGCTCGACTCAGCTTCCTCTTGGCTTACCCTCCCTCGCCCTCCACCCTTCCACCCCTCACCATCCGTCCTTACAACCCTTCATTCCAGACCTCGAGCATTCCACTCCTTCCCGTTCACCCCTCCACCACTCCACCCCTCCAATCCCAGCAGTGCTCTACCCTCCTTCCTAGCCCCAAACCCACGCCTCCGCCAGTCCATCCCTGTCTAAATCCTCCCTCCATCCCTCCCGTCCCCTCCTTCCTAGCCCCAAAACCACCCCCAGCCAGTCCATCCCCTTCTGAATCCTCCCTCCCTCCCGTATCCCCTCCTTCTCGTCCCCTCGCCCTCTTGCTGACACACAGGAAAGGGAAGGCAGGGAAGGTTGGCTCCTGCTCCCCTCCGACAGGGAACAGTGAGGCTATGGAAGGGGCCAGGGCACCACATCCTGTTTTAGACACACTGACAAGAGAGAGCGAACCCCATGACCTCATGCTGCCTGTGGTTGGTCAGCAGGACTACAACCACAGATAACCAAACTATGCCTCTCACAGTCTCCCTCTACCTATACTGTCAATGTATTGAGAATCAAGGCTGTAGGGACCGTAGTCTATGGTAGGGACACTGTAGACTGGTGGTCTGTTCTGTTTGTGAGGTAGACCTCTCTACTGGATGTTGTACGGCTGTACAAAGACAGAAGAGTTGGCGACAACAGTCATGTCTAATATGGAACCATTAGGGACACATTAGGGATATCTATCTGACCCCCAACATGTTTAGACCCCAGAGTGACTGGACCAGAGTGACTGGACCAGAGAGATATCTATCTGACCCCCAACATGTTTAGACCCCAGAGTGACTGGACCAGAGAGATATCTATCTGACCTCCAACATGTTTAGACCCCAGAGTGATTGGACCAGAGTGACTGGACCAGAGTGACTGGACCAGAGTGACTGGACTCCATCATAAACCAGTCAATCACTAGATAAAGATGGATGTCCTCAACAACAATGTATTCAGGGTTTTGGAGAGAGAGAGAGAGAGAGAGAGAGAGAGAGAGAGAGAGAGAGAGAGAGAGAGAGAGTGAGAGAGAGAGAGAGAGAGAGAGAGAGAGAGAGAGAGAGTGAGAGAGAGAGAGAGAGAGAGAGAGAGAGAGAGAGAGAGAGAGACAGAGAGAGAGAGAGAGAGACAGAGAGAGAGACAGAGAGAGAGAGAGAGAGAGAGAGAGAGAGAGAGAGAGAGAGAGAGACAGAGAGTGAGAGAGAGTCTTGGAGTCTTGGATAGCTATTGATATCAATCATCACGTCTTTCATGTCTCACAGTTTTACTGGAATAAAGTGCCAGGGATACATGCTCACACACACACACACACACACACACATGCTTATGCACTAATGCGACCACAGATGGGCTATAAACTATAAACTGGAGGAGGAGAGCAACAGAGAGTATCACACACACACACACACACAGATACACAGACACACACATGCACATACGCACACGCACACAGACACACACACACACACACACTCACACACACACACACACACTTGCATGCACGAGCACGCACACACACACACACCAATCACGCTGGGTTCTTTTCTCACCAAAATCACTCACAAACTTCTACAGATGCACAATCGAGAGCATCCTGTCAGGCTGTATCACCGCCTGGTACGGCAACTTCTCCTCCCACAACCGTAAGGCTCTCCAGAGGGTAGTGAGGTCTGCACAACGCATCAACGGGGGCAAACTACCTGCCCTCCAGGACACCTACACCACCCGATGTCACAGCAAGGCCCTAAAGATCATCAAGGACAACAACCACCCGAGCCACTGCCTGTTCACCCCGCTGTCATCCAGAAGGCGAGGTCAGTACAGGTGCATCAAAGCAGGGACCAAGAGACTGAAAAACAGCTTCTATCTCAAGGCCATCAGACGGTTAAACAGCCATCACTAACATTGAGTGGCTGCTGCCAACATACTGACTCAACTCCAGCCACTTTAATAATGGAAAAATGGATGTAAAAAAATGTATCACTAGCCACTTTAAACAATGCCACTTAATATAATGTTTACATACCCTACATTACTCATCTAATATGTATATACTGTACTCGATACCATCTACTGTATCTTGCCTATGACGTTCTGTACCATCACTCATTCATATATCTTTATGTACATATTCTTTATCCCCCTACACTTGTGTGTATAAGGTAGTTGTGGAATTGTTGGGTTATATTACTCGTTGGTTATTACTGCATTGTCGGAACTAGAAGCACAATCATTTCGCTACACTCGCATTAACATCTGCTAACCATGTGTATGTGACCAATAACAATGTGATTTGATTTGAACAGTGAGAGAGAAAATGCATCAAGTATAAAATGGAAGAAGAGAGAGGAGAGAGCTTCAGTACTGGGAAAATCCCTCTCTCAACCACATTAATTCATTTCCCTCACTTCTCTCTGTCTGCCTGATGGCCGCACTCGCAAACACACACACACACACACACACGGTTCAACTTAAATTACACGTTACACGTATTGTGACAGCAACGTAAACAGAGACACAACCACATACTGGACAGACCAGAGGAGGAGGCTGATGGGAAGAACTATGGGAGGACGGGCTCTTTGCAAACAACGGAATGGAACACGTGGAACGGCACCAAACTCATCAAACACATGGAAACCACATGTTTGACTCCGGTCCATTGATTCCATTCCATTCATTACAATGAGCCCGTCCTCCTATAGCTTCGCCCACCGGCCTCCTCTGTTGCACACCAACACACACACACACACACACACACACACACACACACACACACACACACACACACACACACACACACACACACACACACACACACCAAAGTATCCTTTCAAAAGCGTGTGTTTGTTAGTTTCCAGACGAGTGAGAGAATAAAACTGGCCGTTCGTTGTCATGGTTTCCACTGCGGGTGACTAGCCGAGGGTGATGTCGTGTTTGGATACGAAAAACACCTCTTCCCCTCAACATCCTTCCTACACACACACACACACACACACCACCCCAACATCCTGAACTTCAACAGGAGTTTCCTGGCCATTCACATTCCTGCTACTTTCTCATGTTATTCATTAAACTTTATACTTACTGCGTCTCGCAATGGACCTACCCTCCATTTCACAGCGACCCCACCACACCCTGGACCTACCCTCCATTTCACAGCGACCCCACCAGACACTGGACCTACCCTCCATTTCACAGCGACCCCACCACACCCTGGACCTACCCTCCATTTCACAGCGACTCCACCACACCCTGGACCTACCCTCCATTTCACAGCGACCCCACCACACCCTGGACCTACCCTCCATTTCACAGCGACCCCACCATACCCTGGACCTACCCTCCATTTCACAGCGACCCCACCACACCCTGGAGCTACCCTCCATTTCACAGCGACCCCACCACACCCTGGAGCTACCCTCCATTTCACAGCAACCCCACCACACCCTGGACCTACCCTCCATTTCACAGCGACCCCACCACACCCTGGACCTACCCTCCATTTCACAGCGACCCCACCAGACACTGGACCTACCCTCCATTTCACAGCGACCCCACCACACCCTGGACCTACCCTCCATTTCACAGCGACTCCACCACACCCTGGACCTACCCTCCATTTCACAGCGACCCCACCATACCCTGGACCTACCCTCCATTTCACAGCGACCCCACCACACCCTGGACCTACCCTCCATTTCACAGCGACCCCACCACACACTGGACCTACCCTCCATTTCACAGCGACCCCACCACACCCTGGACCTACCCTCCATTTCACAGCGACCCCACCACACCCTGGACCTACCCTCCATTTCACAGCGACCCCACCACACCCTGGACCTACCCTCCATTTCACAGCGACCCCACCACACCCTGGACCTACCCTCCATTTCACAGCGACTCCACCACACCCTGGACCTACCCTCCATTTCACAGCGACCCCACCACACCCTGGACCTACCCTCCATTTCACAGCGACCCCACCACACACTGCTGCTTCCATGATCGCTATGAGGACAACACACACACACACACACACACACACATCCCAGCATTTTGTTGGACCGTCCAAAGTGTGGTCATTGCCAGTTATGTCACCAAGAGATCCCTTGAAACACAATACACACAACATTAAGTACAGCCTAAATGCTGACATAACAAATATTTTAAAAACGAGACACATTTTAACATTTAGATCCTCGTAACTTATTAAGAAATCCAACTCTCTTTTTCTCTAATCCAAAAGATAATTGAGTGTTATGGAAACAATAAAAAAAACGACTTCTCTTTTGATCTACTTTCCTTCTCTCCCTGAGTAAAGAGAGAGCCGCGAGGCGAGAAACAGTATATCTTTCTCCCAAATGGCACCTTTTTAATGCAACACTGTCGACCAGGACCCATAGAGAACAGGGCAACACTGTCAACCAGGACCCATAGAGAACAGGGCAACACTGTCGACCAGGACCCATAGAGAACAGGGCAACACTGTCGACCAGCACCCATAGAGAACGGGGCAAAACTGTCGACCAGGACCCATAGAGAACAGGGCAACACTGTCGACCAGGACCCATAGAGAACAGGGCAACACTGTCGACCAGGACCCATAGAAAACAGGGCAACACTGTCTACCAGGACCCATAGAGAACAGGGCAACACTGGCGACCAGGACCCATACAGAACAGGGCAACACTGTCGACCAGGACCCATAGAGAACAGGGCAACACTGTCGACCAGGACCCATAGAGAACAGGGCAACACTGTCGAACAGGACCCATAGAGAACAGGGCAACACTGGAGACCAGGACCCATAGAGAACAGGGCAACACTGTAGACCAGGACCCATAGAGAACAGGGCAACACTGTCGACCAGGACCCATAGAAAAGAGGGCAACACTGTCGACCAGGACCCATAGAGAACAGGGCAACACTGTCGACCAGGGCCCATAGAGAACAGGGCAACACTGTCGTCCAGGACCCATAGAGAACAGGGCAACACTGTCGACCAGGACGCATAGGGAACAGGGGAACACTGTCGACCAGGACCCATATGGAACGGGGCAACACTGTCGACCAGGACGCATAGGGAACGGGGCAACACTGTCGACCAGGACGCATAGGGAACAGGGCAACACTGTCGACCAGGAAGCATAGAGAACAGGGCAACACTGTCGACCAGGACCCATAGAAAACAGGGCAACACTGTCTACCAGGACCCATAGAGAACAGGGCAACACTGGCGACCAGGACCCATACAGAACAGGGCAACACTGTCGACCAGGACCCATAGAGAACAGGGCAACACTGTCGAACAGGACCCATAGAGAACAGGGCAACACTGTCGACCAGGACCCATAGAGAACAGGGCAACACTGGCGACCAGGACCCATAGAGAACAGGGCAACACTGTTGACCAGGACCCATAGAGAACAGGGCAACACTGTCGACCAGGACCCATAGAAAACAGGGCAATACTGTCGACCAGGACCCATAGAGAACAGGGCAACACTGTCGACCAGGACCCATAGAGAACAGGGCAACACTGTCAACCAGGACTCATAGAGAACAGGGCAACACTGTCGACCAGGACCCATAGAAAACAGGGCAACACTGTCTACCAGGACCCATAGAGAACAGGGCAACACTGGCAACCAGGACCCATACAGAACAGGGCAACACTGTCGACCAGGACCCATAGAAAACAGGGCAACACTGGCGACCAGGACCCATAGAGAACAGGGCAACACTGTCGACCAGGACCCATAGAGAACAGGGCAACACTGTCGACCAGGACCCATAGAGAACAGGGGAACAGTGTCGACCAGGACCCATAGAGAATAGGGCAACACTGTCGACCAGGACCCATAGAGAACAGGGCAACACTGTCGACCAGGACCCATAGAGAACAGGGCAACACTGTCAACCAGGACCCATAGAGAACAGGGCAACACTGTCGACCAGGACCCATAGAGAACAGGGCAACACTGTCGACCAGGACCCATAGAGAACAGGGCAACACTGTCGACCAGGACCCATAGAAAACAGGGCAACACTGTCTACCAGGACCCATAGAGAACAGGGCAACACTGGCGACCAGGACCCATACAGAACAGGGCAACACTGTCGACCAGGACCCATAGAGAACAGGGCAACACTGTCGACCAGGACCCATAGAGAACAGGGCAACACTGTCGAACAGGACCCATAGAGACCAGGGCAACACTGGAGACCAGGACCCATAGAGAACAGGGCAACACTGTAGACCAGGACCCATAGAGAACAGGGCAACACTGTCGTCCAGGACCCATAGAGAACAGGGCAACACTGTCGACCAGGACCCACAGAGAACAGGGCAACACTGTCGAACAGGACCCATAGAAAACAGGGCAACACTGTCGACCAGGACCCATAGAGAACAGGGCAACACTGTCGACCAGGACGCATAGGGAACAGGGGAACACTGTCGACCAGGACCCATATGGAACGGGGCAACACTGTCGACCAGGACGCATAGGGAACGGGGCAACACTGTCGACCAGGACGCATAGGGAACAGGGCAACACTGTCGACCAGGAAGCATAGAGAACAGGGCAACACTGTCGACCAGGACCCATAGAAAACAGGGCAACACTGTCTACCAGGACCCATAGAGAACAGGGCAACACTGGCGACCAGGACCCATACAGAACAGGGCAACACTGTCGACCAGGACCCATAGAGAACAGGGCAACACTGTCGAACAGGACCCATAGAGAACAGGGCAACACTGTCGACCAGGACCCATAGAGAACAGGGCAACACTGGCGACCAGGACCCATAGAGAACAGGGCAACACTGTTGACCAGGACCCATAGAGAACAGGGCAACACTGTCGACCAGGACCCATAGAAAACAGGGCAACACTGTCGACCAGGACCCATAGAGAACAGGGCAACACTGTCGACCAGGACCCATAGAGAACAGGGCAACACTGTCAACCAGGACTCATAGAGAACAGGGCAACACTGTCGACCAGGACCCATAGAAAACAGGGCAACACTGTCTACCAGGACCCATAGAGAACAGGGCAACACTGGCAACCAGGACCCATACAGAACAGGGCAACACTGTCGACCAGGACCCATAGAAAACAGGGCAACACTGGCGACCAGGACCCATAGAGAACAGGGCAACACTGTCGACCAGGACCCATAGAGAACAGGGCAACACTGTCGACCAGGACCCATAGAGAACAGGGGAACAGTGTCGACCAGGACCCATAGATAACAGGGCAACACTGTCGACCAGGACCCATAGAGAACAGGGCAACACTGTCGACCAGGACCCATAGAGAACAGGGCAACACTGGCGACCAGGACCCATAGAGAACAGGGCAACACTGTCGACCAGGACCCATAGAGAACAGGGCAACATTGTCGACCAGGACCCATAGAAAACAGGGCAACACTGTCGACCAGGACCCATAGAGAACAGGGCAACACTGTCGACCAGGACCCATAGAGAACAGGGCAACACTGTCGTCCAGGACCCATAGAGAACAGGGCAACACTGTCGACCAGGACTCATAGAGAACAGGGCAACACTGTCGACCAGGACCCAAAGAAAACAGGGCAACACTGTCTACCAGGACCCATAGAGAACAGGGCAACACTGGCAACCAGGACCCATACAGAACAGGGCAACACTGTCGACCAGGACCCATAGAAAACAGGGCAACACTGTCGACCAGGACTCATAGAGAACAGGGCAACACTGTCGACCAGGACCCAAAGAGAACAGGGCAACACTGTCGACCAGGACGCATAGGGAACAGGGGAACACTGTCGACCAGGACCCATATGGAACGGGGCAACACTGTCGACCAGGACGCATAGGGAACAGGGCAACACTGTCGACCAGGACCCATGGAGAACAGGGCAACACTGTCGACCAGGACCCATAGAAAACAGGGCAACACTGTCTACCAGGACCCATAGAGAACAGGGAAACACTGTCGTCCAGGACCCATAGAGAACAGGGCAACACTGTCGACCAGGACCCATAGAGAACAGGGCAACACTGTCGAACAAGACCCATAGAAAACAGGGCAACACTGTCGACCAGGACCCATAGAGAACAGGGCAACACTGTTGACCAGGACGCATGTCTGTCTGTCTGTCTGTCTGTCTGTCTGTCTGTCTGTCTGTCTGTCTGTCTGTCTGTCTGTCTGTCTGTCTGTCTGTCTGTCTGTCTGACTGTCTATCTGTCTGACTGTCTGTCTGTCTGTCTGAGATTCAAAGTGACAACAACATGTTGTGTCAACCACCACTCTGACTAGATTGAAGTGAATTATCACCACTAGCATGTCTAATGTAGACTAGATTAACCTAAAAATATCACCACTAGCAGGTCTAATGTAGACTAGAATAACCTAAAAATATCACCACTAGCATGTCTAATGTAGACTAGAATAACCTAAAAATATCACCACTAGCATATCTAATGTAGACTAGAATAACCTAAAAATATCACCACTAGCATGTCTAATGTAGACTAGAATAACCTAAAAATATCACCACTAGCATGTCTAACGTAGACTAGAATAACCTAAAAATACCACCACTAGCATGTCTAACATAGACTAGAATAACCTAAAAATATCACCACTAGCATGTCTAACGTAGACTAGAATAACCTAAAAATATCACCACTAGCATGTCTAACGTAGACTAGAATAACCTAAAAATACCACCACTGCATGTCTAACATAGACTAGAATAACCTAAAAATATCACCACTAGCATGTCTAATGTAGACTAGAATAACCTAAAAATATCACCACTAGCATGTCTAATGTAGACTAGAATAACCTAAAAATATCACCACTAGCATGTCTAATGTAGACTAGAATAACCAAAAATATCACCACTAGCATGTCTAATGTAGACTAGACTTGAATAAGCTAAAAATATCACCACTAGCATGTCTAATGTAGATTAGAATAACCTAAAAATATCACCACTAGCATGTCTAACGTAGACTAGAATAACCTAAAAATATCACCACTAGCATGTCTAACGTAGACTAGAATAACCTAAAAATACCACCACTAGCATGTCTAACATAGACTAGAATAACCTAAAAATATCACCACTAGCATGTCTAATGTAGACTAGAATAACCTAAAAATATCACCACTAGCATGTCTAACATAGACTAGAATAACCTAAAAATATCACCACTAGCATGTCTAACGTAGACTAGAATAACCTAAAAATATCACCACTAGCATGTCTAACGTAGACTAGAATAACCTAAAAATACCACCACTAGCATGTCTAACATAGACTAGAATAACCTAAAAATATCACCACTAGCATGTCTAATGTAGACTAGAATAACCTAAAAATATCACCACTAGCATGTCTAATGTAGACTAGAATAACCTAAAAATATCACCACTAGCATGTCTAATGTAGACTAGAATAACCTAAAAATATCACCACTAGCATGTCTAATGTAGACTAGAATAACCTAAAAATATCACCACTAGCATGTCTAATGTAGACTAGACTTGAATAAGCTAAAAATATCACCACTAGCATGTCTAATGTAGACTAGAATAACCTAAAAATATCACCACTAGCATGTCTAACGTAGACTAGAATAACCTAAAAATATCACCACTAGCATGTCTAACGTAGACTAGAATAACCTAAAAATACCACCACTAGCATGTCTAACATAGACTAGAATAACCTAAAAATATCACCACTAGCATGTCTAATGTAGACTAGAATAACCTAAAAATATCACCACTAGCATGTCTAACATAGACTAGAATAACCTAAAAATATCACCACTAGCATGTCTAACGTAGACTAGAATAACCTAAAAATATCACCACTAGCATGTCTAACGTAGACTAGAATAACCTAAAAATACCACCACTAGCATGTCTAACATAGACTAGAATAACCTAAAAATATCACCACTAGCATGTCTAATGTAGACTAGAATAACCTAAAAATATCACCACTAGCATGTCTAATGTAGACTAGAATAACCTAAAAATATCACCACTAGCATGTCTAATGTAGACTAGACTTGAATAAGCTAAAAATATCACCACTAGCATGTCTAATGTAGACTAGAATAACCAAAAAATATCACCACTAGCATGTCTAATGTAGACTAGAATAACCTAAAAATATCACCACTAGCATGTCTAATGTAGACTAGAATAACCTAAAAATATCACCACTAGCATGTCTAACGTAGACTAGAATAACCTAAAAATATCACCACTAGCATGTCTAACGTAGACTAGAATAACCTAAAAATATCACCACTAGCATGTCTAATGTAGACTAGAATAACCTAAAAATATCACCACTAGCATGTCTAATGTAGACTAGACTTGAATAAGCTAAAAATAACACCACTAGCATGTCTAATGTAGACTAGAATAACCTAAAAACATCACCACTAGCATGTCTAACGTAGACTAGAATAACCTAAAAATACCACCACTAGCATGTCTAATGTAGACTAGAATAACCTAAAAATACCACCACTAGCATGTCTAATGTAGACTAGAATAACCTAAAAATATCACCAGAACTAAAATGTGAAATCTGAACCTAACTGAAGAACAGGAAATCAAAAATCCTTAGAAATAACTTTATTATTTTTTTGTAAAATTATTTAAAACGCAATATATTCATTTACAAAAAGCCCTCTTCAAATAAAGAAACAACACCCGAAAGTTTAACATTGAGAAGAAAAAAAAATGTCTATGTGTCAAAGCAATGTTGTATTTACAATGAAATACTGCATGAAATAATGCTTTTGTTTTGCCTGATTGATTTAAGTGCAGATGCAACTGTTGTGTCTTTTTTATTCCTAACTTAAAAAAAAAATTAAAAAAAATATTTTAACCAAAAGTCGTTTTTATCAAGGTGGTTCTTAAAGAGGCATTCTGGGATTCAAACAACAAGAAAGGTCAACTGGTTATATATCATTCATGTAAATGTCCTAAAATGGACATCCTAAATCCCAGATTCCCCCTTTTTGATGTGTGGTGACGGGAATTAAAATATAAACAATTGTTTTGATGTAAATAGATACAATTAAAACCTTAAAAACAAACAAAATTTTAAAAAACAAAGTCTCCTAGTCTCCTAACATTGCAGACCTCATAAATTCACATTGTACAGAAACAATAATCCTAGTCTTTCATTTGTAAAATATATATTGCATTAGAAAGATTTGGAACATGGTGGTCTTCCTATACGTATGTTTGTGACCCAGTGCAAATAAAACAGTTTTTCATCGAAATAATTCAATAAAAATCGACACAAATAAAACAAACAACATGAAATAAGAAATACTGTATAAAACAAAAATGGCAATAACAAAAAATGAAAAAGTTTATCATTGTAAATGTTCTGCCTGTCTGGACAGTAAGTAAAAGAGCTCAGTAGTCTTTAGTGTTCTGTAGTGGTCTATTGTAGTCTTTAGTGTTCTGTAGTGGTCTGCAGTGGTCTGTTGTAGTCTTTAGTGTTCTGTAGTGGTCTGTAGTGGTCTGTTGTAGTCTTTAGTGTTCTGTAGTGGTCTGCAGTGGTCTGTTGTAGTCTTTAGTGTTCTGTAGTGGTCTGCAGTGGTCTGTTGTAGTCTTTAGTGTTCTGTAGTGGTCTGTAGTGGTCTGTTGTAGTCTTTAGTGTTCTGTAGTGGTCTGTAGTGGTCTGCAGTGGTCTGTAGTGGTCTGTAGTGGTCTGTTGTAGTCTTTAGTGTTCTGTAGTGGTCTGTTGTAGTCTTTAGTGTTCTGTAGTGGTCTGTAGTGGTCTGTTGTAGTCTTTAGTGCTCTGTAGTGGTCTGCAGTGGTCTGTTGTAGTCTTTAGTGTTCTGTAGTGGTCTGCAGTGGTCTGTTGTAGTCTTTAGTGTTCTGTAGTGGTCTGCAGTGGTCTGTTGTAGTCTTTAGTGTTCTGTAGTGGTCTGCAGTGGTCTGTTGTAGTCTTTAGTGTTCTGTAGTGGTCTGCAGTGGTCTGTTGTAGTCTTTAGTGTTCTGTAGTGGTCTGCAGTGGTCTGTTGTAGTCTTTAGTGTTCTGTAGTGGTCTGCAGTGGTCTGTTGTAGTCTTTAGTGTTCTGTAGTGGTCTGCAGTGGTCTGTTGTAGTCTTTAGTGTTCTGTAGTGGTCTGCAGTGGTCTGTTGTAGTCTTTAGTGTTCTGTAGTGTTCTGTAGTGGTCTGCAGTGGTCTGTTGTAGACCATAATGCATTGTAGTAAGTAAAGGTCAACTGCAGACCAGGGTCAAGTACACCAATCCAATGCTTTCAAAAATGTATTTTCTTTTGACATTTTCTTTTTTAGGTGTACTTGCCTTAATTTAGTGTTTGCACTTCTGTGGCCTATTCCATAGTGCAAATTACACCAAGTCCCACTCCAGTATTACAGTATGTTTAACATACTGTATTTGACCAACAGGTCTTGTAGGCTGCCCTAAGACCATACTAGACTTTGGCACACAGCCATTGACTAACAGGAGTCAGGAAGGTGTCTACCCAGTAATACAGGTACCGTAGTAGACAGCACTACTAGCATCAGCGAGAGCAGAGATGAGAGGACTACTCTGGCTCTCCTCACAGATCCTCCCTAGTGGTTTAGAGAGGGGTGCGTTGGTATACCCCTCCAGAGCTTTCGACACAGGGACACTACCATACCCCTCCATGGATTTAGAAACGGGAACGAGGTTACTCCCATACCCCTCCATACGAGTCCGGTTAGCACTGAGGTACTGGTCAAACTCATTGCGGTCCACTTCTGTCCAGAACTCAACTGACGTCAGGCCTACGTGGTTGGACCCAGCCTGATCTATGGAGTCCAGGGCCTGAGGTTTAGGGTTGGAGGTGGGGACCAGCGAGGAAGAGGAGGACTCGGGAGGGGGAGAGAGCTGCCCCAGGTGAGAGGCCTGGGGGGTGTCTGGTCCAGCGTTATTGTACAGGTAACTATAGTAACCAGAGGACACAGAGGAACTACTGGTGGACTGGAGGGGATTGACTGGCTCAGACAGGCTTATAGAGGAGCCCTGGGGGTAAGAGTAAGGACTGGGAGAGTTCGTAGGCTCGGGAACCTGGGTGAGGCCTTTCTCCTGGGGAGGACGACAGAGCAGGGAGCCCCTCTGGCTCTGGTTAAGATGGTGATTATGACCCCTTTGCCCCTGACCCTGACTATGACCCTGACTATGACCCTGACTTTGCCCCTGACTATGACCCTGACTATGACCCTGACTATGACCCTGACTTTGCCCCTGACCCTGACTATGCCCCTGACCCTGACTTTGCCCCTGACTATGACCCTGACCTTGACCCTGACTATGACCCTGACTTCGCCCCTGACCCTGACTATGACCCTGACTATGCCCCTGACCCTGACCCTGACTATGCCCCTGACCCTGACTATGACCCTGGCCCTGACTATGACCCTGACCCTGACCATGACCCTGACCCTGACCCTGACTATGCCCCTGACCCTGACTATGACCCTGACTGTGGCTGTGAGGATGGCTATGGGCGTCATGGTGATGGCTGTTATAGTGGTGGTGATGGGGGTAGTTACTCCAGGTTCCATGTAGCTCCACGTCCTCTTGCATGTGAGGGGGAAAGAACACCCCTCCGTCCCCACCCCCCTCCTCCATCAAATCCAGAGGGGACATCTCCGGTGTGGGCAGTCCGTAGCTCAGTGTGTCCCCAGTGTGGAGGTCCCTGAAGTGGCCTAGTGGAGGCAGAAGGTGGTGGTGTGGATGAGGATGTCCATAACCGTTCAGAGGGTGTCCGTAGCCCTCCCCTACCCAGGAACCCCTGACCCTCCCTGGGCTAGGCTGTGGAGCAGTAGCCCCGGTTCCACCCGTTTGAGCTTTTTGGCCTGTTTCTTGCGACGGGGGCGGTACTTATAGTTGGGGTGGTCCGTCAGGTGCTGGAGGCGGAGTCTCTCGGCCTCCTCAACGAAGGGACGCTTGTCCAGAGTAGTCAGGGCCTTCCACGACTGACCTAAAGATAATAACACACACATATACATATATATATATATATATACATTGTTGTCAACAATACAATTATTACCAGTGGTAGCACAATCATAATCATAATCATTATCAACATTACCAACGTAATCAACATGATTGGCATCATACATTTAGCTAATATCAGTTGTGTACATCCAACCATAAACTGGGTGGTTCAAGCCCTGAATGCTGATTGGCTGACAGCTGTGGTATATCAGACCGTATACCACGGGTATGACAAAAACATGTATTTTTACTGCTCTAAGTACGTTAGTAACCAGTTTATAATAGCAATAAGGCACCTCGGGGGGTTTGTGGTATATGGCCAATATACAGGCACTCCGCTTTGCGTCGCACATAAGAACAGCCCTTAGCCGTGGTATATTGGCCATATACCACATCCCCCTCGTGTATAAATTGCATAAACATAATCTGTGCAGCTCTAAAACTTATTCTGGGTTGAGTATTTCTTTTATAATTATTTTTAAATATTGTAGATACTAAGTGATGCTGTTGTTGATAAAAGCCAAACTTAACTCAAAAAATCTACTTATTTACTCTCAGGGAAAAACTATGCGTATTTTTTAATCAGTACTGCGCATATTGAGCAATGAACCCATTTTACATGTGGTTTTGGCTTGAGCAAGATGTAGTACCAACAGTAACTAAAGTCCTACCAACAATTAGAGTTGATTTTCACTGATTCATTGTGGTTTGTGGACATTCACAACCCCATAAACCGTCCTAAGAACACCACAGAAAAACATGCTTTAATATTTCACACAGTCATGAGTCTAAAA
This sequence comes from Oncorhynchus kisutch, assembly GCF_002021735.2. NCBI lineage: Eukaryota > Metazoa > Chordata > Actinopteri > Salmoniformes > Salmonidae > Oncorhynchus > Oncorhynchus kisutch. The sequence continues at coordinate 83,454,618 of NC_034190.2, forward strand.
AACATCCTGAATACTGTGTGTGTGTGTGTGTGTGTGTGTGTGTGTGTGTGTGTGTGTGTGTGTGTGTGTGTGTGTGTGTGTGTGTGTGTGTGTGTGTGTGCGTGCATGTGTGTGTCATATCTTACCCAGCATCTTGCTGAGGACAGCATTGTGGAGGTCTGGGTTCTGAACGGCCAGTCGTTTCCTCTCGTCTTTAGCCCAAACCATGAAGGCGTTCATAGGCCGACGGATCCTCGACTCACCCCCTGCTTTCCCCTCAACGCTGCCCAGGGAAGGTGCTTCTGGGTGGGTCGAGTCAGGGCTTCCTGCCCCTGTCCCTGGTTCAGCTCCGGCCCCTATCCTGGCCTCTGTGCGGCCCCCAGCAGAGCCACGATCTCCAGATCCTCCATAAAGGGGGGTCTGGTCGAAGGGTCCTAGCCCACGATCAGAGCCTGGGCTGGGGGAAGAGACCCATGGATGCCCCCCGGCTCCGTCCCGGCCTGGTGGAGAACTGGCCTCACGACAGTAACTAGCCTCAGATATATTCATTCCAGCTTAAACAAACTCCTGTTTAGTAGTTGTTGTTGTTGTTGTTGTTGTTGTGTTAACTTCTGTCTGTGTTCTTTTGTGTTTCTCGACACAGAAAACGAGGAAAAGGCTAAAGGTTTTAAAAAGCAACAGTGTTCAGAGAAACTGAAAGAGACGGAGGTAAGACAAGCAGAATGCCCAAAGCAAAGCATTGACCTCTGAAGGGTGTGGGACGGTTCAGTAGAAACCGAGAAGTCCTAAAGGTTCCGCGACTCTTTCTCTCCTTTTCTCTCTCTTTCTCTCCTTCTCTCTCTCTTTCTCTCTCCTTCTCTCTCTCTTTCTCTCTCCTTCTCTCTCTCTTTCTCTCTCCTTCTCTCTCTCTTTCTCTCTCTTTCTCTCTCGGTTTTCCAGAACCTCTTGTAAAAGAGCGTGGTGTGTGTGTTTCTCCTCTGCTATCCTCCAGGACTGGACAGTTTGAAAGTTGTGGTGAGGCTTGATAAACCCGTGGTGTAAATATATACCCAGCCTAAACCAATCAGACGCCAGGGAGACTAGCAAGGCGAGCGGGAGGGGTCGGCAGTGGGAGAGTCCCCCCCCCCCCCTTGTCCTATCCGCTCAGCGCTCACACAGAGAGATGTAATCTGAGAGGGCCATTGTTTCTGCTCACTCACACACACACACACACACACACACACACACACACACACACACACACACACACACACACACACACACACACAGCTTTCCCCAGCCACGCTGTGTGTCTCTGTCTCTCCCTACCTTCCTCTGCCTCCCGCCTCCTTCACCCAGAGTCCCTATCCAACCCCTCTGTCCCCCGCCCCCCCTCCCCTCTCCTCCCATCATCTGAGGCTGTGGCTGTGGTGAAAGGAGACCACACTCAAAGCCTTGCTCGTTAGCGGTGCAGCTCTCTCCCTCTCTCTCTCTCTCTTAGACTTTCTTTTAGAGGCAGAAAACAGAGAAGAGAGCTGCACAGAGAAATACTCTAAAACACACAAGATAGGGCACTAGCACCCAAAAGTAGTCACAAACACTCGAATCCCTCAACATGGTCTCATTAGAACAAGTCAAAACTGTGACGTGTAACCCGTTGATGCCGAATTTGACATATTTCGCCCCCACCAATTAAAAAAAAAACATTAGAACAAGAGAACAATCTGATCGAAAATAATTCAACAACTTAACACACAGACGTGTTGCAGCAACAAACAAAGGCATGCGATATGTTGAACCATCACAGAACGATTGTTGACAAATGTAAAAGAGAGGGAAAGGGATAATCCTGGATGTTTTCCTCCTGGATTTATCCCCAGGAGGTAAAGGGCAAACATAACGGAGAACACTATAACATGTTATACACGGTAAGATGGGAACTCTTTCTCCGAGGACATGGCCGGTAAAATAATAATAAATAAAATGTTTCTTAGAGCTTGGTGAGAGTGTGGTTGTCCTATGGTTATTTTACAACCTTTCCACAACCTTCCCACAACTTTCTAGGATTGGTGCAGGATAGTTGCTAGGTTTTGGAACATCCTCAGCACATTTTAAGGAATTTCACAACAAACTAAAAAAAAGACGTTATTTTTGGGGGTTATTTCATTACTTTAACGGAAAGTTGCCTAACAGGTCATGGTTATATTTAATTAAAATGTTTGGTCATGTTGTAGGAAAGTTCTCCAATTGGTTTGAATTTTCTCAAATAGTTCAGAGAACATAAAGAAGGAACCTTCTTCTGTGGCAATTTCCGTACTTCAGCGTAACTTTTCCAACAGGTTTCCTCATGATTCTATTTAAAGTTCCTAAATTGTCCCGAGAACATTAAGAAAACGTTCCATTAAAAAAAAACACCCCAAAAATGTTTGTAATGTACAGTTTAACAGTCTAAGAATGTTATGTTATTTAAAAACATATTAATATACAATTTAGCTTAACAACATTCTAGTAACTATCTGTAGATATGATTTGGGATTATCCAAATCAAGTGAAACACAAATTGAATTTACAGTGACAAGCAAAATAATGTGAACCCTTCGGAATTACTTAATTTCATATCATCCAAACCAACCTGCCCTCCAAATACACCTCTGCTGTCTTCAACCAGGATCTCAGAGATCACTGCCTCATTGCTTGCGTACTTAATGGGTCTACGGTCAAATTACCACCCCTCATCACTGTCAAACGCTCCCGAAAACACTTCAGCGAGCAGGCCTTTCTAATTGACCTGGCCGGAGTATCCTGGAAGGATATTGACCTCATTCCGTCAGTAGAAGATGCCTGGTTATTCTATAAAAGTGCTCACCATCTTAAATAAGCATGCCCCATTCCAAAAATTTTGAAAATCAGGAATAGAATTTACTCCAGACTTGACTGCCCTTGACCAGCACAAAAACATCCTGTGGTGTACGGGATTAGCATCGCATAGCCCCCGCAATATGCAACTTTTCAGGGAAATTAGGAACCAATATACACAGGCAGTTAGGAAAGCAAAGGCTAGCTTTTTCAAACAGAAATTTGCATCCTGCAGCACAAACTCCAAAAGGTTCTGAGACACTGTGAAGTTCATGGAGAATAAGAACACCTCCTCTCAGCTGCCCACTGCACTGAGGATAGGAAACACTGTCACCACTGATAAATCCATTATAATTGAGAATTTCAATAAGCATTTTTCTACAACTGGCCATGCTTTCCACCTGGCCATCCCTACCCTGGTCAACAGCCCTGCACCCTCCACAGCAACTCGCTCAAGCCTCCCCCATTTCTCCTTCACCCAAATCCAGATAGCTGATAGCTGATGTTCTGAAAGAGCTGCAAAATCTGGACCCCTACAAATCAGCCAGGCTAGACAATCTGGACCCCTACAAATCAGCCAGGCTAGGCAATCTGGACCCCTACAAATCAGCCAGGCTAGGCAATCTGGACCCCTACAAATCAGCCAGGCTAGACAATCTGGACCCCTACAAATCAGCCAGGCTAGACAATCCAGACCCTCTCTTTCTATTACCAGTCTGTTCAACCTCTCTTTCGTGTCGTCTGAGATTCCCAAAGATTGGAAAACAGCCGCGGTCATCACCCTCTTCAAAGGGGCAGACACTCTAGACTCAAACTGCTACAGAGCTATATCTATCCTACCCTGCCTTTCTAAGGTCTTCGAAAGTTAACAAACAGATCACCGACCATTTCGAATCCCACCGTACCTTCTCCGCTATTCAATCTGGTTTCAGAGCTGGTCATGGGTGCACCTCAGCCACGCTCAAGGTCCTAAATTATATAATAACCACTATCGATAAGAGACATTACTGTGCAGCTGTATTCATTGACCTGGACCAAGGCTTTCAACTCTGTCACTCACCACATTCTTATCGGCAGACTCAATAGCCTTGGTTTCTCAAATGATTGCCTCGCCTGGTTCACCAACTACTTCTCCGATAGAGTTCAGTGTGTCAAATCGGAGGGTCTGTTGTCTGGACCTCTGGCAGTCTCTATGGAGGTGCCACAGGGTTCAATTCTCGGGCCGACTATTTTCTCTGTATATTTCAATGATGTCGCTCTTGCTGCTGGTGATTCTCTGATCCACCTCTACGCAGACGACATCATTCTGTATACTTCTGGCCCTTCTTTGGGCTCTGTGTTAACTGACCTCTAGACGATCTTCAATGCCATACAACTCTCCTTCCGTGGCCTCACAATCCTCTTAAATGCAAGTAAAACTAAATGCATGCTCTTCAACCGATCGCTGCCCGCACCTGTCCGCCCGTCCAGCATCACTACTCTGGACGGTTCTGACTTAGAATATGTGGATAACTGCAAACACCTAGGTGTCTGGTTAGACTGTAAACTCTCCTTCCAGACTCAAATTAAGCATCTCCAATCTAAAATTAGATCTAGAATCTGCTTTGTATTTTGCAACAAAGCATCCTTCACTCATGCTGCCAAACATACCCTCGTAAAACTGCGATGTCATTTATAAAATAGCCTCCAATACCCTACTCAACAAATTGGATGCAGTCTATCACAGTGTCATCCGTTTTGTCACCAAAGCCAATGACTGGAACGAACTTCAAAAATCTCTGAAGATGGAGACTCATATGTCCCTCACTAGCTTTAAGCACCAGCTGTCAGAGCAGCTTACAGATCACTGCACCTGTACATAGCCCATCTGTAAACAGCCCATCTATCTACCTACCTCATCCCCATACTGTATTTATTTATTTATCTTGCTCCTTTGCACCCCAGTATCTCTACTTGCACATTCCTCTCCTGCATATTTACCGTTCCAGTGTTTAATTGCTATATTGTAATTACTTCTTCACTATGGCCTATTTATTTCCTTACCTCCCTTATCTTACCTCCCTTATCTTACCTCCCTTATCTTACCTCCCTTATCTTACCTCCCTTATCTTACCTCCCTTATCTTACCTCCCTTATCTTACCTCCCTTATCTTACCTGATTTGCACTCACTGTAAATAGACTTTTCTATTGTATTATTGACTGTATGTTTGTTTATTCCATGTGTAACTCTGTGTTGTTATTTGTGTCGAACTGCTATGTTTTATCTTGGCCAGGTCACAATTGTAAATAAGAACTTGTTCTCAACTGGCCTACCTGGTTAAATAAAGGTGAAATAACATTTTTTTAATATAAAATAAATAAATAAAAAAGACAGGGATTTTTTACCAAGGATTAAATGTCAGGAATTGTGAAAAACTGAGTTTAAATGTATTTGGCTACAGAGGATATAAACTTCAGACTTCAACTTTATATACACACTACCATATGCTATATATATATATATATATATATATATATATATATATATATATATATATATATATATATATATATATATACATACTAAACATGTTGTGTTGATTGAATTAACCTACCTTGGTGCTGCAATCAATGTCTCTCTTTCACGTACCCTGAAAAAAACATTTGACTTTAACATTATGTCCTCTGATGCATTTCTTCATCACCAACATGAAAGACAGGTTTAAGCATAGTGATAATGTGTTTGTTTCTCTCCTAGGTTGCTACAGTGTCAAAAGATAATTCCCAGTCGTCCCAACAACAGTTGGCCGTTTGGATGTGTTGCCAATTATTCATTAAAGTCTTTCACTTTCACTGTTTAGACCCAATTCCCATTTCTGTTGAGAGATTACAGTCCCATTTCCCAATGCATTTCTGTTGAGCGATTACAGTCTCATTTCCCATTTCTGTTGAGAGATTACAGTCCCATTTCCCAATGCATTTCTGTTGAGCGATTACAGTCTCATTTCCCATTTCTGTTGAGAGATTACAGTCTCATTTCCCATTTCTGTTGAGCGATTACAGTCCCATTTCCCATTTCTGTTGAGCGATTACAGTCTCATTTCCCATTTCTGTTGAGCGATTACAGTCCCATTTCCCATTTCTGTTGAGTGATTACAGTCTCATTTCCCATTTCTGTTGAGCGATTACAGTCTCATTTCCCATTTCTGTTGAGAGATTACAGTCTCATTTCCTATTTCTGTTGAGAGATTACAGTCTCATTTCCCATTTCTGTTGAGAGATTACAGTCTCATTTCCCATTTCTGTTGAGAGATTACAGTCTCATTTCCTATTTCTGTTGAGAGATTACAGTCTCATTTCCCATTTCTGTTGAGAGATTACAGTCTCATTTCCTATTTCTGTTGAGAGATTACAGTCTCATTTCCTATTTCTGTTGAGAGATTACAGTCTCATTTCCTATTTCTGTTGAGAGATTACAGTCTCATTTCCCATTTCTGTTGAGAGATTACAGTCTCATTTCCTATTTCTGTTGAGAGATTACAGTCTCATTTCCTATTTCTGTTGAGAGATTACAGTCTCATTTCCTATTTCTGTTGAGAGATTACAGTCTCATTTCCTATTTCTGTTGAGAGATTACAGTCTCATTTTCTATTTCTGTTGAGAGATTACAGTCTCATTTCCTATTTCTGTTGAGAGATTACAGTCTCATTTCCCATTTCTGTTGAGAGATTACAGTCTCATTTCCTATTTCTGTTGAGAGATTACAGTCTCATTTCCTATTTCTGTTGAGAGATTACAGTCTCATTTCCTATTTCTGTTGAGAGATTACAGTCTCATTTCCTATTTCTGTTGAGAGATTACAGTCTAATTTTCTATTTCTGTTGAGAGATTACAGTCTCATTTCCCATTTCTGTTGAGAGATTACAGTCTCATTTCCTATTTCTGTTGAGAGATTACAGTCTCATTTCCTATTTCTGTTGAGAGATTACAGTCTCATTTCCCATTTCTGTTGAGAGATTACAGTCTCATTTCCTATTTCTGTTGAGAGATTACAGTCTCATTTCCCATTTCTGTTGAGCGATTACAGTCTCATTTCCCATTTCTGTTGAGAGATTACAGTCTCATTTCCCATTTCTGTTGAGAGATTACAGTCTCATTTCCTATTTCTGTTGAGAGATTACAGTCTCATTTCCCATTTCTGTTGAGCGATTACAGTCTCATTTCCCATTTCTGTTGAGCGATTACAGTCTCATTTCCCATTTCTGTTGAGCGATTACAGTCTCATTTCCCATTTCTGTTGAGAGATTACAGTCTCATTTCCTATTTCTGTTGAGAGATTACAGCCCCATTTCCCATTTCTGTTGAGAGATTACAGTCTCATTTCCCATTTCTGTTGAGGGATTACAGTCTCATTTCCTATTTCTGTTGAGAGATTACAGTCTCATTTCCTATTTCTGTTGAGAGATTACAGTCTCATTTCCCATTTCTGTTGAGAGATTACAGTCTCATTTCCTATTTCTGTTGAGCGATTACAGTCTCATTTCCCATTTCTGTTGAGAGATTACAGTCTCATTTCCCATTTCTGTTGAGAGATTACAGTCTCATTTCCTATTTCTGTTGAGAGATTACAGTCTCATTTCCTATTTCTGTTGAGAGATTACAGTCCCATTTCCCATTTCTGTTGAGAGATTACAGTCTCATTTCCCATTTCGGTTGAGGGATTACAGTCTCATTTCCTATTTCTGTTGAGAGATTACAGTCTCATTTCCTATTTCTGTTGAGAGATTACAGTCTCATTTCCCATTTCTGTTGAGAGATTACAGTCTCATTTCCTATTTCTGTTGAGAGATTACAGTCGCATTTCCTATTTCTGTTGAGAGATTACAGTCTCATTTCCCAATTCTGGTGAGAGATTACAGTCTCATTTCCTATTTCTGTTGAGAGATTACAGTCTCATTTCCTATTTCTGTTGAGAGATTACAGTCTCATTTCCTATTTCTGTTGAGAGATTACAGTCTCATTTCCTATTTCTGTTGAGAGATTACAGTCTCATTTCCTATTTCTGTTGAGAGATTACAGTCTCATTTCCTATTTCTGTTGAGAGATTACAGTCTCATTTCCTATTTCTGTTGAGAGATTACAGTCTCATTTCCCATTTCTGTTGAGCGATTACAGTCTCATTTCCTATTTCTGTTGAGAGATTACAGTCTCATTTCCTATTTCTGTTGAGAGATTACAGTCTCATTTCCTATTTCTGTTGAGAGATTACAGTCTCATTTCCTATTTCTGTTGAGAGATTACAGTCTCATTTCCTATTTCTGTTGAGAGATTACAGTCTCATTTCCTATTTCTGTTGAGAGATTACAGTCTCATTTCCTATTTCTGTTGAGAGATTACAGTCTCATTTCCTATTTCTGTTGAGAGATTACAGTCTCATTTCCTATTTCTGTTGAGAGATTACAGTCTCATTTCCTATTTCTGTTGAGGGATTACAGTCTCATTTCCTATTTCTGTTGAGAGATTACAGTCTCATTTCCTATTTCTGTTGAGAGATTACAGTCTCATTTCCTATTTCTGTTGAGAGATTACAGTCTCATTTCCTATTTCTGTTGAGAGATTACAGTCTCATTTCCTATTTCTGTTGAGAGATTACAGTCTCATTTCCTATTTCTGTTGAGAGATTACAGTCTCATTTCCTATTTCTGTTGAGAGATTACAGTCTCATTTCCTATTTCTGTTGAGAGATTACAGTCCCATTTCCTATTTCTGTTGAGAGATTACAGTCTCATTTCCTATTTCTGTTGAGAGATTACAGTCTCATTTCCTATTTCTGTTGAGAGACTACAGTCTCATTTCCTATTTCTGTTGAGAGATTACAGTCTCATTTCCTATTTCTGTTGAGAGATTACAGTCTCATTTCCTATTTCTGTTGAGAGATTACAGTCTAATTTTCTATTTCTGTTGAGAGATTACAGTCTCATTTCCCATTTCTGTTGAGAGATTACAGTCTCATTTCCTATTTCTGTTGAGAGATTACAGTCTCATTTCCTATTTCTGTTGAGAGATTACAGTCTCATTTCCCATTTCTGTTGAGAGATTACAGTCTCATTTCCTATTTCTGTTGAGAGATTACAGTCTCATTTCCCATTTCTGTTGAGCGATTACAGTCTCATTTCCCATTTCTGTTGAGAGATTACAGTCTCATTTCCCATTTCTGTTGAGAGATTACAGTCTCATTTCCTATTTCTGTTGAGAGATTACAGCCCCATTTCCCATTTCTGTTGAGAGATTACAGTCTCATTTCCCATTTCTGTTGAGGGATTACAGTCTCATTTCCTATTTCTGTTGAGAGATTACAGTCTCATTTCCTATTTCTGTTGAGAGATTACAGTCTCATTTCCCATTTCTGTTGAGAGATTACAGTCTCATTTCCTATTTCTTTTGAGCGATTACAGTCTCATTTCCCATTTCTGTTGAGAGATTACAGTCTCATTTCCCATTTCTGTTGAGAGATTACAGTCTCATTTCCTATTTCTGTTGAGAGATTACAGTCTCATTTCCTATTTCTGTTGAGAGATTACAGTCCCATTTCCCATTTCTGTTGAGAGATTACAGTCTCATTTCCCATTTCGGTTGAGGGATTACAGTCTCATTTCCTATTTCTGTTGAGAGATTACAGTCTCATTTCCTATTTCTGTTGAGAGATTACAGTCTCATTTCCCATTTCTGTTGAGAGATTACAGTCTCATTTCCTATTTCTGTTGAGAGATTACAGTCGCATTTCCTATTTCTGTTGAGAGATTACAGTCTCATTTCCCAATTCTGGTGAGAGATTACAGTCTCATTTCCTATTTCTGTTGAGAGATTACAGTCTCATTTCCTATTTCTGTTGAGAGATTACAGTCTCATTTCCTATTTCTGTTGAGAGATTACAGTCTCATTTCCTATTTCTGTTGAGAGATTACAGTCTCATTTCCTATTTCTGTTGAGAGATTACAGTCTCATTTCCTATTTCTGTTGAGAGATTACAGTCTCATTTCCTATTTCTGTTGAGAGATTACAGTCTCATTTCCCATTTCTGTTGAGCGATTACAGTCTCATTTCCTATTTCTGTTGAGAGATTACAGTCTCATTTCCTATTTCTGTTGAGAGATTACAGTCTCATTTCCTATTTCTGTTGAGAGATTACAGTCTCATTTCCTATTTCTGTTGAGAGATTACAGTCTCATTTCCTATTTCTGTTGAGAGATTACAGTCTCATTTCCTATTCTGTTGAGAGATTACAGTCTCATTTCCTATTTCTGTTGAGAGATTACAGTCTCATTTCCTATTTCTGTTGAGAGATTACAGTCTCATTTCCTATTTCTGTTGAGAGATTACAGTCTCATTTCCTATTTCTGTTGAGGGATTACAGTCTCATTTCCTATTTCTGTTGAGAGATTACAGTCTCATTTCCTATTTCTGTTGAGAGATTACAGTCTCATTTCCTATTTCTGTTGAGAGATTACAGTCTCATTTCCTATTTCTGTTGAGAGATTACAGTCTCATTTCCTATTTCTGTTGAGAGATTACAGTCTCATTTCCTATTTCTGTTGAGAGATTACAGTCTCATTTCCTATTTCTGTTGAGAGATTACAGTCTCATTTCCTATTTCTGTTGAGAGATTACAGTCCCATTTCCTATTTCTGTTGAGAGATTACAGTCTCATTTCCTATTTCTGTTGAGAGATTACAGTCTCATTTCCTATTTCTGTTGAGAGACTACAGTCTCATTTCCTATTTCTGTTGAGAGATTACAGTCTCATTTCCTATTTCTGTTGAGAGATTACAGTCTCATTTCCTATTTCTGTTGAGAGATTACAGTCTCATTTCCTATTTCTGTTGAGAGATTACAGTCTCATTTCCCATTTCTGTTGAGAGATTACAGTCTCATTTCCTATTTCTGTTGAGAGATTACAGTCTCATTTCCTATTTCTGTTGAGAGATTACAGTCTCATTTCCTATTTCTGTTGAGAGATTACAGTCTCATTTCCTATTTCTGTTGAGAGATTACAGTCTCATTTCCTATTTCTGTTGAGAGATTACAGTCTCATTTCCTATTTCTGTTGAGAGATTACAGTCTCATTTCCTATTTCTGTTGAGAGATTACAGTCTCATTTCCTATTTCTGTTGAGAGATTACAGTCTCATTTCCCATTTCTGTTGAGAGATTACAGTCTCATTTCCTATTTCTGTTGAGAGATTACAGTCTCATTTCCTATTTCTGTTGAGAGATTACAGTCTCATTTCCTATTTCTGTTGAGAGATTACAGTCTCATTTCCTATTTCTGTTGAGAGATTACAGTCTCATTTCCTATATCTGTTGAGAGATTACAGTCTCATTTCCTATTTCTGTTGAGAGATTACAGTCTCATTTCCTATTTCTGTTGAGAGATTACAGTCTCATTTCCTATTTCTGTTGAGAGATTACAGTCTCATTTCCTATTTCTGTTGAGAGATTACAGTCTCATTTCCTATTTCTGTTGAGGGATTACAGTCTCATTTCCTATTTCTGTTGAGAGATTACAGTCTCATTTCCTATTTCTGTTGAGAGATTACAGTCTCATTTCCTATTTCTGTTGAGAGATTACAGTCTCATTTCCTATTTCTGTTGAGAGATTACAGTCTCATTTCCTATTTCTGTTGAGAGATTACAGTCTCATTTCCTATTTCTGTTGAGAGATTACAGTCTCATTTCCTATTTCTGTTGAGAGATTACAGTCCCATTTCCTATTTCTGTTGAGAGATTACAGTCCCATTTCCTATTTCTGTTGAGAGATTACAGTCTCATTTCCTATTTCTGTTGAGAGATTACAGTCTCATTTCCTATTTCTGTTGAGAGATTACAGTCTCATTTCCTATTTCTGTTGAGAGATTACAGTCTCATTTCCTATTTCTGTTGAGAGATTACAGTCTCATTTCCTATTTCTGTTGAGAGATTACAGTCTCATTTCCCATTTCTGTTGAGAGATTACAGTCTCATTTCCTATTTCTGTTGAGAGATTACAGTCTCATTTCCTATTTCTGTTGAGAGATTACAGTCTCATTTCCTATTTCTGTTGAGAGATTACAGTCTCATTTCCTATTTCTGTTGAGAGATTACAGTCTCATTTCCCATTTCTGTTGAGCGATTACAGTCTCATTTCCCATTTCTGTTGAGCGATTACAGTCTCATTTCCCATTTCTGTTGAGAGATTACAGTCTCATTTCCTATTTCTGTTGAGAGATTACAGTCTCATTTCCTATTTCTGTTGAGGGATTACAGTCTCATTTCCCATTTCTGTTGAGAGATTACAGTCTCATTTCCTATTTCTGTTGAGAGATTACAGTCTCATTTCCCATTTCTGTTGAGAGATTACAGTCTCATTTCCTATTTCTGTTGAGAGGTTACAGTCTCATTTCCCATTTCTGTTGAGAGATTACAGTCTCATTTCCTATTTCTGTTGAGAGATTACAGTCTCATTTCCTATTTCTGTTGAGAGATTACAGTCTCATTTCCTATTTCTGTTGAGAGATTACAGTCTCATTTCCTATTTCTGTTGAGAGATTACACTGCCTATCTTGTTACCTCCTGAATTCAAAATGGATGAAATAAATGAAACATGTCCCCCATCTACACACAATACCCCATAATGTTTTTAGACCAGTGTATTGAAAATAACCCATTTAATACGTTTTCACATGTTAGAATCACCATGGCAGCGATTACAGCTGTGAGTCTTTCTGGGTAAGATTTGCATACCTGGATAGTACAGTATTTTACAATTATTCAGACAACATTTTCGATTCTTATCAAGCAGATTTAAGTCAAAACTTCCGGAACATTCACAGTCTTGATAACTCCAGTGCAGATTTGGCCTTTAGTTTTAGGATGTTGTACTGCAAAAAAGTTAATTCATCTCCCAGTGTCTGGTGGAAAGCAGACTGAATCAGGTTTTCCTCTAGGATTGGGTTCTGGGGGCTGGGTGCTGGGTGTTGGGTGCTGGGTGCTGGGTGCTGGGTGCTGGGTGCTGGGTGCTGGGTGCTGGGTGCTGGGAGAGAGAGATAGAGAGAGAGAGAGAGAGAGAGAGATAGAGAGAGAGAGAGAGAGAGAGAGAATACTATTTTAATATAGCCTTGATTCCAACAACTCCACCACCACCCAATGGAGAGAAACAGAACTGAACATGTTTGGCCAATCACAATGCTTATTTTAATTTTCCAGATGAATTAAGTAAAATTCTTCACAATGAAAAAGAGATCTAGTTAAGATCCAACATCTGTACACATACTAGGGTACAGGGCAGACAGGCATGAGGAGAGATGATGAAGATGAAGAAGAAGAGCTTCACCGTACATTGTTACAAACTGGCACCTTTCCTATTCTCTCTCTCCATCCTTCTCCCTCCTCACTCTCTCTATCTACCTCTCCTCCTCTCTCCCTATCTCTCCATCCTTCTCCCTCCTCACTCTCTCTATCTACCTCTCCTCCTCTCTCCCTGTCTCTCCATCCTTCTCCCTCCTCACTCTCTCTATCCACCTCTCCTCCTCTCTCCCTATCTCTCCATCCTTCTCCCTTCTCACTCTCTCTATCTACCTCTCCTCCTCTCTCCCTATCTCTCCATCCTTCTCCCTCCTCACTCTCTCTATCCACCTCTCCTCCTCTCTCCCTATCTCTCATCCTTCTCCCTCCTCACTCTCTCTATCTACCTCTCCTCCTCTCTCCCTATCTCTCCATCCTTCTCCCTCCTCACTCTCTCTATCTACCTCTCCTCCTCTCTCCCTATCTCTCCATCCTTCTCCCTCCTCACTCTCTCTATCCACCTCTCCTCCTCTCTCCCTATCTCTCCATCCTTCTCCCTCCTCACTCTCTCTATCTACCTCTCCTCCTCTCTCCCTATCTCTCCATCCTTCTCCCTCCTCACTCTCTCTATCTACCTCTCCTCCTCTCTCCCTATCTCTCCATCCTTCTCCCTCCTCACTCTCTCTATCTACCTCTCCTCCTCTCTCCCTATCTCTCCATCCTTCTCCCTCCTCACTCTCTCTATCTACCTCTCCTCTCTCCCTATCTCTCCATCCTTCTCCCTCCTCACTCTCTCTCTCTACCTCTCCTCCTCTCTCCCTATCTCTCCATCCTTCTTCCTCCTCACTCTCTCTATCCACCTCTCCTCCTCTCTCACTTCTCTCTCCCTATCTCTCCATCTCTCCCCTCCTCTCTCTTTATCCCTTCTCTCACTATCACTCATCTCCATCTCTCTTTATCTCCTCCCTCTCTCTCTCCCTCCTCTTCCTCTCTCCGCTGTCTCTTTCATATCTCTTTTGTCATTTGGGACGCAGACAGGTGTTTTCGGGGACCAGAAGAAACTTGTTGTTTTAATAGTGGTAACAATGGTTACAAACTTTTAAATGGTTGCAATGGTTGCACTACTTTTAAAAAGTATATAGATATATATATATATATATCGTTTCCTGGTCTTTCTTCTTCTCTCAGATTATAGGACAGACACTTCAGAACAAACTTCCTTTAGATTTTTAGATGTAGTGAATCTGTTATTCAATGTGTTTGTATGGGCTAGCCTAATTCAATGTGTTTGTATGGGCTAGCCTTTATTCAATGTGTTTGTATGGACTAGCCTAATTCAATGTGTTTGTATGGGCTAGCCTAATTCAATGTGTTTGTATGGGCTAGCCTAATTCAATGTGTTTGTATGGGGTAGCCTAATTCAATGTGTTTGTATGGGCTAGCCTAATTCAATGTGTTTGTATGGGCTAGCCTAATTCAATGTGTTTGTATGGGCTAGCCTAATTCAATGTGTTTGTATGGGCTAGCCTAATTCAATGTGTTTGTATGGGCTAGCCTAATTCAATGTGTTTGTATGGGCTAGCCTAATTCAATGTGTTTGTATGGGCTAGCCTAATTCAATGTGTTTGTATGGGCTAGCCTAATTCAATGTGTTTGTATGGGCTAGCCTTATTCAATGTGTTTGTATGGGCTAGCCTAATTCAATGTGTTTGTATGGGCTAGCCTAATTCAATGTGTTTGTATGGGCTAGCCTTATTCAATGTGTTTGTATGGGCTAGCCTAATTCAATGTGTTTGTATGGGCTAGCCTAATTCAATGTGTTTGTATGGGCTAGCCTAATTCAATGTGTTTGTATGGGCTAGCCTAATTCAATGTGTTTGTATGGGCTAGCCTAATTCAATGTGTTTGTATGGGCTAGCCTAATTCAATGTGTTTGTATGGGCTAGCCTAATTCAATGTGTTTGTATGGGCTAGCCTAATTCAATGTGTTTGTATGGGCTAGCCTAATTCAATGTGTTTGTATGGGCTAGCCTAATTCAATGTGTTTGTATGGGCTAGCCTAATTCAATGTGTTTGTATGGGCTAGCCTAATTCAATGTGTTTGTATGGGCTAGCCTAATTCAATGTGTTTGTATGGGCTAGCCTAATTCAATGTGTTTGTATGGGCTAGCCTAATTCAATGTGTTTGTATGGGCTAGCCTAATTCAATGTGTTTGTATGGGCTAGCCTAATTCAATGTGTTTGTATGGGCTAGCCTAATTCAATGTGTTTGTATGGGCTAGCCTAATTCAATGTGTTTGTATGGGCTAGCCTAATTCAATGTGTTTGTATGGGCTAGCCTAATTCAATGTGTTTGTATGGGCTAGCCTAATTCAATGTGTTTGTATGGGCTAGCCTAATTCAATGTGTTTGTATGGGCTAGCCTAATTCAATGTGTTTGTATGGGCTAGCCTAATTCAATGTGTTTGTATGGGCTAGCCTAATTCAATGTGTTTGTATGGGCTAGCCTAATTCAATGTGTTTGTATGGGCTAGCCTAATTCAATGTGTTTGTATGGGCTAGCCTAATTCAATGTGTTTGTATGGGCTAGCCTAATTCAATGTGTTTGTATGGGCTAGCCTAATTCAATGTTTCATCCAATCATTTTTGTATATGTTTTTTAGATACCTTACTGGGTCTTAAAATAAAAAAAAAGAATAGCCAAATTATTATTGGTATGACTATCTTAGAACAATTTCGTATGTTAGCTTGTGTGTGTGTGTGTGTGTGTGTGTGTGTGTGTGTGTGTGTGTGTGTGTGTGTGTGTGTGTGTGTGTGTGTGTGTCAACAGGGGATGGGTACTGGGGACTCACACCCGACCAGGAATGGGAAACAATGGGGAGGCAGTTGGTTGACAGGGAGACTAGAGCAGGTCGGTGTTGAAACATGACAGAGTTATAAGAACAGAGAACTCTCACTCCCTTCACTCTCCCTCCCTTCACCCTACCTCCCTTCACCCTCCCTCCCGCCTGGCTGTCTGCTGTCTGTGCCTCACCCTGACATTCTCACACACAGTCTAAATGACCAGCCCCCCCCCCCCCCCACACCAACCTCTCGAGACATATGCACACACAAAACACACGTGGTTCTAGTGGCCAGGACAGGAAGTCAGCGATGTTCCTGCAAGGAAAGCTGGTGAGAGAGGTGGGGGTGAATAGAGGGGAGGGAGGAGGAGAGCGGAGGATAGGAGAGGGGAGGGAGGAGAGGGAAGGGAAGAGAGGGCAGGGAGGAGAGGGGAGGGAGGAGGAGAGCGGAGGAGAGGAGGTAGAAGCGAGGGAGGAGAGGGAAGGGAGGAGAGGGGAGGGAGGAGAGGGAAGGGAGGAGAGGAGAGGGGAGGGAAGAGAGGGAAGGAAGGAGAGGGAGGAGAGGGAGGGAGCATAGGGGAGGGAGGAGAGGGGAGAACACCCAGCCCCCCATGGCTGCTAGAGAGTTGGGAGAGACAGAGGGAGGAGGGGGGATAGGGGGAGGGGAGGGAGGTTGCTGCAATGCCAGGCTTGGCGTCTTGTCGCGGGGACAGAGAGAGCTGCTGGCCTCCAGCCCAGCTCAGCGAGAAGACTAGCGCCTCCTATTCACCGCTGTCTGCCTCTGCCGCTGGGTGTGCGCGGCAGGCAGAGAGAGCAGGCAGAGAGAGCAGGGTACCACACCTACACCACAGTGGAAATTTGGCCCTGACTCCAGACACAGCGGCTAGAGGAGACTTCACTCCACTCAGCTATTTCTCCTCTCATCTCTTTTAGAATCTGAGAGTGAGAAACAAACACACACACACACACACAGGGAGAGATACATGCAAACACACACACACACACACACACACACACACACACACACACACACACACACAGGGAGAGAGAGACACACATGCACACAAACACAAACACACACACACAGAGAGACACATTGTGGAAGACAAAGGCACACAATGGCATGGTACTACGTTTTGATTTCCAGCATGTATGTGTGTGTGTGTGTGTGTGTGTGCATGTGTGCGTGCGTGTGTGAGCATGTGTGTGTGTGTGTGTGTGTGTGTGTGCGTGTGTGTGTGTGTGTGTGTGTTTACGAGTGGGAGAGAGGTCATGTTGACACACAGCTCTGTTTCTGCTCTCCTTAGGAGGAGAAGTCCATTGATGGATATATACATAAGTATATATATACTCTCCTTAAGGATACATATATATATATATACTCTCCTTAAGGATACATATATATATATATATACTCTCAGACAGTCAAACGTACCGTATACTAGTTGTTTCCCCGTCAACTCACATCACAGACTTTCCCTTTTTCTTTTCTCATCAACAACAGTCAACTATCAGCTGTCTGGGTGTTAATTTCTCAGGGAGTGGCTCATATGATCAGCTGACACAGGGGGGGGAGGTGTGTCCCACAGGTCACTTTCCCAGGATGCATCTCACCTCTCCTCTATCTCCTGGCCACAGATTATTCCACATCTCTGTCACCTTCCTGTCCTGTAATCTGAACCGTCATACGACTTGGACAGCAAGGCCGGAATGGACAGAAAAGGCCACATGCAGAGGAAATGGTGCTATTTTGGAGCTTTTTTTCAAATCTGCTTTATAAATTGGTGGGAAAAGGTGAAAGGTGATGAACACAACACTGATTAACAGGATAGAATAGGAGGGCTGAGAACGCAGACATGGTGTGTGGCAGAGTGTGTGTGTGTGGCAGTGTGTGTGTGTGTGGCAGTGTGTGTGTGTGTGTGTGTGTGTGTGTGTGTGTGTGTGTGTGTGTGTGTGTGTGTGTGTGTGTGTGTGTGTGTGTGGCAGTGTGTGTGTGTGTGTGTGTGTGTGTGTGTGTGTGTGTGTGTGTGTGTGTGTGTGTGTGTGTGTGTGTGTGTGTGTGTGTGTGTGGCAGTGTGTGTGTGTGTGTGTGTGTGTGTGTGTGTGTGTGTGTGTGTGTGTGTGTGACGCTGGACTAAAAATCACACTGGACTAAAAGCTCCAGATGGAGCATGTGTATGCTCCATCTGGAATCAGACTCTTTAGGTTCAGGGATGGGGGCCACTTTGATGGGGGCCACTTTGATGCCACGGTGGCTCGAGGGTCTGTGTACCTACAGCCATACCCAGACATGCAGTCAGAGCAGGCCTTTAGGGGGCCCTAACCCCCACCCACCCACCCGGTTGGTAAGTTTAGATAGCTGGCTAGACTAATTTACATATCTAAAGAGCGTTAGCTGGCATGGAGCTAATTAACTCTCAACATTGAGACCCCGACTGACTTTCTGCTTTAGGAGATGTTTCTCTGTGGACAGACAGAGAGGAAGTCTAAAACATTTAGATACGACAGTTAGTCTGAAGACGATATAGAGGAAGCGGGTTCGCTCCTAAGATGTCTAAATTACAGTGGCTGAAAATAGCATCAACATGAAGTCATTCATTAGTTAATGTGACTATGAGAGACTGGTGTTAGATACATCAGGCAAACCTGTCATTGCTACTGGAGCTCATATCCTTCATCTACTGGTTATAGCAGGATCTGTCTAAACGCAAATGCACACACACACACACACACACACACACACACACACACACACACACACACACACACACACACACACACACACACACACACACACACACACACACACACCAGTGCAAACCCACACACACACACACACACACACACACACACACACACACACACACACACACACACACACACACACACACACACCAGTGCAAACCCACACATACACACACACACACACACCAGTGCAAACCCACACACACACACACACACACACACACCAGTGCAAACCCACACACACACACACACACACCAGTGCAAACCCACACACACACACACACCAGTGCAAACCCAAACCCACACACACACACACACAAGCGGAGGTTAGTGCTGTTCAAGATTAGACAGGACACTTTTTTTTTATGAGCATGGCCTTATTTCTATAAATATAACTATTATATAATGAATTACATTTCTATATAATATTCTATATAATAACTAATTCTTATAATTCTATATAATTCATATTCGATTCACCCAGTTCAATGAAACAGTGATAGATTTAGGCTACTACATGACGGTAAAATGGTAACCTACTCATGGGGGTTGCTATAACCTCGACTATGAATGAAATCAAATCAAATCACATTTTATTGGTCCCAAACACATGGTTAGCAGATGTTAATGCGAGTGTAGCGAAATGCTTGTGCTTCTAGTTCCAACCATGCAGTAATATCTAACAAGTAATCTAACCTAACAATTTCACAACAACTACCTTATACACACAAGTGTAAAGGAATGAATAAGAATATGTACATATAAATACATGGATGAGTGATGGCCGAACGGCATAGGCAAGATGCAGTAGATGGTATAGAGTACAGTATATACAGTGCTTTGCGAAAGTATTCGGCCCCCTTGAACTTTGCGACCTTTTGCCACATTTCAGGCTTCAAACATAAAGATATAAAACTGTATTTTTTTTGTGAAGAATCAACAACAAGTGGGACACAATCATGAAGTGGAACGACAGTTATTGGATATTTCAAACTTTTTTAACAAATCAAAAACTGAAAAATTGGGCGTGCAAAATTATTCAGCCCCTTTACTTTCAGTGCAGCAAACTCTCTCCAGAAGTTCAGTGAGGATCTCTGAATGATCCATTGTTGACCTAAATGACTAATGATGATAAATACAATCCACCTGTGTGTAATCAAGTCTCCGTATAAATGCACCTGCACTGTGATAGTCTCAGAGGTCCGTTAAAAGCGCAGAGAGCATCATGAAGAACAAGGAACACACCAGGCAGGACGCACCCTGGTGGGACCCCCGTGTTGAGAATCAGTGTTGAGGAGGTAATGTTGCCTACCTTCACCACCTGGATGCAGCCTGTCAGGAAGTCCAGGACCCAGTTAAATAGGGAGGCATTCAGACCCAGGGCCGTGAGCTTTGTCGTGAGCTTAGAGGGAACTATGGTATTGAAGGCCAAGCTTTAGTCAATGAACAGCATGCTCATATATACATTCCTTGTGCAGTGCAATGGCGATTGCATTGTCAGTGTTTCTGTCAGGGCGGTAGATGAATTGGAGAGGGTCGAGTATAATGGGAGGGATGAGGTGATGTGGTCTTTGACTAGCCTCTCGAAGCACTTCATGATGACGGAGGAGCTACAGGGTCGATAGTCATTCAGTTCTGTCACTTTCCCTTTCTTGGGCACTGGGATGATTAATGTTTCTTATAAAAACAATAAGTGATGCAGTCATTCTCTCTACTTTTATCCAAGAGAGATAGTATTGATATTAGCCCTTTGATTACAATGAAGAGAAAAACGTTGCACCCTGTTCTGGGTCAGCTGCAGCTTAACTAGGTCCTTATTTGTTGTACCTGACCATATGACTGGACAATAATCAAGATAAGATAAAAACTAAAGCCTGCAGGACTTGCTTTGTGGAGTGTGGTGTCAAAAAAGCAAAGCATCTCTTTCTTGTAGAAAAAAAAACGTGTTACCCTTTATATTACCTGGTATGTTGACTGAGAAGACATTCCCATACTTGTTTTACTATCCACCCATTCAACAACTGACTGCAACACTTTGTCTAGGGTTGCAGTGATTTCTATATAGCTGTGGTAGCTGATGTGTATAA
The DNA here is from genome assembly GCF_002021735.2 of Oncorhynchus kisutch. Lineage (NCBI taxonomy): Eukaryota > Metazoa > Chordata > Actinopteri > Salmoniformes > Salmonidae > Oncorhynchus > Oncorhynchus kisutch. Next base: position 83,475,406 of record NC_034190.2, read on the forward strand.
TGTTGAATCATCAACATACATAGACACACAGGCTTTGCTTAAGGCTAGCGGCAGGTCATTAGTAAAAACAGAAAAGAGTAGAGGGCCAAGAGAGCGCCTTTGCGGTACACCACAAGTGATATGTTTTACGTTAGAGAAGCTTCTAGCTTCTGTGTTCAGTTAGACAGATAGCTCTGAATCCACAGAGGTTTATACTTACCAAAAAACTGCGTTTGGTTTTCAAGTCTGTGTCTTTAGGTTACCAAACGCGACAAATTCAGGTTGAAATGCAGCCAAAATTCTAGTCGATGTGCATCTAAACTTCAAAATTACATATTATATGTCGACTAAACTGGTCAAACTAAGTGCAGAATCAAGCTTATACATGTTCTAAACATGCAAAACAAACCTTAGCCCGAACAGACAAACCGAAATCGTTTGGTCAATCCTGGAAGAAAGAGAGCTCCGGACCAGACGTGCGCATGAAAGTACATGTATTTTCGCGTGACCCGGAGGTTTCAGCCTGCCAAAACTCGAGGGAGCACGTGATTCTCACAAAGAGAGGCCCCACTGAAAGAGGACACCGCGCTGAAGAGATAGGAACTGTTCCCAGGTCTGTAGCTGGTTGGGAAGGGTGGGGGCGATGACGTCAAAGTTGGTCCAACTTTCATGAAGGCAATAGAGAGTTTGGTAGAATGGCTGCCCTGAGAGTTCTGCTTTACATACAGACATAATTTGAACGGTTTTAGAAGCTTTAGAGTGTTTTCTATTTAATAATAATTATTATATGCATATATTAGCAATTTTTAACAGATTTCTTTTCTGTTTACTATGGGCACGCAATTCCTCCAAAGGGGGCAGTAGTCGGCCCTATCTTTAAAAAGACATGTGTTTTCCAGCTAGAAGTCATGGCCAGTAATATCAAAGGCTGCACTGAAATCTAACAATACAACAATCTAACAGCACAATCATCTTGTTAATAATTTCCTTCAATCAACCATCAGTCATTTGTGTCAGTGAGTGATGCTGAGTGTCCTTCTCTATAAACATGCTGAAAGTATGTTGTTAATTCGTTTCCAAAGAAATATCATTGTATAACTGGAACGAACTGCAAAAAAATCTCTGAAGATGGAGACTCATATCTCCCTCACTAGCTTTAAGCACCAGCTGTCAGAGCAGCTCACAGATCACTGCACCTGTACATAGCCCATCTGTAAACAGCCCATCCAACTACCTCATCCCCATACTGTATTTATTTATTTATCTTGCTCCTTTGCACCCCAGTATCTCTACTAGCACATTCCTCTTCTGCACATCTACCATTCCAGTGTTTTAATTGCGCATTGTAATTACTTCGCCACCATGGGCCTATTTATTGCCTTAACTCCCTTATCTTACCTCATTTACACTCACTGTATATAGACTTTTTGTTTTCTTTTGTTCTACTGTATTATTGACTATGTTTTCTTTATTCCATGTGTTTATTCCATTATTCCACTCTGTGTTGTTGTATGTGTCGAATTGCTATGCTTTATCTTGGCTAGATCGCAGTTGCAAATGAGAACTTGCCTACCTGGTTAAATAAAATTAAATGTAAAAAAAAGTATCTGGTCAAGAACTATTTTTTTCCAAAAGATTCTTTACCATTCTTGGGTAGCAGAATAACTTTGATTTCCACCAAGGTCTGAGGATGAACATTCTTCTCCAGATCAAAGATATGACAGATAGGTACTAGAGTCAGCTACCATCCTCAGTAGCCAATACCAGGTACTCCTTATTGATGGACAACAATATATTTAGCTTTCTAACTCCTACTAGTCGACAGTCCAATCCAATCGCGCAGTACAGTGTAGTTTAGCAGTTACACCAGCTGGCCCCGGTGGAAATAAATTAATAAAACCAAAAAAACTTACTTTGAAGAGTGTTGCATAACCTTACCAAGCTAACTAGGTTTGAAATAAGATGCATCATTAGTGAAAGGTAATCTAGGAAGAAAAAAGTATTATCATATGAAATCATTTCTGTTAGGGGAATAACCTGTGTGGAAATCATTTCTGTTAGGGGAATAACCTGTGTGGAAATCATTTCTGTTAGGGGAATAACCTGTGTGGAAATCATTTCTGTTAGGGGAATAACCTGTGTGGAAATCATTTCTGTTAGGGGAATAACCTGTGTGGAAATCATTTCTGTTAGGGGAATAACCTGTGTGGAAATCATTTCTGTTAGGGGAATAACCTGTGTGGAAATCATTTCTGTTAGGGGAATAACCTGTGTGGAAATCATTTCTGTTAGGGGAATAACCTGTGTGGAAATCATTTCTGTTAGGGGAATAACCTGTGTGGAAATCATTTCTGTTAGGGGAATAACCTGTGTGGAAATCATTTCTGTTAGGGGAATAACCTGTGTGGAAATCATTTCTGTTAGGGGAATAACCTGTGTGGAAATCATTTCTGTTAGGGGAATAACCTGTGTGGAAATGTAATCGGTTGCTGTATTTGTTTTGTGTGATATCTCTGATCGTTTTTTTGTTGATCTCGCTATACAATGAAATATCTCTCTCTCTAACTCTCTCTCTCTCTCTCTCTCTCTCTGTCTTTCTCTCTCTCTCTTTGTCTCTCTCCCTCTCTCTCTCTCCCTCTCTGTCTCTCTCTCTCTCTCTCTCTGTCTTTCTCTCTCTCTCTTTGTCTCTCTCCCTCTCTCTCTCTCCCTCTCTGTCTCTCTCTCTCTCTCTCTCTGTCTTTCTCTCTTCTCTCTTTGTCTCTCTCCCTCTCTCTCTCTCCCTCTCTCTCTTTCTCTCTCTCTCTCTGTCTCTGGTGCTTCTCGTAAAAAATGCATGAAATTAATTTGTTCAAAACTGTTGAACTATTGTCTTTTTCTGTCTTTGAGTCAAGTACTCAACACATTTCACTGCAGTGCTAGCTAACTGTAGCTTATGCTTTCAGTACTAGATTCATTCTCTGATTCTTTGATTGGTGATTGGATGCACAAGATGTTAGTTCGTACTAAAAGACCTGTGATAGGTTTGTGGACGTCCTCCGGAAGTCGTCATAATTACTGTGTAAGTCTATGGAAGAGGGTGAGCATATGTTTGCAAATATTACTGGAAACTTATTGGAAACTTTTATGTAATCTATCACAAGACATCTAATGGCCCTTTACAGTACCTCAGATTATAACAGGAGTGATACCCACTGTATATAACTATTGTTATTTACAGCTGCTCTTCAATAATTTTGTTATTCTTATCTCTTACTTTTTTTTTGGGGGGGGGGTTTCTTAACTGCACGGTTGGTTAAAAAAACAACATTTGATTTGATTTCTGATTTATTTTCTCTTGAACCATATGGTCACCTAGAAACTCATTGACAATATGGACACAGATATAATGTTTTGTGTGCGGCAGGGTAGCCTAGTGGTTAGAGCATTGGACCGAAAGGTTGCAAGTTCAAATCCCCGAGTTGACAAGGTACAAAAGCTGTCGTTCTGCCCCTGAACAGGCAATGACCCCACTGTTCCTAGGCCGTCATTGAAAATAAGAATTTGTTCTTAACTGACCTGCCTAGTAAAATTAAAAATAATATATTCATTCTATAGGCTCGTCAGACGAGGATAGGGGTGGACCTCCTCAGTGAAATTTCAAAAAATCTAAACTGTGAAACATAAAAAATATGTTTTTTTATATCATTCTAATCAAAACATTTTTTTTTTTTCAAATTACAGGAGACGGAGGAAGTACAGCGCCTGGCAAAAGTATTCATCCCCTTGGTGTTTTTCCTATTTGGCTGCTTTACAACCTGTAATTTAAATCGATTTTTATTTGGATTTCCTGTAATTGACATACACAAAAAAAATCAAATTAGTGAAATGAAAACAATTTTTTTTTTTTTTAAATACAACATAAAAGTGGTGCATATGTATTCAATCCCTTTGCTAGGAAGCCCCTAAATAAGATCTGGTGCAACCAATTACCTTCAGAAGTCACATAATTAGTTAGATAATGTTCAGCTGTGTGTCACATGATCTGTCACATGATCTCAGTATATATAGCCCTGTTCTGAAAGGCCCCAGAGTCTGCAACACCGCTAAGCAAGGGGCACCACCAAGTAAGTGACACCATGAAGATCAAGGAGCTCTCCAAACAGGTCAGGACAAAGTTGTGAAGTACAGATCAGGGTTGGGTTATTAAAAAATATCATAAAGGTTGAACATCCCACGGAGCACCATTAAATCCATTATTAAAAAAATTGAAAGAATCTGGCACCACAACAAACCTGCCAAGAGAGGGCCGCCCACCAAAAGTCACGGACCAGGCAAGGATGGCAATAATCAGAGAGGCAACAAAGAGACCGAAAGTAACCCTGAAGGAGCTGCAAAGCTCCACAGCGGAGATTGGAGTATCTGTCCATAGGACCACTTTAAGTCGCACACGCCACAGAGCTGGGCTTTCCAGAAGAGTGGCCAGAATAAAGTCATTGCTTAAAGAAAAAAAATAGGCAAACACCTTTGGTGTTCACTCACCAAAAGGCATGTTGGAGACTCCCCAAATATATGGAGGAAGGTACTCTGGTCAGATGAGACAAAAATATATGGAAGAAGGTACTCTGGTCAGATGAGACTAAAATTAAGCTTTTTGTCCATCAAGGAATACCCTATGTCTGGTGCAAACCCAACACCTCTCATCAACCCGAGAACACCATCCCCACCGTGAAGCATGGTGGTGGCAGTATCATGCTGTGGGGTTGTGTTTCATTAGCAGGGACTGGGAAACTGGTCAGAATTGAAGAAATGATGGATGGCGCTAAAATACAGGGAAATTCTTGAGGGAAACCTTTTTCAGTCTTCCAGAGATTTGAGACTGGGACAGAGGTTCCCCTTCCAGCAGGACAATAACCCTACGCATACTGTTAAAGCAACACTTGTGTGGTTTAAGGGGAAACATTTTAAATGTCTTGGAATGGCCTAGTCAAAGCCCAGACCTCAATCCAATTGAGAATCTGTGGTATGATTTAAAGATTGCTGTGCACCAGCGAAACCCGTCCATCCCACCCAACTTGAAGGAGCTGGAGCAGAATGGGCAATAATCCCAGTGGCTAGATTTGCCAAGCTTATAGAGACGTACCCCAAGAGACTTGCAGCTGTAATTGGTATAAAAGGTGGCTCTAGAAAGAATTGACTTTGGGGGTTGAACAGTTATGCACATTCAAGTTTTCTGTTTTAAAAAAAATCATATTTCTTGTTTGTTTCACAATAAAAAATATTTTGCATCTTCAAAGTGGCGGGCTTGTTGTGTAAATCAAATGATACAAACCCCCCAAAAATCCATTTTAATTCCAGGGTGTAAGGCAACAAAATAGGAAAAATGCCAAAGGGGGGTGAATACTTTCGCAAGCCACTTCATATTATAAATGGTTTTCTTGGTTTTAGATCTTTATTTTTGAGTCCATTTTGTGCAAAATATTTAAATTGGCCTTTCTAACTTCAGTAGCAACGGAATGTGCAGTTTTCTCTGCTATGCGGATGACACACAGCTGTACATTTCAATGAAACATGGTGAAGCCCCAAAATTGCCCTCGCTAGAAGCATGTGTTTCAGACATAAGGAAGTGGATGGCTGCAAACTTTCTACTATTAAACTCGGACAAAACAGAGATGCTTGTTCTAGGTCCCAAGAAACAAAGAGATCTTCTGTTGAATCTGACAATTAATCTTAATGGTTGTACAGTCGTCTCAAATAAAACTGTGAAGGACCTCGGCGTTACTCTGGACCCTGATCTCTCTTTTGAAGAACATATCAAGACCATTTCGAGGACAGCTTTTTTCCATCTACGTAACATTGCAAAAATCAGAAACTTTCTGTCCAAAAATGATGCAGAAAAATTAATCCATGCTTTTGTCACTTCTAGGTTAGACTACTGCAATGCTCTATTTTCCGGCTACCCGGATAAAGCACTAAATAAACTTCAGTTAGTGCTAAATACGGCTGCTAGAATCCTGACTAGAACCAAAAAATTTGATCATATTACTCCAGTGCTAGCCTCTCTACACTGGCTTCCTGTCAAAGCAAGGGCTGATTTCAAGGTTTTACTGCTAACCTACAAAGCATTACATGGGCTTGCTCCTACCTATCTCTCTGATTTGGTCCTGCCGTACATACCTATACGTACGCTACGGTCACAAGACGCAGGCCTCCTAATTGTCCCTAGAATTTCTAAGCAAACAGCTGGAGGCAGGGCTTTCTCCTATAGAGCTCCATTTTTATGGAACGGTCTGCCTACCCATGTCAGAGACGCAAACTCGGTCTCAACCTTTAAGTCTTTACTGAAGACTCATCTCTTCAGTGGGTCATATGATTGAGTGTAGTCTGGCCCAGGAGTGGGAAGGTGAACGGAAAGGCTCTGGAGCAACGAACCGCCCTTGCTGTCTCTGCCTGGCCGGTTCCCCTCTTTCCACTGGGATTCTCTGCCTCTAACCCTATTACAGGGGCTGAGTCACTGGCTTGCTGGGGCTCTCTCATGCTGTCCCTGGAGGGGGTGCGTCACCTGAGTGGGTTGATTCACTGTTGTGGTCATCCTGTCTGGGTTGGCCCCCCCCCCCCCTTGGGTTGTGCCGTGGCGGAGATCTTTGTGGGCTATACTCAGCCTTGTCTCAGGATGGTAAGTTGGTGGTTGAAGATATCCCTCTAGTGGTGTGGGGGCTGTGCTTTGGCAAAGTGGGTGGGGTTATATCCTTCCTGTTTGGCCCTGTCCGGGGGTGTCCTCGGATGGGGCCACAGTGTCTCCTGACCCCTCCTGTCTCAGCCTCCAGTATTTATGCTGCAGTAGTTTATGTGTCGGGGGGCTGGGGTCAGTTTGTTATATCTGGAGTACTTCTCCTGTCCTATTCGGTGTCCTGTGTGAATCTAAGTGTGCGTTCTCTAATTCTCTCCTTCTCTCTTTCTTTCTCTCTCTCGGAGGACCTGAGCCCTAGGACCATGCCCCAGGACTACCTGACATGATGACTCCTTGCTGTCCCCAGTCCACCTGGCCATGCTGCTGTTCCAGTTTCAACTGACCTGAGCCCTAGGACCATGCCCCAGGACTACCTGACATGATGACTCCTTGCTGTCCCCAGTCTACCTGGCCATGCTGCTGCTCCAGTTTCAACTTCCACCTGACTGTGCTGCTGCTCTAGTTTCAACTGTTCTGCCTTATTATTATTCGACCATGCTGGTCATTTATGAACATTGAACATCTTGACCATGTTCTGTTATAATCTCCACCCGGCACAGCCAGAAGAGGACTGGCCACCCCACATAGCCTGGTTCCTCTCTAGGTTTCTTCCTAGGTATTGGCCTTTCTAGGGAGTTTTTCCTAGCCACTGTGCTTCTCCACCTGCATTGCTTGCTGTTTGGGGTTTTAGGCTGGGTTTCTGTACAGCACTTTGAGATATCAGCTGATGTACGAAGGGCTATATAAATAAATTTGATTTGATTTGATTTGATTTGATTCTCCGGCCGAGTGGTGGAATGGCCAACGTTGACGATAACGGGGGACTTTTTTTGTTGACGAACCCCTTTCATTCTCTGGGGTACACGGTGCGAATTAAAAGTGAGGGTCGACCTCTGCCTGAGATCAGTTTCATGAAGGAGGATGAAAAGGTGAGGGACGTTCAATGCCAACTGGTATCAAAAAAATAGCTGGTTAACAAGGAGCTTTTCATGCTGTCTTACCTGTTTTTGGAAAATCTGAGCCTTGGTCGAAAGGTGACCCGAAGAACGTTGATCGTCCAAATAAATGCCCAAATCAGATTCATGTTTCTGGGAGGAAAAAAAAAGCTGCATCGATCATGACGAAGGTCTGCGTATTCAAACTTTGCTTTTTTTAGAGAATCTGGTAAGTTCCTTCGACAAGGGAAAATACAATGAGCAGAGGTAATTACACATTAATACATTTTTTACATTTTTTATTAAAAGTAATTCAAGTTGAAACTACCAAAGTTAATGATATATTGCCTGTAGATTTTTCTGTTAATTACACAAATTTCTGAAGATTCTGCAGACTTTGGTAAATTACCGGTAGCTTTGGTAAGAGGTACCCTTAGGTACCCTAGGTAAAAGCAGGCTCCTTTTCGTCAGCTCATCCAGAGGAGGTAGGAGAATATCTACCCCTACAGAGTGCTGTTGAGGATTTCATTGCAAAACAGTGTGTTTTAATCAGTGATTTGGTGACTTAAATATATTTAGAAAAGTTTTATCTAAAAAAATAAATAATTAGAGCCTTTTCAATGTTTTCTACTATAAAAAAAATGTTTGAATGAATTTCACTGAGTAGGATGCTTCCTCCTCTGAGTAGCCTCCACTGGCAAACACACACACACACACACACACACACACACACACACACACACACACACACACACACACACACACACACACACACTGTCCCTTTCACAATATGTTGATTTAAAAGACGTGATCTGAGTAAAGGCTTGAATAGTGATGTGTTATAGAGATATCTCAGCTGGCTCTGTGCGCTACACCACGTATTCCTACACATTAACAAAGGAGCATATTTAGTCTGTTGATTTATACAAGTCCTATTTTCATTTTCTCAGACTTTTCTGTTAACATTTCTGCACGTCCCCACCTTATATTCATTTCCTGACCCACCAAATATCTTTAGCCATCAAAAAAAATGTATTTTTGAACAACGAGGGGGAAAAAAAAGGAGAAAGAGAAATTCCCTGGTACAAAGAGAGATAGATTGTTTGATGTAATAAGAGGACTGTAGCGCAGACAACCAGAAGAGTCTTTTGTGGTCCGTGTGTGGGAACATAAATCTGATGTGGTGATTCCCCACGCAAACCTCTCACTCAATGCTATCAGCAGTGCACACACTGAGTTAGGGTGTGTGTGTGTGTGTGTGTGTGTGTGTGTGTGTGTGTGTGTGTGTGTGTGTGTGTGTGTGTGTGTGTGTGTGTGTGTGAGAAAATGCTATCAGTGCTGATCTTATTGGGACTTGGCTGGCGTTCATGGCTCAGCTGATAACAGGGGATGTGGACAATACACACACACACACACACACACACACACACACACACACACACACACACACACACACACACACACACACACACACACACACACACACACACACACATACAACACACACACACACACATACAACACACACACACACACACATACAACACACGAACAATCTAGTGCCAGTGGCCTGCAATGCACTACAACTGACCTTTACCATAATCTGGGGCTGGAACACATTGACATTGACACACACACACACACACACAAACTGGGGGTCTGGGGTGGGACTGGTAGGGAGGTTGGGGAACAGGTTATTCACACTGGAGGTCTGGGGTGGGACTGGTAGGGAGGTTGGGGATCAGGTTATTCACACTGGGGGTCTGGGGTGGGACTGGTAGGGAGGTTGGGGAACAGGTTATTCACACTGGGGGTCTGGGGTGGGACTGGTAGGGAGGTTGGGGAACAGGTTATTCACACTGGGGGTCTGGGGTGGGACTGGTAGGGAGGTTGGGGAACAGGTTATTCACACTGGGGGTCTGGGGTGGGACTGGTAGGGAGGTTGGGGAACAGGTTATTCACACTGGGGGTCTGGGGTGGGACTGGTAGGGAGTTTGGGGAACAGGTTATTCACACTGGGGGTCTGGGGTGGGACTGGTAGGGAGGTTGGGGAACAGGTTATTCACACTGGGGGTCTGGGGTGGGACTGGTAGGGAGGTTGGGGAACAGGTTATTCACACTGGGGGTCTGGGGTGGGACTGGTAGGGAGGTTGGGGAACAGGTTATTCACACTGGGGGTCTGGGGTGGGACTGGTAGGGAGGTTGGGGAACAGGTTATTCACACTGGGGGTCTGGGGTGGGACTGGTAGGGAGGTTGGGGAACAGGTTATTCACACTGGGGGTCTGGGGTGGGACTGATAGGGAGGTTGGGGAACAGGTTATTCACACTGGGGGTCTGGGGTGGGACTGGTAGGGAGGTTGGGGAACAGGTTATTCACACTGGGGGTCTGGGGTGGGACTGGTAGGGAGGTTGGGGAACAGGTTATTCACACTGTTGTTGCTGTTGTTAACTTCTGTCTTTGTTTCTCTCCCACCGCTGTGTTTTCAGAGTTTCTTGTTTAAAGTATTCGGGAAGAAATCTGAATGAAGGAAAAAGGTGTCACGCCTACTCCCCCTCCTCGGCGCTGCCCGTCATTACGCACACCTGTCAACCTTCATTACGTGCACCAGTGCATCTTTCGACTCACCTGGACTCCATTACTTTGTTGATTTGCCTGTCCTATATCTGTCTGTTCCTCGGTTTGATCCCTGTGTCAGCAGTATTGTTGTTATGTTTCCCCCTGTGCAGACGCTGTCCTTGTGGGTTAGTTTTTTAAATGTTCACTCCCTGTACTTGCTTCTCATCTCCCAGCGTCTATCCTTACAAAAGGGTTTCTTGTTTTACCTCTGAATGAAGGAAAAGCAGAAGAGAGAGAGTGGCTATAAATACAAAATGAAAAGTTGTATCTTTTCAGGTATATTTCTCCCAACTGCTGTTTTGTTTGTTTTTCTTTCTGTTGTTTTGAACAGGCAGTACTTTAAAGAGGACTGTGATTAAAGATAATGATATTATTTGAGTGGTGGTCAGTGAGAATACACCGCGGCACAACCATTGTGCCGCTACAAGTACCCGTCTAATTCCTCTTTAACCGTTGTGGTGTCAATGCTATAATTGTATGTCCCCTGAAATAAGAGAGTATAGCTCTACCGAGGCTGTATACATCCCAAATGGCACCCTATCCCCTATGGGCCATGGCCAAAAGTAGTGGACTACGGAGGGGACAAATGGCTCCCTATCCCCTATGGGCCATGGCCAAAAGTAGTGGACTACGGAGGGGACAAATGGCTCCCTATCCGCTATGGGCCATGGCCAAAAGTAGTGGACTACGGAGGGAACAAATGGCTCCCTATCCCCTATAGGCCATGGCCAAAAGTAGTGGACTACGGAGGGGACAAATGGCTCCCTATCCCCTATGGGCCATGGCCAAAAGTAGTGGACTACGGAGGGGACAAATGGCTCCCTATCCGCTATGGGCCATGGCCAAAAGTAGTGGACTACGGAGGGAACAAATGGCTCCCTATCCCCTATGGGCCATGGCCAAAAGTAGTGGACTACGGAGGGGACAAATGGCTCCCTATTCCCTATAGGCCATGGTCAAAAGTAGTGGACTACAGAGGGAACAGGCTGCCATTTGGGATGGAAACTCCAGCTCTACTACAGTGTCTTCAGTTCACCAACTGGCCGTCTCAGACAGGCAGAATTCTGTTTGCCACAAACTATTCTGTGGTCAGCACAGCTATTTGGAAACTGTTCTGTGGTCAGCACAGCTATTTGGAAAATGTTAAATACGTGGGGGGGGGGGGGGGGGGGGGGGGTCGCAACCTACGTGTGTGCGTGCTGTGTGTGTGTGTGTGTATAAAGTATGCATTTATGTGGAGTGTTTAAAATGTAAAAAATGTGTGTTGCCGTACGTGTGTTTAACAGTGTGTGTGTGTGTGTGTGTGTGTGTGTGTGTGTGTGTGTGTGTGTGTGTGGTATGACAGAGAGAGGAACTGTATAACAGCAACACATCAGTAGTAGACTTCAGGGGTGGTAAACAGTGTTACTGACGCTGGCTCCTCACAACAATTAGTCTTTAAATATAGAAGTGGTTGTAACACTGGAGTGTTGGTCTGGAGGGACTGCCCTGCCTCAGTCAGCCTGACCTCAGGGCTCCAGCGCTGGGATGACTGGAGCCTGAGACGCCTCTGCTGAGACAGAGATACTACTACCACATGTAGGCATACACACAAACAAACACACACACACACACACAACACATACGGTTGAAGTCAGAAGTTTACATACGCCTTAGTCACAATTCCTGACATTTAATCCTTGTAAAAATTATTTGTCTTAGGTCAGTTAGGATCACTACTTTATTTTAAGAATGTGAAATGTCAGAATAATAGTAGAGACAATGATTTATTTCAGCTTTTATTTCTTTCATCACATTCCCAGGGGGTCAGAAGTTTAGATACACTCAATTAGTATTTGGTCATTCTGTTCACCTGACTTAGAATTCCTCACAATCAAATGTCGACCGCATTATCTACCAAGAGAATTCTCTTCGATTATAATCACAGCCGCATATCGCAGACCGCAAACACATCGAACACATCGACGCCCTGAACGAACTTCATTTGACTCTATTTTTATTTTTTATTTCACCTTTATTTAACCAGGTAGGCTAGTTGAGAACACCTTTATTTAACCAGGTAGGCTAGCTGAGAACACCTTTATTTAACCAGGTAGGCCAGTTGAGAACACCTTTATTTAACCAGGTAGGCTAGTTGAGAACACCTTTATTTAACCAGGTAGGCTAGTTGAGAACACCTTTATTTAACCAGGTAGGCTAGTTGAGAACACCTTTATTTAACCAGGTAGGCCAGTTGAGAACACCTTTATTTAACCAGGTAGGCCAGTTGAGAACACCTTTATTTAACCAGGTAGGCCAGTTGAGAACAAGTTCTCATTTACAATTACAAAGATCAAGATAAAGCAAAGCAGTTTGACACATACAACAACACAGAGTTACACATGGAGTAAAACAAACATACAGTTAATTATACAGACAATACAGTAGAAAAACAAGTCTATATACAATGTGAACAAGTGAGGTGAGATAAGGGAGGTAAAGGCAAAAAAAGAAGGCCATGGTGGCGAAGTAAATACAATATAGCAAGTATGTCACACCCTGACCATAGTTTGCTTTGTATGTTTCTATGTTTTGTTTTTATTTTATTTTTTTTATTTTACCTTTATTTAACCAGGTAGGCAAGTTGAGAACAAGTTCTCATTTACAATTGCGACCTGGCCTTGTTTGGTCAGGGTGTGATCTGAGTGGGCATTCTGTTACATGTCTAGTTTGTCTATTTCTATGTTTGGCCTGATATGGTTCTCAATCAGAGGCAGGTGTTAGTCATTGTCTCTGATTGGGAACCATATTTAGGTAGCCTGTTTGGTGTTGAGTTTTGTGGGTGATTGTTCCTGTCTCTGTGTTTGCACCAGATAGGGCTGTTTAGTTTTTTTTTCACATTTCTTGTTAGTTTATTCATGTATATCTTATTCATGTATATCTATGTCTATATTAAAGAACCATGAATAACCACCACGCTGCGTTTTGGTCCGCCTCTGCTTCACTTCAAGAAAACCGTTACAAAGTAAAACAATGGAATGGTTGATTTGCAGTGGAAGAATGTGCAAAGTAGAGATAGAAATAATGGGGTGCTAAGGAGCAAAATAAATAAATTAAATAAATACAGTAGGGGGAGAGGTAGTTGTTTGGGCTAAAGAACTGGAAGCAGAGAACTGGAAGGAGAGGCGGGCAAAGGAGGAATTAGTATTGGGGGTGACCCCACCTGGAGCGCGTGCTACAGGTGGGTGCTGCTATGGTGACCAGCGAGCTGAGATAAGGGGGGACTTTACCTATCAGGGTCTTGTAGTTGACCTGGAGCCAGTGGGTTTGGCAACGAGTGTGAAGCAAGGACCAGCCAACAAGAGTGTACAGGTCGCAGTGGTGGGTAGTATATGGGGCTTTGGTGACAAAACGGATGGCACTGTGATCGACTGCATCAAATTTATTGAGTAGGGTATTGGAGGCTATTTTGTAAATGACCGCTGAAGTCGAGGATTGGTAGGATGGTCAATTTTACAAGGGTATGTTTGGCAGCATGAGTGAAGGAGGCTTTGTTGCGAAATAGGAAGCAGATTATAGATTTAACTTTGGATTGGAGATGTTTGATGTGGGTCTGGAAGGAGAGTTTACAGTCTAAACAGACACCTAGGTATTTGTAGTTGTCCACATATTCTAAGTCAGAGACGTCCAGAGTAGTGATGTTGGACAGGCGTGCAGGTGCGGGCAGCGATCGGTTGAAGAGCATGCATTTAGTTTTACTTGTATTTAAGAGCAATTGGAGGCCACGGAAGGAGAGTTGTATGGCATTGAAGCTCGCCTGGAGGTTTGTTAACACAGTGTCCAAAGAAGTGCCAGAAGTATACAGAATGGTGTCGTCTGCGTAGAGGTGGATCAGAGACTCACCAGCAGCAAGAGCGACATCATTGATGTGTATAGAGAAGAGAGTCGTCCCAATGATTGAACCCTGTGGTACCCCCATAGAGACTGCCAGAGGCCCGGACAACAGGCCCTCCGATTTGACACACTGAACTCTATCAGAGAAGTAGATGGTGAACCATGCGAGGCAATCATTTGAGAAACCAAGGCTGTCGAGTCTGCCGATGAGGATGTGGTGATTGACAGAGTCGAAAGCCTTGGTCAGGTCAATGAATAAAGCTGCACAATATTGTTTCTTATCGATGGCAGTTAAGATATCATTTAGGACCTTGAGCGTAGCTGAGGTGCACCCATGACCAGCTCTGAATCCAGATTGCATAGCGGAGAAGTTATGGTGGGATTCGAAATGATCGGTAATCTGTTTTAATGACTTGGCTTTTGAAGACCTTAGAAAGGCAGGGTAGGATAGATATAGATCTGTAGTAGTTTGAGTTAAGAGTGTGTCCCCTTTGAAGAGACACAATAGGTTTACCAACACTTTACATATAGTTTTGTTCAATATATACACACTGAGTTTACAAAACATTAGGAACACCTGTTCTTTCCATGACAGACTGACCAGGTGAATCCAGGTGAAATATATGATCCCTTATTGATGTCACTTTTTAATTCCACTTCAATCAGTGTAGATGAAGAAGGAGGAGACAAGTTAAAGAAGGACTTTTAAGCCTTGAGACATGGCTTGTGTGCCAAACAGAGGGCGAATGACTAAATATTTAAGAGCCATTCAACAGGGTATGGTAGTAGATGCCAGGCGAACCGGTTTGTGTCAAGAACTGCAACACTGCAGGGTTTTTCACACTCAACAGATTCTTGAAGAAGGTCCGCCACCCAAAGGACATCCAGTCAACTTAACACAACTGTGGGAAGCATTTGGAGTCAACATGAGCCAGCATCCCTGTGGAACGCCTTCAACACATTGTAAAGTCCATACAGTGAAAAATTGAGACTGTTCTGAGGACAAAAGGGGGTGCAACTCAATATTAAGGAGGTGATGTTCTGTATATATACACAAAAATATATAAATATACATAAATATATATATATATATATATATACTTATATTTATATATATATATACACTTATTTTCCACCATAATTTGCAAATAAATTCATTAAAAATCCTAAAATGTGATTTCTGGATTTTTTTCTCTCTTTTTGTCTGTCATAGTTGATGAACCCTATGATGAAAATTACAGGCCTCTCTCATCTTTTTAAGTGGGAGAACTTGCACAATTGGTGGCTGACTAAATACTTTTTTGCCCCACTGTATATATATATATATATACATATATATGTGTATGTATGTATGTATACACAGTACTAGTTAAAAGTTTGGACACACCTACTCATTCAAGGGTTTATCTATATTTTTACTATTTCTAAACTGTAGAATAAAAGTGAAGACATCAAAACTATGAAATAACACATATTATTGTGTTATTATATATAACACAATCAGTTGTGTTGTGACAAGGTAGGGGTGGTATACAGAAGATAGACCTATTTGGTAAAAGACCAAGTCAATATTATGGCAAGAACAGCTCAAATAAGCAAAGAGAAACGACAGTCCATCATTACTTTAAGACATGAAGGTCAGTCAAGACGGAACATTTCAAGAACTTTGAATGTTTCTTCAAGTGCAGTCGCAAAAACCATCAAGCACTATGATGAAACTGGGTCTAATGAGGAAGACCTCTGCTGCAGATGATTCATTAGAGAGTTCATTAGAGATCTCAGCCTCAGAAATTGCAGCCCAAATAAATGCTTCACAGAGTTCAAGTAACAGACACATCTATACATCATCTGTTCAGAGGAGACTGCGTTAATCAGGTCTTCATGGTCCAATTGCTGCAAAGAAACCACTACTAAAGGACACCAATAAGAAGAACAGACTTGCTTGGGCCAAGAAACACGAGCAATGGACATTGACAGGTGGAAATCTGTCCAAATATGAGATTTTTGATTGCAAATGTCTTTGTGAGATGCAGAGTGAACGGATGATCTCGGAATGTGTGTTTGCCACCATGAAGCATGGAGGAGGTGCTTTGCCACCATGAAGCATGGAGGAGGTGCTTTGCCACCACAGCATTCTGCAGCGATACACCATCCCATCTGGTTTGCACTTTATTTCCTACTTAAAAAATAAATAAATACACATTTATTTAATCTTTATTTAACTAGGCAAGTCAGTTAAGAACACATTCTTATTTTCAATGACGGCCCTAGGAGCAGTGGGTTAACTGCCTTGTTCAGGGACAAAACAACAGATTATTACCTTGTCAGCTCTTGCAACCTTTCAGTTACAAGTCCAATGCTCTAACCACTAGGCTACCTGCCGCCCCTACCCTCTAACCACTAGGCTACCTGCTGCCCCTACACTCTAACCACTAGGCTACCTGCTGCCCCTACACTCTAACCACTAGGCTACCTGCCCCCCCTACACTCTACCCACTAGGCTACCTGCCGCCCCTACCCTCTAACCACTAGGCTACCTGCTGCCTCTACACTCTAACCACTAGGCTACCTGCCACTCCTTCACTCTAACCACTAGGCTACCCTGCCGCCCCTACACTCTAACCACTAGGCTACCTGCCTCCTCTACACTCTAACCACTAGGCTACCCTGCCGCCCCTACACTCTAACCACTAGGCTACCCTGCCGCCCCTACACTCTAACCACTAGGCTACGCTGCCTCCCCAACACTCTAACCACTAGGCTATGCGGCCGCCCCTACACTCTAACCAATAGGCTACGCTGCCACCTCTACACTCTAACCACTAGGCTACGCTGCCACCTCTACACTCTAACCACTAGGCTACCCTGCCGCCCCTACACTCTAACCACTAGACTACCCTGCCGCCCCTTATTGGGACTATCATTTGTTTTTCAACAGGACAATGACCCAACACACCTCCAGGCTGAGAGTGATGGAATGCTTCATCAGATGACCTGGCCTTCACAATCACCTGACCTCAACCTAATTGAGATGGTTTGGAATGTGTTGGACTGCAGAGTGAAGGAAAAGCAGCCAACAAGTGCTGAGCATATGTGAGAAGTCAAGAAAAGCATTCCAGGTGAAGATGGTTGAGAGAATGCCAAGATTGGGCAAAGCTGTCATCAAGGCAAAGTGTGGATACTTTATTGCTTACTACATGATTCCATATGTCTTATTTCATAGTTCTGATGTCTTCACTATTATTCCACAATGTAGAAAATAAAATAAAGAAAAACCCTTGAATGAGTAGGTGTCCAAACCTTTGCTGATACTGTGTATATATATATATATATATGCTGCCTGCAGTTTCGTGCTTCAGTGGGCTGATTGATTGATCCCTTGGGTAATGGCTCTAATGAAATCATATTGGAGGACAACAGAAGTCTTGAAAACCACATCTTGAGAAGAGAGGGGAAATGTGCCTCCACAGACAGACAGACAGACAGACAGACAGACAGACAGACAGACAGACAGACAGACAGACAGACAGACAGACAGACAGACAGGCACAGACAGACAGACAGAGACACAGACAGACAGACAGACAGACAGACAGACAGACAGACAGACAGACAGACAGACAGACAGACAGACAGACAGACAGACAGACAGACAGACAGACAGACAGACAGACAGACAGACAGACAGACAGACACAGACAGGCAGACAGACAGACAGACAGACAGACAGACAGACAGACAGACAGACAGACAGACAGACAGACAGAGATACAGACAGACAGACAGACAGACAGACAGACAGACAGACAGACAGACAGACAGACAGACAGACAGACAGACAGAGATACAGACAGACAGACAGACAGACAGACAGACAGACAGACAGACAGACAGACAGACAGACAGACAGACAGACAGACAGACAGGCACAGACGGACAGACAGAGAGACAGGCACAGACAGACAGACAGACAGACAGAGACACAGACAGACAGACAGACAGACAGACAGACAGACAGACAGACAGACAGACAGACAGACAGACAGACAGACAGACAGACAGACAGACACAGACAGGCAGACAGAGAGACAGGCAGAGACACAGACAGACAGACAGACACAGACAGGCAGACAGAGAGACAGGCAGAGACACAGACAGACAGACAGACACAGACAGGCAGACAGAGAGACAGGCAGAGACACAGACAGACAGACAGACACAGACAGGCAGACAGAGAGACAGGCAGAGACACAGACAGACAGAAAGACAGACCCCCCCTGAGATCCGCTCCAGCCCCTTTACAACCCCCTACACAGCAGGAAGAGAGCACATTTTTCTGCTTCACACTGTTCCCTCTATTCTTCTCCCTATACTCAAGGGACACAACTTAGAGGGAGAACAAAACAAAACATAAAAAAGTTTCAAGCTGTTCGTTGGTTGGGGAACAGAAAGGGAGAGAAGCAAGCGGACGAGAAAGCAGGCAGGCTGAGGAGGAAATGGCTGTGAGGGGAAGAGAGAGAAATAGAGAGAGAGAGAGAGAGAGTGCCGGGTGAGAGTTGGCCGGACCAGTCCTTCCCACAGAATGGTCAGACAGAGCAGTGTGGCACATGGAGGCCAGCTACGGACCCCAATCCGTCCGTCCGTCCGTCTGTCCCGCTGTGGTCAGGCCAAGCAGGAAGTGCTGCAGTCCCCAGCTGAGCCAGGTCAAGGTTGGAGAGAGGGATAGGAGGGGGAGGAAGATTAGACCGGTTAGGGTGCACGGCATGATAGGGGCCGCTGAGGAGAGAGGTGAGTTAAGAAAGGAGTGAGAGAATGATGTGCTGAGGAGCTGATGAAAGAAAGGAGTGAGAAGCGTGAAAAAGAGAGATGGATGAGGTAGGAAGAGAGATGGATGAGGTAGGAAGAGAGATGGATGAGGTAGGAAGAGAGATGGATGAGGTAGGAAGAGAGATGGATGAGGTAGGAAGAGAGATGGATGAGATAGGAAGAGAGATGGATGAGGTAGGAAGAGAGATGGGTGAGGTAGGAAGGGAGTTGGATGAGGTAGGAAGGGAGTTGGATGAGGTAGGAAGGGAGATGGATGAGGTAGGATGGGAAATGGATGAGGTAGGTTGAAATCAAATCAGGTAGATTGGAGATGGATGAGGTAGGAAGAGAGATGGATGAGGTAGGAAGGGAGTTGGATGAGGTAGGAAGAGAGATGGATGAGGTAGGATGGGAGATGGATAAGGTAGGAAGGGAGTTGGATGAGGTAGGAAGGGAGATGGATGGATGAGGTAGGAAGGGAGATGGATGAGGTAGGATGACGTAGGAAGGGAGATGGATGAGGTAGGATGAGGTAGGAAGAGAGTTGGATGAGGTAGGAAGGGAGATGGATGAAGTAGGAAGGGAAATGGATGAGGTAGGTTGAAATCAAATCAGGTAGATTGGAAATGGATGAGGTAGGAAGAGAGATGGATGAGGTAGGAAGGGAGTTGGATGAGGTAGGAAGAGAGATGGATGAGGTAGGATGGGAGATGGATAAGGTAGGAAGGGAGTTGGATGAGGTAGGAAGGGAGATGGATGAGGTAGGATGAGGTAGGAAGGGAGATGGATGAGGTAGGATGAGGAAGGAAGAGAGTTGGATGA
Organism: Oncorhynchus kisutch; assembly: GCF_002021735.2. Lineage (NCBI taxonomy): Eukaryota > Metazoa > Chordata > Actinopteri > Salmoniformes > Salmonidae > Oncorhynchus > Oncorhynchus kisutch. The sequence continues at coordinate 83,495,145 of NC_034190.2, forward strand.
GGTAGGAAGGGAGATGGATGAAGTAGGAAGGGAAATGGATGAGGTAGGAAGGGAGTTGGATGAGGTAGAAAGGGAGATGGATGAGGTGGGAAGGGAGATGGATGAGGTAGGAAGGGAGTTGGATGAGGTAGGAAGGGAGTTGGACGAGGTAGGAAGGGAGATGGGAGATGGATGAGGTAGGAAGGGAGTTGGATGAGGTAGGAAGGGAGATGGGAGATGGATGAGGTAGGAAGGGAGTTGGATGAGGTAGGAAGGGAGTTGGATGAGGTAGGAAGGGAGTTGAGGAGGGGCACGTGTCCAACCTTAGAGGCTGCTGTCACTTTACCAACGTTTGCATACAGCATTACTCATCTCATATGTGCGTACTCTGTTCTATTCTACTGTATATTAGTCAATGCCACTTCGACATCGCTCATCCTATTATTTAAATAGTTCTTAAATCCATATGTTTCACTTTTTAGATTTGTATCTATTGTTGTGAATTGTTAGATACTACTTTCGCTGTTGGAACGAGGAACACAAGCATTTCGATACACCCGCAATAGCATCTGTTAAATATGTGTATGTGACCAATAACATTCCATTTTGATTTGATATCTATAGAGACGAATCAGTTGGATGGGCGTTTGATTTGATATCTATAGAGACGAATCAGTTGGATGGGCGTTTGATTTCCATGTTGTTGTTTTTTTTACACGAGATCTCCTACAGTATGTGTTCAAGTTAAACAAATGATTAACACGAAAAGGAGCTCCTCTTCAAGCTAATAGTGTAATTGATGCATGCCATTATATGCTATCGGAAAAATATATAATTCGGTTATGTTTGAAGGTAATGTTTAAAATGAGAAAAATACGTATTTTAAATATTACAAGTATTTTCATTAGTTTATGTTACTATAGTATATATGTAAACACATTCAAGTGTTCAGCACATTATATTCTTGGAGCACCTTAGTTACTATTAAAACAGAAAGCGTATGTGTTGGAACAGCTTATTTCTATCATGACAAAAAAAACTAAAAGAATTCACCAAACATGCTTGATAACGGTTAAAACCGGTCTCAAAATGTACAATGTCATTTTAATGAATGTGTCGCTATGACAACAGTCAAAAGAATCAGTTGGAGGATGTCCATGTCACATAAACAACGAAAGCTGGTGTGTTGCTGATTTCGTTTTTTTTTCTCGTTTTGCTTGAGCCTGTGCTCTCAGTGATGACATTTTGTGCTGATAATTGGCCCAAAGCATTGGCTTGTTCTGTCCAACCGGTTCAGTCCTTTCTTCTCTGCTGTCTTTATGCGCACCATTCTGGCTTTTTTTTTGCGCTCAGGCCTCGAAGGTGTAGGATTCAGGCCTCGAAGGTGTAGGATTCAGGCCTCGGAGGTGTAGGATTCAGGCCTCGGAGGTGTAGAGTTCAGGCCTCTGAGGTGTACGATTCAGGCCTCGGAGTGGTACGATTCAGGCCTCGGAGGTGTACGATTCAGGCCTCGGAGGTGTACGATTCAGGCCTCGGAGGTGTATATTTCAGGCCTCGAAGGTGTAGAGTTCAGGCCTCGGAGGTGTAGAGTTCAGGCCTCGGAGGTGTAGAGTTCAGGCCTCGGAGGTGTAGAGTTCAGGCCTCTGAGGTGTAGGGTTCAGGCCTCGGAGGTGTAGAGTTCAGGCCTCGGAGGTGTAGAGTTCAGGCCTCTGAGGTGTAGGGTTCAGGCCACGGAGGTGTAGAGTTCAGGCCTCGGAGGTGTAGAGTTCAGGCCTCTGAGGTGTAGGGTTCAGGCCTCGGAGGTGTAGAGTTCAGGCCTCGGAGGTGTAGGGTTCAGGCCTTTGCGGTGTAGAGTTCAGGCTGAGGAGGTGTAGAGTTCAGGCTGAGGAGGTGTAGAGTTCAGGCTGAGGAGGTGTAGAGTTCAGGCTGAGGAGGTGTAGAGTTCAGGCTGAGGAGGTGTAGGGTTCAGGCTGAGGCAGTGTAGGGTTTAGGCTGAGGCAGTGTAGGGTTCAGGCTGAGGAGGTGTAGGGTTCAGGCTGAGGCAGTGTAGGGTTCAGGCTGAGGCAGTGTAGGGTTCAGGCTGAGGCAGTGTAGGGTTCAGGCTGAGGCCTCAGAGGTTTGGGTTCAGGCTGAGGATCAGAATCAGAAGAATAATCATCAGTGATTTCATCATGATACACTTATTCTCCATCTGAGTCGTTTTTCATTGATTTTGTAGCAACGCTAACGCAACAAGTGCATTCATTCATCGTAGTCTTCCTCCCATTGTGAATTCCAAGTATGCTCTGCGAGTAGACTGATAAAACTTTATTGGATTTGAGATTAGAATGGATCAATACAATATAATGGCACTCCCTGTTCTTCATTCACAATTGGTGATTACATATTTAGGCATGGTTTGCTTCCCCTTCAACCTTTCTCCTCCACCATACTTTACTTCTTCATTTACTTCATCTGCATGTGTGAAAGTAGTACTGTTGTGAATTGTTAGATATTACTGCACTGTTGGAACTAGGAACACAAGCATTTCGCTACACCTACAATAACATCTGTTAAATATGTGTATGTGACCAATAAACATTTTATTTGACCTTTGTTTAACTCGGCAAGTCAGTCAAGGAGAGATTGTTATTGACAATGACAGCCTAGGAACAGTGGGTTAACTGCCTTGTTCAGGGGCAGAACAACATTTTTTTTTACCCTCCCAGGTAACCTTGCGGTTACTGGCTCAACTCGCTAACTACCTGTCTACCTGCCTCTAACCACTAGGCTACCTGCCTCTAACCACTAGGCTACCTGCCTCTAACCACCTGGCTACCTGCCTCTAACCACCTGGCTACCTGCCTCTAACCACTAGGCTACCTGCCTCTAACCACCAGGCTACCTGCCTCTAACCACCAGGCTACCTGCCTCTAACCACCTGGCTACCTGCCTCTAACCACCAGGCTACCTGCCTCTAACCACCAGGCTACCTGCCTCTAACCACCTGGCTACCTGCCTCCCCAAACTTTGGTTTGAACAGTCCATAAAGAAGTGAAGACCCTCACAACACATTCTCTGTGTTTCATACATTTCCTTCAATTTGCATGAGGCTATATTGAAAATGTAACTGTTCTGACCTTTGTAGTTCAGCAGCCTATATTGAAAATGTAACTGTTCTGGTCTTTGTAGTTCGGCAGCCTATATTGAAAATGTAACTGTTCCACAAACAAATGCGTAATGGAGCAGAAATGTATATATGCATTCGGTTTTGTGATGAAACAAAGGTGTGGTTGAATTTATTCTGTCACTGTGTCTTCTTATTGTCTCAGCCTTTAGGCCTCTATATCACGGTGTCAATGTGTCTTCTTATTGTCTCAGCCTTTAGCCTCTATATCACAGTGTCACTGTGTCTTCTTATTGTCTCAGCCTTTAGCCTCTATATCACAGTGTCACTGTGTCTACTTATTGTCTCAGCCTTTAGGCCTCTATATCACAGTGTCAATGTGTCTTCTTATTGTCTCGGCCTTTAGGGCTCTATATCACGGTGTCACTGTGTCTTCTTATTGTCTCAGCCTTCATGCCTCTATATCACAGTGTCACTGTGTCTTCTTATTGTCTCGGCCTTTAGGCCTCTATATCACGGTGTCAATGTGTCTTCTTATTGTCTCAGCCTTTAGGCCTCTATATCACGGTGTCAATGTGTCTTCTTATTGTCTCAGCTTTTAGGCCTCTATATCACGGTGTCAATGTGTCTTCTTATTGTCTCGGCCTTTAGGCCTCTATATCACAGTGTCACTGTGTCTTCTTATTGTCTCAGCCTTTAGGCCTCTATATCACGGTGTCAATGTGTCTTATTGTCTCGGCCTTTAGGACTCTATATCACGGTGTCAATGTGTCTTCTTATTGTCTCAGCCTTTAGGCCTCTATATCACGGTGTCAATGTGTCTTCTTATTGTCTCGGCCTTTAGGCCTCTATATCACGGTGTCAATGTGTCTTCTTATTGTCTCAGCCTTTAGGCCTCTATATCACGGTGTCAATGTGTCTTCTTATTGTCTCGGCCTTTAGGCCTCTATATCACAGTGTCACTGTGTCTTCTTATTGTCTCGGCCTTTAGGCCTCTATATCACGGTGTCAAGGCATATGAACTAACATGTTATAGAGCAAACAGCACAATTATCACAACACATAGGTTGCAAAAATGTCTTTTCTTTCCTGGTGTTACGTCCGTCATTCGAATGAGACCAAGGTGCAGCGTGGGTAGGCGTACATTTTCTTGAATATATTAAATGTTCACCAAAAACAAAAATAACTCAACGAACGAAAAGCTTAGAAGTGCAACCCATGCAACAAACAAAGACAAGAACCCACAACAGAAAGTGGGAAAAGGGGCTGCCTAAGTATGATTCCCAATCAGAGACAACGATAGACAGCTGCCTCTGATTGGGAACCATACTCGGCCAAAAACAGAGAAATAGACAACATAGAATGCCCACCCCAAATCACACCCTGACCTAACCCAAATAGAGAAATAAAACGTCTCTCTAAGGTCAGGGTGTGACTCCTGGCTTGACCCCCCCCCCCCAGTGATTTTACCCATGCTCCTCTATTGTTCCAGATGCTGCCTTCTGGGAAATAACAACTTTAAATGTTCAAAAAACATTTTGATGGATATTTTCTAGTGTGAAAAGTAATCATTCTTTTGTAGAGTATTGGTTTTCTGGATGTTTTGCAAACGACGACATGGTGTGGTGTAAACACTGATTGACCGTAGAAAGAGGAAGAGACTTACTGACAGCAGGGTAGCCAGCCACATAGGAGAGGGTCAGTCTGAGGTAAGGTGCATGGTGGAGCCCATTGTTTGGTTGTATTACTGTATTTCCTGCCACTGTCCAGGCCAGATCGGCCACCGTTATGTCCCAAATGGCACCCCGTTTCCCTATAGTGTACTACCGGAGCTCTATGGACCCTGGTCTAAAGTAGTGCGCTACAGAGGGAATAAGGGTACCAATTTGAGACACGACCCCACCACATTCCGCCAGTGTGACTCAAATCTCAGCTTCGGAGACAGGAACATGGTGATATCATCGTTATGGGCTAGCAGAATGAGGACATGAGAACATCTGTCGTGACACGGGTTGGACAACGGGCAAGCTACACACACACACACACCACACACACCATACATACACACACCACACACACGCGGGATAAACCGACTGCCTCGTTGTTGAAGGCTGGACTCAGAGCCAGCAGCAGAGAGGGTTGTTGAAGGCTGGGCAGAGAGCCAGCAGCAGAGAGGGTTGTTGAAGGCTGGGCAGAGAGCCAGCAGCAGAGAGGGTTGTTGAAGGCTGGGCAGAGAGCCAGAGGGTTGTTGAAGGCTGGACTCAGAGCCAGCAGCAGAGAGGGTTGTTGAAGGCTGGGCAGAGAGCCAGAGGGTTGTTGAAGGCTGGACTCAGAGCCAGCAGCAGAGAGGGTTGTTGAAGGCTGGGCAGAGAGCCAGAGGGTTGTTGAAGGCTGGACTCAGAGCCAGCAGCAGAGAGGGTTGTTGAAGGCTGGGCAGAGAGCCAGAGGGTTGTTGAAGGCTGGACTCAGAACCAGCAGCAGAGAGGGTTGTTGAAGGCTGGGCAGAGAGCCAGAGGGTTGTTGAAGGCTGGACTCAGAGCCAACAGCAGAGAGGGTTGTTGAAGGCTGGGCAGAGAGCCAACAGCAGAGAGGGTTGTTGAAGGCTGGGCAGAGAGCCAGAGGGTTGTTGAAGGCTGGACTCAGAACCAGCAGCAGAGAGGGTTGTTGAAGGATGGACTCAGAGCCAACAGCAGAGAGGGTTGTTGAAGGCTGGGCAGAGAGCCAGAGGGTTGTTGAAGGCTGGACTCAAGGCCACCAGCAGAGAGGGTTGTTGAAGGCTGGACTCAGAATCAGCAGCAGAGAGGGTTGTTGAAGGCTGGGCAGAGAGCCAGAGGGTTGTTGAAGGCTGGACTCAGAGCCAGCAGCAGAAAGGGTTGTTGAAGGCTGGACTCAGAACCAGCAGCAGAAAGGGTTGTTGAAGGCTGGGCAGAGAGCCAGAGGGTTGTTGAAGGCTGGACTCAGAGCCAGCAGACATTTCTCAGACATGAATGCATAAATGTTCAGTGTGTCATCCCTGTGGGAATGGAACCCATGACCCCAGCATTGATAGGTATTATAATACAATACTGTATTATTAGTATTGAGTTGTATCACACAATGTCCACCACTGTCAGGGTAAGACTGACCGTGAACCAGTGAGTCAGTGTTTGACACACTCCGATGAGGGATACAGCCACTTACAGCCACTCTCTTTCATAGAATTCTTAAAAATATATACTTCCTTAGTTCACTGACTTTGGAAGCTATAGCTAGTCATTCTGTCGAAAGGAAAGCTCTGGTACAATAATTATCTTACTGTTTTTTACTGTCATTACTGTCAATACTCTTTACTGTCAATACTGCCATTACTGTCAATACTCTTTACTGTCATTACTGTCATTACTGTCATTACTAGTCATTACTAATCATTACTGTCATTACTGTCATTACTCTTTACTGTCATAGCTGTCGTTACTCTTTACTGTCATTGCTGTCATTACTCTTTACTGTCATTGCTGGCATTACTCTTTACTGTCATTGTTGTCATTACTCTTTGCTGTCATTGCTGTCATTACTATTTACTGTCATTGCTGTCATTACTCTTTACTGTCATTACTGTCATTACTCTTTACTGTCATTACTGTCATTACTAGTCATTACTAATCATTACTGTCATTAGTAGTCATTACTAGTCATTACTCTTTATGTCATTACTGTCATTACTGTCATTACTGACATTACTCTTTACTGTCATTACTGTCA
>NC_034190.2:83506970-83589470 GCF_002021735.2 Oncorhynchus kisutch
TAGGCCAAGCACGACTCCAATGCCATCGTTAAGTTTGCTGACGATGGCCTCCCGGGTGGCACAGTGGTCTAGGGCACTGCATCGCAGCGCAGCGCTAGCTGCCACCAGAGACTCTGGGTTCGCGCCCAGGCTCTGTCGCAGCCGGCTGCGACCGGGAGGTCCATGGGGCGAGGCACAATTGGCCTAGCGTTGTCCAGGTTAGGGAGGGCTTTGCCGGTAGGGATATCCTTGTCTCATTGCGCCGGGCGCAGTGCACGCTAACCAAGGTCGCCAGGTGCACGGTGTTTCCTCAGACACATTGGTGTGGCTGGCTTCTGGGTTGGATGCGCACTGTGTTAAGAAGCAATGCGGCTTGGTTGTGTCACGGTCTTCCTCCTCTTCTTCCGAAGAGGAGAGGCGAAAAGGAGAGTCGGACCAAAATGCGGCGTGGTAAGTGTCCATGGTAAATCTTTAATAAAGAAAGTACTGACACTGCATACAAAACAATAAACAAATGACGACCGTGAAGCTACAAAATAGACCTGTGCTGACACAGGCCACTAACATAGACAATCACCCACAAACAAACAGTGCAACCCAGGCTACCTAAGTATGATTCTCAATCAGAGACAACTAATGACACCTGCCTCTGATTGAGAACCATACTAGGCCGAAACATAGAAATGCCCCAAAACATAGAAAAACAAACATAGACTGCCCACCCAACTCACGCCCTGACCATACTAAATAATGACAAAACAAAGGAAATAAAGGTCAGAACGTGACAGGTTGGGTTGTGTTTCGGAGGACGCATGGCTTTCGACCTTCGTCTCTCCCGAGCCCGTACGGGAGTTGTAGCGATGAGACAAGATAGTAATTACTAACAATTGGATACCACGAAATTGGGGGGGAAAAAAAGGTTGCTGATGACATAATAGTGGCGGCCCGCCTTTTCCTGTAGTCCACGTGTTAGACGCTGAGCTGTGGTCAATGTTGGGGTGGGTCTAGGGTGTCCTAGAGGATGCTGTTGTTGTGAGCCTTTCCATGCACTTCATGGCTACCGATGTGAGTGCCACGGAGCAGAAATCATTTAGGCAGGTTAACTTCGCTTCCTTGGGCACAGGGACTATGGTGGTCTGCTTGGAACAAGTAGATATTACAGACTCGGTCAGGGATTGAAAATGTCAGTGAAGACACTTGCTTTGAGTACACAGCCTGGTAATCTGTCTGGCCCAGCGGCTTTGTGAATGTTGACCTGTTTAAAGGTTTTGTTCAAATCGGCTACCAAGAGCGTTATCACACAGTCATCCAGAACAGCTGGTGCTCTCGTGCATGCTTCAGTGTTGCTTGCCTCGAAGCAAGTATAAAAGGCATTTAGCTCGTCTAGTAGGCTCACGTCACTGGGCAGCTCGTGTCTGGGTTTTCCTTTGTAGTCCGTAATAGTTTTCAAGCCCTGCCACATCCGACAAACGTCAGAGTGTAGTAGGATTCAATCTTAATCCTGTATTGATGTTTTGCCTGTTTGATGGTTCATCATTTGATGGTTAATCCTGTATTGATGCTTTGCATGATTGATGGTTCACCTGAGGGCATAGCTTGATTTCTTATAAGCGTTCTTTTGCAAAGTACTGTATTTAATTAAAATAAAATGTTGTATTGTAAAATTTGTGGTAAATTTTGTATTGTAAATTGTTGTTGATCTATGTACTGTCACTCTGGATAAGAGTGTCTGCTAAATCACTCAAATCTAATGGAAATGAAAATGAACAACCGCAAAGCACACTGGGTATTGTCATTGTTCTTGTTGAGGGGTGTGGCTCATCAGAGTAATGCTCAGGATGCTTTGCAGTTGTTACTTTTTACATTAATGTATACATGTACATTTAGGTAATTTCACAGACACTACTATTATCACTACTGCCATCAGACATTTGATACCGATGTAGGGTGAAAGAGGGCCACAAAGTTATGAATCGCTATAAAGAAAATGGTATTGAAAAGTGTTTTGCATTTTGAAAATACAACTTACAGCTGTGTAATACATACAGAACACACGGATGTGTTGTTCAGCCCATTGTAATGCAACATACAAAACACTCCGAAGCCTTTCTCCCTCTGCTGACCAGTATTTTTGCTCCACAATACTCCACTATGCTCTTACATAAGTGTTAAAGGCCCAGTGCACGAATTTGGCGGAGAAATGTTTATTTGTTATTTATCCGGGGGTGCTGAAGCACCCTCAGCACAAATATTTCCCGCATTTTTGGGATGTGTCAGTTATTCCAAAATAGCTTTGGTGCCTCTAACCGACTAAGGTGTTACACATGCCAAGCTTATGGTCAGGTTGCAGAAGTGTGTAGGAGGGATATTCTGACATGTGAGGAATGTGCAGGAGGTCATGGGACAAAGGAATACGTAGAACTGTGCAGGAGGGGAAAAGGAATACGTAGAAATGTGCAGGAGGGAAAAAGGAATACGTAGAACTGTGCAGGAGTGACAAAGGAATACGTAGAACTGTGCAGGAGTGACAAAGGAATACGTAGAACTGTGCAGGAGGGACAATGGAATACGTAGAACTGTGCAGGAGGTAATGGGACAAAGGAATACGTAGGAATGTGCAGGAGGTCATGGGACAAAGGAATATGTAGGAATGTGCAGGAGGTCATGGGACAAAGGAATACGTAGGAATGTGCAGGAGGTCATGGGACAAAGGAATACGTAGAACTTGTGGGAAAAAATGTGCGTGTCAAATGTGGGGTGCCCATGTTGCTAAGGATCAGAAGACGTGTCCAGTACGAGAGAGACAGGTTGAGATTGCCAGGGTCAGAGTGGAAAAGTGGGTCATATGTAGTGGCAGTTGGTGGAGTGTAGTAGTGGTATATAGATGGTGGTGTGTAATAGTGGTATATAGATAGTGGTGTGTAATAGTGGTATATAGATGGTGGTGTGTAATAGTGGTATATAGATGGTGGTGTGTAATAGTGGTATATAGATGGTGGTATATAGATGGTGGTATGTAATAGTGGTATATTAATGGTGGTGTGTAGTAGTGGTATATAGATAGTGTGTAATAGTGGTATATAGATGGTGGTGTGTAATAGTGGTATATAGATGGTGGTATATAGATGGTGGTATGTAATAGTGGTATATATATGGTGGTGTGTAGTAGTGGTATATAGATGGTGTGTAATAGTGGTATATAGATGGTGGTATGTAATAGTGGTATATAGATGGTGGTGTGTAATAGTGGTATATAGATGGTGGTGTGTAGTAGTGGTATATAGATGGTGGTGTGTAATAGTGGTATATAGATGGTGGTATATAGATGGTGGTATGTAATAGTGGTATATGTATGGTGGTGTGTAGTAGTGGTATATAGATGGTGTGTAATAGTGGTATATAGATGGTGGTGTGTAATAGTGGTATATAGATGGTGGTGTGTAATAGTGGTATATAGATGGTGGTATGTACTAGTGGTATATAGATGGTGGTGTGTAATAGTGGTATATAGATGGTGGTGTGTAGTAGTGGTATATAGATGGTGTGTAATAGTGGTATATAGATGGTGTGTAATAGTGGTATATAGATGGTGGTGTGTAATAGTGGTATATAGATGGTGGTATATAGATGGTGGTATGTAATAGTGGTATATAGATGGTGGTGTGTAGTAGTGGTATATAGATGGTGGTGTGTAATAGTGGTATATAGATGGTGGTGTGTAATAGTGGTATACATATGGTGTGTAACAGTGGTATATAGATGGTGGTGTGTAGTAGTGGTATATAGATGGTGTGTAATAGTGGTATATAGATGTTGGTGTGTAATAGTGGTATATAGATGGTGTGTAATAGTGGTATATAGATGGTGGTGTGTAATAGTGGTATATAGATGGTGGTGTGTAATAGTGGTATATAGATGGTGGTGTGTAATAGTGGTATATAGATGGTGGTATATAGATGGTGGTATATAGATGGTGGTATGTAATAGTGGTATATAGATGGTGGTGTGTAGTAGTGGTATATAGATGGTGGTGTGTAATAGTGGTATATAGATGGTGGTGTGTAATAGTGGTATACATATGGTGTGTAACAGTGGTATATAGATGGTGGTGTGAAGTAGTGGTATATAGTTGGTGGTTTGTAATAATGGTATATAGATGGTGGTGTGTAAGAGTGGTATATAGATGGGAGTGTGTAATAGTGGTATTTAGATGGTGGTGTGTAATAGTGGTATTTATATGGTGGTGTGTAATAGTGGTATATAGTTGGTGGTGTGTAATAGTGGTATATAGTTGGTGGTGTGTAATAGTGGTATATAGATGGTGGTGTGTAATAGTGGTATATAGATGGTGGTGTGTAATAGTGGTATATAGATGGTGGTGTGTAATAGTGGTATATAGATGGTGGTATAAAGATGGTGGTGTGTAATAGTGTTATACAGTTGGTGATGTGTAATAGTGGTATATAGATGGGAGTGTGTAATAGTGGTATATAGATGGTGGTATATAGATGGTGGTATGTAATAGTGGTATATTAATGGTGGTGTGTAGTAGTGGTATATAGATAGTGTGTAATAGTGGTATATAGATGGTGGTGTGTAATAGTGGTATATAGATGGTGGTATATAGATGGTGGTATGTAATAGTGGTATATATATGGTGGTGTGTAGTAGTGGTATATAGATGGTGTGTAATAGTGGTATATAGATGGTGGTATGTAATAGTGGTATATAGATGGTGGTGTGTAATAGTGGTATATAGATGGTGGTGTGTAGTAGTGGTATATAGATGGTGGTGTGTAATAGTGGTATATAGATGGTGGTATATAGATGGTGGTATGTAATAGTGGTATATGTATGGTGGTGTGTAGTAGTGGTATATAGATGGTGTGTAATAGTGGTATATAGATGGTGGTGTGTAATAGTGGTATATAGATGGTGGTGTGTAATAGTGGTATATAGATGGTGGTATGTACTAGTGGTATATAGATGGTGGTGTGTAATAGTGGTATATAGATGGTGGTGTGTAGTAGTGGTATATAGATGGTGTGTAATAGTGGTATATAGATGGTGTGTAATAGTGGTATATAGATGGTGGTGTGTAATAGTGGTATATAGATGGTGGTATATAGATGGTGGTATGTAATAGTGGTATATAGATGGTGGTGTGTAGTAGTGGTATATAGATGGTGGTGTGTAATAGTGGTATATAGATGGTGGTGTGTAATAGTGGTATACATATGGTGTGTAACAGTGGTATATAGATGGTGGTGTGTAGTAGTGGTATATAGATGGTGTGTAATAGTGGTATATAGATGTTGGTGTGTAATAGTGGTATATAGATGGTGTGTAATAGTGGTATATAGATGGTGGTGTGTAATAGTGGTATATAGATGGTGGTGTGTAATAGTGGTATATAGATGGTGGTGTGTAATAGTGGTATATAGATGGTGGTATATAGATGGTGGTATATAGATGGTGGTATGTAATAGTGGTATATAGATGGTGGTGTGTAGTAGTGGTATATAGATGGTGGTGTGTAATAGTGGTATATAGATGGTGGTGTGTAATAGTGGTATACATATGGTGTGTAACAGTGGTATATAGATGGTGGTGTGAAGTAGTGGTATATAGTTGGTGGTTTGTAATAATGGTATATAGATGGTGGTGTGTAAGAGTGGTATATAGATGGGAGTGTGTAATAGTGGTATTTAGATGGTGGTGTGTAATAGTGGTATTTATATGGTGGTGTGTAATAGTGGTATATAGTTGGTGGTGTGTAATAGTGGTATATAGTTGGTGGTGTGTAATAGTGGTATATAGATGGTGGTGTGTAATAGTGGTATATAGATGGTGGTGTGTAATAGTGGTATATAGATGGTGGTGTGTAATAGTGGTATATAGATGGTGGTATAAAGATGGTGGTGTGTAATAGTGTTATACAGTTGGTGATGTGTAATAGTGGTATATAGATGGGAGTGTGTAATAGTGGTATTTAGATGGTGGTGTGTAGTAGTGGTATATAGTTGGTGGTGTGTAATAGTGGTTGGTGGTGTGTAATCGTGGTATATAGATGGTGGTGTGTAATAGTGGTATATAGATGGTGTGTAATCGTATATATATGGTGGTGTGTAGTAGTGGTATATAGATGGTGGTTTGTAATAGTGGTATATAGATGGTGGTGTGTAATAGTGGTATATAGATGGTGGTGTGTAGTAGTGGTATATAGATGGTGGTGTGTAATAGTGGTATATAGATGGTGGTGTGTAATAGTGGTATATAGATGGTGGATTGTAATAGTGGTATATAGATGGTGGTATGTAATAGTGGTGTATAGATGGTGGTGTGTAATAGTGGTGTATAGATGGTGGTGTGTAATAGTGGTATATAGATGGTGTGTAATAGTAGTATATAGATGGTGGTATGTAATAGTGGTATATAGATGGTGGTGTGTAATAGTGGTGTATAGATGGTGGTGAGTAGCAGTGGTATATAGTTGGTAGTGTGTAATAGTGGTATATAGATGGTGGTGTGTAATAGATGGTATATAGATGGTGGTGTGTAATAGTGGTATATAGATGGTGGTGTGTAATAGTGGTATATAGATGGTGGTGTGTAATAGTGGTATATAGATGGTGGTGTGTAATAGTGGTATATAGATGGTGGTATGTAATAGTGGTATATAGATGGTGGTGTGTAATAGTGGTATATAGATGGCGGTGTGTAATAGTGGTATATAGATGGTGGTATATAGATGGTGGTGTGTAGTAGTGGTATATAGATGGTGTGTAATAGTGGTATATATATGGTGGTATGTAATAGTGGTATATAGATGGTGGTATATAGATGGTGGTATGTAATAGTGGTATATAGATGGTGGTGTGTAATAGTTGTTTATCGATGGTGGTGTGTAATAGTGGTATATAGATGGTGGTGGGTAATAGTGGTGTATAGATGGTAGTATATAGATGGTGGTATGTAATAGTGGTATATGTATGGTGGTGTGTAGTAGTGGTATATATATGGTGTGTAATAGTGGTATATAGAAGGTGTTATGTAATAGTGGTATATAGATGGTGGTGTGTAATAGTGGTATATAGATGGTGGTGTGTAGTAGTGGTATATAGATGGTGGTGTGTAATAGTGGTATATAGATGGTGTGTAATAGTGGTATATAGATGGTGGTGTGTAATAGTGGTATATAGATGGTGTGTAATAGTGGTATATAGATGGTGTGTAATAGTGGTATATAGATGGTGGTGTGTAATAGTGGTATATAGTTGGTGGTATGTAATAGTGGTATATAGATGGTGGTGTGTAATAGTGGTATATAGATGGTGGTGTGTAATATTGGTGTATAGATGGTGGTATATAGATGGTGGTATGTAATAGTGGTATATGTATGGTGGTGTGTAGTAGTGGTATATAGATGGTGTGTAATAGTGGTATATAGATGGTGGTATGTAATAGTGGTATATAGATGGTGGTGTGTAATAGTGGTATATAGATGGTGGTGTGTAGTAGTGGTATATGGATGGGTGTAATAGTGGTATATAGATGGTGGTGTGTAATAGTGGTATATATATGGTGGTGTGTAGTAGTGGTATATGGATGGTGTGTAATAGTGGTATATAGATGGGTGTGTGTAATAGTGGTATATAGATGGTGGTATATAGATGGTGGTATATAGATGGTGGTATGTAATAGTGGTATATAGATGGTGGTGTGTAGTAGTGGTATATAGATGGTGGTGTGTAATAGTGGTATATAGATAGTGGAGTGTAATAGTGGTATATAGATGGTGGTATGTATTAGTGGTATATAGTTGGTGATGTGTAATAGTGGTATATAGATGGTGTGTAATAGTGGTATATAGATGGTGGTATGTAATAGTGGTATATAGATGGTGGTGTGTAATAGTGGTATATAGATGGTGGTGTGTAATAGTGGTATATAGATGGGAGTGTGTAATAGTGGTATTTAGATGGTGGTGTGTTATAGTGGTATATATATGGTGTGCAATAGTGGTATATAGATGGTGGTGTGTAGTAGTGGTATATAGATGGTGGTGTGTAATAGTGGTATATGGATGGTGGTGTGTAGTAGTGGTATATAGATGGTGTGTAATAGTGGTATATAGATGGTGTGTAATAGTGGTATATAGTTGGTGGTGTGTAATAGTGGTATATAGATGGTGGTATATAGATGGTGGTATGTAATAGTGGTATACAGTGCCTTGCGAAAGTATTCGGCCCCCTTGAACTTTGCGACCTTTTGCCACATTTCAGGCTTCAAACATAAAGATATAAAACTGTATTTTTGTGTGAAGAATCAACAACAAGTGGGACACAATCATGAAGTGGAACGACATTTATTGGATATTTCAAACTTTTTTAACAAATCAAAAACTGAAAAATTGGGCGTGCAAAATTATTCAGCCCCTTTACTTTCAGTGCAGCAAACTCTCTCCAGAAGTTCAGTGAGGATCTCTGAATGATCCAATGTTGACCTAAATGACTAATGATGATAAATACAATCCACCTGTGTGTAATCAAGTCTCCGTATAAATGCACCTGTACTGTGATAGTCTCAGAGGTCCGTTAAAAGCGCAGAGAGCATCATGAAGAACAAGGAACACACCAGGCAGGTCCGAGATACTGTTGTGAAGAAGTTTAAAGCCGGATTTGGATACAAAAAGATTTCCCAAGCTTTAAACATCCCAAGGAGCAATGTGCAAGCGATAATATTGAAATGGAAGGAGTATCAGACCACTGCAAATCTACCAAGACCTGGCCGTCCCTCTAAACTTTCAGCTCATACAAGGAGAAGACTGATCAGAGATGCAGCCAAGAGGCCCATGATCACTCTGGATGAACTGCAGAGATCTACAGCTGAGGTGGGAGACTCTGTCCATAGGACAACAATCAGTCGTATATTGCACAAATCTGGCCTTTATGGAAGAGTGGCAAGAAGAAAGCCATTTCTTAAAGATATCCATAAAAAGTGTTGTTTAAAGTTTGCCACAAGCCACCTGGGAGACACACCAAACATGTGGAAGAAGGTGCTCTGGTCAGATGAAACCAAAATTTTACTTTTTGGCAACAATGCAAAATGTTATGTTTGGCGTAAAAGCAACACAGCTCATCACTCTGAACACACCATCCCCACTGTCAAACATGGTGGTGGCAGCATCATGGTTTGGGCCTGCTTTTCTTCAGCAGGGACAGGGAAGATGGTTAAAATTGATGGGAAGATGGATGGAGCCAAATACAGGACCATTCTGGAAGAAAACCTGATGGAGTCTGCAAAAGACCTGAGACTGGGACGGAGATTTGTCTTCCAACAAGACAATGATCCAAAACATAAAGCAACATCTACAATGGAATGGTTCAAAAATAAACATATCCAGGTGTTAGAATGGCCAAGTCACAGTCCAGACCTGAATCCAATCGAGAATCTGTGGAAAGAACTGAAAACTGCTGTTCACAAATGCTCTCCATCCAACCTCACTGAGCTCGAGCTGTTTTGCAAGGAGGAATGGGAAAATATGTCAGTCTCTCGATGTGCAAAACTGATAGAGACATACCCCAAGCGACTTACAGCTGTAATCGCAGCAAAAGGTGGCGCTACAAAGTATTAACTTAAGGGGGCTGAATAATTTTGCACGCCCAATTTTTTGATTTGTTAAAAAAGTTTGAAATATCCAATAAATGTCGTTCCACTTCATGATTGTGTCCCACTTGTTGTTGATTCTTCACAAAAAAATACAGTTTTATATCTTTATGTTTGAAGCCTAAAATGTGGCAAAAGGTCGCAAAGTTCAAGGGGGCCGAATACTTTCGCAAGGCACTGTATGTATGGTGGTGTGTAGTAGTGGTATATAGATGGTGTGTAATAGTGGTATATAGAAGGTGGTATGTAATAGTGGTATATAGATGGTGGTGTGTATTAGTGGTATATAGATGGTGGTGTGTAGTAGTGGTATATAGTTGGTGGTTTGTAATAATGGTATATAGATGGTGGTGTGTAATAGTTGTATATAGATGGTGGTGTGTAGTAGTGGTATATGGATGGTGTGTAATAGTGGTATATAGATGGGTGTGTGTAATAGTGGTATATAGATGGTGGTATATAGATGGTGGTATCTAATAGTGGTATATAGATGGTGGTGTGTAGTAGTGGTATATAGATGGTGGTGTGTAATAGTGGTATATAGATAGTGGAGTGTAATAGTGGTATATAGATGGTGGTATGTATTAGTGGTATATAGTTGGTGATGTGTAATAGTGGTATATAGATGGTGTGTAATAGTGGTATATAGATGGTGGTATGTAATAGTGGTATATAGATGGTGGTGTGTAATAGTGGTATATAGATGGTGGTGTGTAATAGTGGTATATAGATGGGAGTGTGTAATAGTGGTATTTAGATGGTGGTGTGTAATAGTGGTATATAGATGGTGGTGTGTAATAGTGGTATATAGATGGTGGTATATAGATGGTGGTATATAGATGGTGGTATGTAATAGTGGTATATAGATGGTGGTGTGTAGTAGTGGTATATAGATGGTGGTGTGTAATAGTGGTATATAGACGGTGGTGTGTAATAGTGGTATATAGATGGTGTGTAATAGTGGTATATAGATGGTGTGTAATAGTGGTATATAGTTGGTGGTGTGTAATAGTGGTATATAGATGGTGGTATGTAATAGTGGTATATAGATGGTGGTGTGTAATAGTGGTATATAGTTGGTGATGTGTAATAGTGGTATATAGATGGGGGTGTGTAATAGTGGTATATAGATGGTGTGTAATAGTGGTATATAGATGGTGTGTAATAGTGGTATATAGATGATGGTGTGTAGTAGTGGTATATAGATGGTGTGTAATAGTGGTGTATAGATAGTGTTGTGTAATAGTGGTGTATAGATGGGGGTGTGTAATAGTGGTGTATAGATGGTGGTGTGTAATAGTGGTGTATAGTTGGTAGTCAGTGGTACATTTTTTGGATCACTTTTTCTATTCATTAAATATTTTTGTCTATGTTTGTTCCTGAGATATCTGATTTAAATCTCTGTTAACAATTGTGGATACATTGAATAAAACTGTGCTGATGAGAGTGAAGAGAAGTGGGCTAATTTTTTTAATGTGTTTGTGTGACTGTGTGTATCTATGGAACAGAAGGAGCGTGCTCTGCGCCTCAAGAAGATATCGGTTTGGAACGTGTGGTGTGTGTCTGTGGATCTTCAAAGCAGGGCGCCTAAGAGTGGGTTTGCTTTAGAAGTAAAAGCAAAGGATATTCTCAAATAATTGGATCAAGTGTTTTGTGGGCACTGATTTACCCGCATGGTGGGTGGAGTGAGGACGCCCACTCAATCTATTCTCACTTGTATTTATGTTTTTTTTTTGAGAGATACCCTGTTAGAGTATTCGTGCCCAAGCCCCATGCAGTGTGATACATGCATAGTAGTTGATCATGTGTCAAGTGTACATACGACTGTAGATCGTATCGTATGCCAGCTGAGCCTAAATGATGCACTTGTTGTGGTGTTTTCTGTTAGGGTGAAGTGGACTGAGGTGTTGAGAATAAGCATTGTCCAGTAATGACTCCTGGATGGGAGAGAAGTTGAGGAAGTAATGATATTAGGAGTAGGATACAACAGATACTCTTCCGTGTCAACAGAGGGATCCTGACATGTTACATGTTAAGAAGGTGGATTTTGTAGCGTTTTAATGGCTATCAACTCCACATCACAAACAGAGAGGAAGTCTGAGGAAAAATAGGCGTCATTTGTGGGCGTGGCTGAGCGGAGCAATCCTATTGATGAACGCTTCGCCCTCACAGGCACCTGAGCCTGTTTAGAGACGTGATTTCAACTGTGACTGAATGAGTGTTTTTATTGTTGTTGTATGATGTCGAGCCCCCATTTCTCCCCGAAATGAATATTGGATCATTCATTCATTAATTTGTTGTTTCCATACCCCGTACAGCAGGTGGCGCGGCAATACACCAATAGGTATAGTCTGCAATAATGAAGAAAGAAGAAGACGTAGGAACCCGCGCGCCGTGAGGAAACAAGTGGATGGGTTGGGGACTGTGAGAGAAAGGAAAGAGACGATAGAGGGGTTTTTTTCAAACATAAATGGAGGTTCATCCGTAACGGGAGAGAAGAGCAGCTACAAAAAAAAATACAAGCAAAATGGCGAAAGACCACGAGGTCGAACGCATTGCTAAAAAGCTGGACAAAATGGTGCACAAGAAAAACACGGTAAGTTGGGTTTGCCAGCTAGCGCGGCAGTGGACGCAGGACCAACGCCCCCAGCATCAGAAATCAGGTAGAGGCGAGGCAGTGCAGGAGTATAGTGGTGTTGGTGTGATGCACCTTTGTAGCCATCGAACATTCTGGAAAGCTACTGAAAGGTGTTGGCTATTTGTTGTTCTGAACTCAAAAAAACGAGCTGATTGTTCGGTCGATATGAAATGAAAGGGAATTGTTGCACATTGCAACAGTGTTGCAGCGTAGGTTATAATAATGGATAGATATAGAAACATTGTTACATTAACGGGTGATGTGTTTTATGAATGGTTGACCACACATCCCCAGCCACTCATCTTCTCATTCTTAGTCAGGCCCAATCGTTGCTTTTTGACGACTGAAACTGAATTCTGTCGTTGCGGTATTGTTCGCTACACAGCCTACCTCTGGAAGAAACTGAAGGCCATGGAGGTTGCGTTTGGGTGGGCAGACTAATCAGTGGGATCATTTGATGTCTGTATGGACCGGCCCAGAACGAATCAGTTCTATTTCACGGAAGTAATCAACTGATTAACACTAACTCCTTCAAGCTAATAGTGTAATTAATGTATTTCATATACGCTATTACAAAAAAAAACACAATTTGGTTGTGTTTTTGAAGGTCTTCGGTGACATTAAAATACATAGTTTAAATATCACAAGCATTTTCATGAGTTTATTTTACCGTAGGAAATGTAAAAACAGTCAAGGGTTCAACACATGACATTCGCCTTAGTTACAACTGTGAAAGAGCAAGGGTTTTGTGTTGAAACGCGACAACTGTGAAAGAGAAAGGGTTTGAGTTGAAACGAGACAACTGTGAAAGAGAAAGGATTTGTGTTGGAACGCGACAACTGTGAAAGAGAAAAGGATTTGTGTTGAAACGCGACAACTGTGAAAGAGAAAGGGTTTGTGTTGGAACGCGACAACTGTGAAAAAGAAAAGGGTTTGTGTTGGAACGCGACAACTGTGAAAGAGAAAAGGATTTGTGTTGAAACGCGACAACTGTGAAAGAGAAAGGGTTTGTGTTGGAACGCGACAACTGTGAAAGAGAAAGGGTTTGTGTTGGAACGCGACAACTGAAAAAGAAAAGGGTTTGTGTTGGAACGCGACAACTGTGAAAGAGAAAAGGGTTTGTGTTGTAACGGGGTAACAGCTTCCTTCTATAACGACACTAAACAAAACGCACCGACCACAAAGACCCGCGGTCAGCAAGACGCCCAGTCAAATGATAAAACACATCAGTAGCCTAAACATCATTATAAGCGTGTCGCTGTGACCGCAGTCAAAAATAGTCCGTTATCTGTTGGAGCATAAACAACGAAAGCTTGTGCGTTGCTGATTTTGCTTGAGCCTGCGCTCTCACCGATTACATTTTGTGCTGATAATCGGACAAAAACAGTCCGTTCTTCTCTCCTGTCTCAAGGTTTCCTCTGGTGTGGGGGGGGGGGGGGGGGGGGGGCATGGGCACCACCAAAACCATAAGACTGTATTTGGTGGTCTGATAGAGGCTACATACCATGTAGAGATTATAATGTCAATGGATCATTACAATATAATGGCCCGCCATGTTTTTCATTCACAATTAGTGATGACATAATTATGCATAGTTTGCTTCCCCTGGGTCATCAACTCACCCTTTCTCCCCCATCGTCATCATCCCCTTCATTTATTTCATTTTGTTTAGATGTGTAAAGTTAGTTTCGGTTCAGTTTCGAGGCAATTATACGGTCTGGTTATCAACTCTACTATCTACTGGTTATTATCTATCCTAATGCCTTAATCCTAGTTATATGTTCATATCTACCTCAATTACCTCGTACCCTTGTGCATCATCTCAGAAGTGATACTTCCTGTATAAAGCCATGTTATTACCTCGTACCCCTGCACATTGACTCAGTACTGGTACAGCATGTATAAAGCCATGTTGTTACCTCGTACCCCTGCACATCGACTCAGTACTGATACCCTGTGTATAAAGCAATGTTATTACCTCGTACCCCTGCACATAGACTCAGTACTGGTACAGCGTGTATAAAGCCTCGTACCTGTATAAAGCCATGTTATTACCTCATACCCCTGCACATCGACTCAGTACTGGTACAGCGTGTATAAAGCCTCGTACCTGTATAAAGCCATGTTATTACCTCGTACCCCTGCACATTGACTCAGTACTGGTACAGCGTGTATAAAGCCTCGTACCTGTATAAAGCCATGTTGTTACCTCGTACCCCTGCACATCGACTCAGTACTGGTACAGCGTGTATAAAGCCTCGTACCTGTATAAAGCCATGTTATTACCTCGTACCCCTGCACATCGACTCAGTACTGGTACAGTGTGTATAAAGCCATGTTATTACCTCGTACCCCTGCACATTGACTCAGTACTGGTACAGCGTGTATAACGCCTCGTACCTGTATAAAGCCATGTTGTTACCTCGTACCCCTGCACATCGACTCAGTACTGGTACAGTGTGTATAAAGCCTCGTACCTGTATAAAGCCATGTTATTACCTCGTACCCCTGCACATCGACTCAGTACTGGTACAGTGTGTATAAAGCCATGTTATTACCTCGTACCCCTGCACATTGGGGCAGCAGGTAGCCTAGTGGTTAGGGTGTTGGGACAGTTGCTGGATCGAATCCCTGACCTGACAAGGTAAAAATCTGCCATTCAGCCTTTGAGCAACAAGTTAACCCGCTGTTTTTTAGGCCGTCATTGAAAATAAGAATTTGTTCTTAACTGACTTAACTTAACTTAAAAATAAAGGTTTGACTCAGTACTGAGTCAGTACTGATATCCCGTGTATTGACTCCCTTGTATTGACTCGGTACTGAGTCAGTACTGATATCCCGTGTATTGACTCGGTACTGAGTCAGTACTGATATCCCGTGTATTGACTCCCTTGTATTGACTCGGTACTGAGTCAGTACTGATATCCCGTGTATTGACTCCCGTGTATTGACTCGGTACTGAGTCAGTACTGATATCCCGTGTATTGACTCCCTTGTATTGACTCGGTACTGAGTCAGTACTGATATCCCGTGTATTGACTCCCGTGTATTGACTCGGTACTGAGTCAGTACTGATATCCCGTGTATTGACTCCCTTGTATTGACTCGGTACTGAGTCAGTACTGATATCCCGTGTATTGACTCCCTTGTATTGACTCAGTACTGAGTCAGTACTGATATCCCGTGTATTGACTCCCTTGTATTGACTCGGTACTGAGTCAGTACTGATATCCCGTGTATTGACTCCCTTGTATTGACTCAGTACTGAGTCAGTACTGATATCCCGTGTATTGACTCCCTTGTATTGACTCAGTACTGAGTCAGTACTGATATCCCGTGTATTGACTCCCTTGTATTGACTCAGTACTGAGTCAGTACTGATATCCCGTGTATTGACTCCCTTGTATTGACTCAGTACTGAGTCAGTACTGATATCCCGTGTATTGACTCCCTTGTATTGACTCAGTACTGAGTCAGTACTGATATCCCGTGTATTGACTCCCTTGTATTGACTCGGTACTGAGTCAGTACTGATATCCCGTGTATTGACTCCCTTGTATTGACTCGGTACTGAGTCAGTACTGATATCCCGTGTATTGACTCCCGTGTATTGACTCGGTACTGGTACTCTGTGTATACAGCCAAGTTATCATTGACTCAGTACTGGTACTCCGTGTATATAGCCTCGTACCGCTGCACATCGACCCAGTACTGGTACTCTGTGTATACAGCCTCGTACCCCTGCACATCGACCCAGTACTGGTACTCTGTGTATATAGCCTCGTACCCCTGCACATCGACTCAGTACTGGTACTCTGTGTATACAGCCTTGTACCCCTGCACATCGACTCAGTACTGGTACCCTGTGTACACAGCCTCATACCCCTGCACATCGACTCAGTACTGGTACCCTGTGTATACAGCCTCGTACGCCTGCACATCGACTCAGTACTGGTACTCTGTGTATATAGCCTCGTACCCCTGCACATCGACTCATTACTGGTACTCTGTGTATATAGCCTCGTACCCCTGCACATCGACTCAGTACTGGTACCCTATGTATACAGCCTCGTACCCCTGCACATCGACTCAGTACTGGTACTCTGTGTATATAGCCTCGTACCCCTGCACATCGACTCAGTACTGGTACTCTGTGTATATAGCCTCGTACCCCTGCACATCGACTCAGTACTGGTACTCTGTGTATATAGCCTCGTACCCCTGCACATCGACTCAGTACTGGTACCCTGTGTATATAGCCTCGTACCCCTGTACATCGACACAGTACTGGTACTCTGTGTATACAGCCTCGTACCCCTGCACATCGACTCAGTACTGGTACTCAGTGTATACAGCCTCGTACCCCTGCACATCGACTAAGGTTGCAAGAATGGGTCCCCCGAGCTGACAAGGTCCAAATCTGTCATTCTGCCCCTGAACAAGGCAGTTAACCCACCGTTCCTAGGCCGTCATTGTAAATGAGAATGTGTTCTTAACTGACTTGCCCAGTTAAATAAAGATGAAATAAAGGTGTAAAAAAAAAAACCGCCCAGTCGGTGTCCAAAAATACCGATGTCCGATTGTTATGAAAACTTGAAATCGGCCCTAATTAAATCGGCCATTCCGATTCATCGGTCGACCTCTAATATGTAGCCTATATGATGATGCTGTCTGGCCAAAAATAGTATGACATGTCATGCTCTTAGTCGAGACAGAATCAGATTCATGGGCTGGCTACACATACTAAGACAGAGGGGCGCTGTTTTGCTTTGTCTGAGATTCATGTATCTTTCTGTCTGCTTTGCGTCTTGGTCAAATAAATGTCAATATTTTATTTGGATGGGCAAGAAGGTACGGTAAAGCGGGACAGGCCCTCCAAGGAGGTACGGTAGAGCGGGACAGGCCCTCCAAGGAGGTACGGTAGAGCGGGACAGGCCCTCCAAGGAGGTACGGTAGAGTGGGACAGGCCCTCCAAGGAGGTACGGTAGAGTGGGACAGGCCCTCCAAGGAGGTACGGTAGAGTGGGACAGGCCCTCCAAGGAGGTACGGTAGAGCGGGACAGGCCCTCCCAAGGAGGTATGGTAGAGCAGGACAGGCCCTCCAAGGAGGTACAGTAGAGTGGGACAGGCCCTCCAAGGAGGTACGGTAGAGCGGGACAGGCCCTCCAAGGAGGTACGGTAGAGCAGGACAGGCCCTCCACGGAGGTACAGTAGAGCAGGCCCTCCAAGGAGGTACAGTAGAGCGGGACAGGCCCTCCAAGGAGGTACGGTAGAGCGGGACAGGCCCTCCAAGGAGGTACGGTAGAGCGGGACAGGCCCTCCAAGGAGGTACGGTAGAGCGGGACAGGCCCTCCAAGGAGGTACGGTAGAGCAGGACAGGCCCTCCAAGGAGGTATGGTAGAGCGGGACAGGCCCTCCAAGGAGGTACGGTAGAGTGGGACAGGCCCTCCAAGGAGGTACGGTAGAGCAGGACAGGCCCTCCAAGGAGGTGCGGTAGAGCAGGACAGGCCCTCCAAGGAGGTACGGTAGAGCAGGCCCTCCAAGGAGGTACAGTAGAGCGGGACAGGCCCTCCAAGGAGGTACAGTAGAGCGGGACAGGCCCTCCAAGGAGGTACGGTAGAGTGGGACAGGCCCTCCAAGGAGGTACGGTAGAGCAGGCCCTCCAAGGAGGTACGGTAGAGCAGGACAGGCCCTCCAAGGAGGTACGGTAGAGCAGGCCCTCCAAGGAGGTACGGTAGAGCAGGACAGGCCCTCCAAGGAGGTACGGTAGAGCAGGACAGGCCCTCCAAGGAGGTACGGTAGAGCAGGGCAGGCCCTCCAAGGAGGTACGGTAGAGCAGGACAGGCCCTCCAAGGAGGTACGGTAGAGCAGGCCCTCCAAGGAGGTACAGTAGAGCGGGACAGGCCCTCCAAGGAGGTATGGTAGAGCGGGACAGGCCCTCCAAGGAGGTACGGTAGAGCAGGCCCTCCAAGGAGGTACGGTAGAG
Organism: Oncorhynchus kisutch; assembly: GCF_002021735.2. Lineage (NCBI taxonomy): Eukaryota > Metazoa > Chordata > Actinopteri > Salmoniformes > Salmonidae > Oncorhynchus > Oncorhynchus kisutch. The sequence continues at coordinate 83,525,242 of NC_034190.2, forward strand.
CAGGCCCTCCAAGGAGGTACGGTAGAGCAGGACAGGCCCTCCAAGGAGGTACGGTAGAGTGGGACAGGCCCTCCAAGGAGGTACGGTAGAGCAGGCCCTCCAAGGAGGTACGGTAGAGCAGGACAGCCCCTCCAAGGAGGTACGGTAGAGCAGGACAGGCCCTCCAAGGAGGTACGGTAGAGCAGGACAGGCCCTCCAAGGAGGTACGGTAGAGCAGGACAGGCCCTCCAAGGAGGTACGGTAGAGCGGGACAGGCCCTCCAAGGAGGTACGGTAGAGCGGGACAGGCCCTCCAAGGAGGTACGGTAGAGCAGGACAGGCCCTCCAAGGAGGTACGGTAGAGCAGGACAGGCCCTCCAAGGCCGGCACATAAAGGCTGCCCTGTGTACAAGCTAACCTTGAGCATGGATATTTTTTTATCAGGCCACTACCTCTTCTGTCAACCCCTGCCTGGAGGCGAAACCAGAATATTTTACCAGGAGATAAACCTCATAAATCCACACACATTCAGCCCTGCCTCATGAATGACCTGCTGTTGCCGCTGACCACTAAGCCCCACCCACCTTTAAAAAAATATACATTTCCCGTATCACCATAGGCCTGCACAATTGAATAAATAAAAAAATCATAGTTTCTAGCCTAATATTGTGTTGGAATATGCATACTGCTTGCTCACTAAAAAAGATTTACATTATTGTAGACGGCATCTATTCAATTCAACAGGTGTCAACATTTAGCTGTCTCTTTTCTTCACAGGACGGTGCCATATATCTGCTGAGGGAGTTGAAGATCATTAACATGTCTCTGGAGACTCTACAGGTAGACCTAAGCTTGTTCTCCTCTTGCTGTAGGCCTCTGTCTGAAGAAAATACTATTCTATTACTATGATCAATGCAGTGTCTAGTATTTTCTCACCGCCGGTGTCAGTCCACCAGGGTCCGTGAACACTGTGAGGAACTGTAATGATGAAACACGATGTGTCTGTTAGTCCACCAGGATCCGTGAACGCTGTGAGAAACTGTAATGATGAAACACGATGTGTCTGTTAGCCCACCAGGATCGGTATGTCAGTGAACGCTGTGAGGAACTAATGATAAAACACGATGTGTTTGTCAGTCCACCAGGATCGGTATGTCGGTGAACGCTGTGAGGAAGCAGAGTTCAGAGGAAGAGGTCCAGACCCTGGCCAAGTCACTCATCAAGTCCTGGAAGAAACTACTGGGTATGTCTGCTACAGGTCTGCCTCACATCTCATATGACTCGGTCTGTCTGTAGGTCTGCCTCACATCTCATACGACTCGGTCTGTCTGTAGGTCTGCCTCACATCTCATACGACTCGGTCTGTCTGTAGGTCTGCCTCACATCTCATACTACTCGGTCTGTCTGTAGGTCTGCCTCATACCTGTGAAACATGGTGTCTGTCTGTAGGTCTGCCTCATACCTGTGAAACATGGTGTCTGTCTGTAGGTCTGCCTGTACTGGACAGGTGGGATCCTGTCTGATCTAGAGAGACCGGGACGGATACTTATTATAATAGAGTAATACAACCACTATAGTTTAAGAAGTCCAAACAGGCAGCATGTGTCTAAGGTAGGGAACTTGATTAGAAAATCAGACCTCTCTGGAATGGAAATGTATGTCTCTCACTTCGGCAAAATATATTTGACCTCAATCCTCTCTGAACGCATGAGGGGAAAAAAAACGTGACCCTCCCCGATATCCAAAATAGGAATTAAAACATAATTTAATTTGATAGAGCAGTCTGACTGAGCGGTGGTAGGCAGCAGCAGGCTCGTAAGCATTCATTCAAACAGCACTTTCATGCATTTTGCCAGCAGCTCTTTGTTGTGCGTCAAGCATTGCGCTGTTTATGACTTCAAGCCTATCAACTCCCGAGATGAGGCTAGTGTAACCGATGTGAAATGGCTAGCTAGTTAGCGGGGTGCGCGCTAATAGCGTTTCAAACATCAAATCAAATCAAATTTATTTATATAGCCCTTCGTACATCAGCTGATATCTCAAAGTGCTGTACAGAAACCCAGCCTAAAACCCCAAACAGCAAGCAATGCAGGTGTAGAAGCACGGTGGCTAGGAAAAACTCTCTAGAAAGGCCAATACCTAGGAAGAAACCTAGAGAGGAACCAGGCTATGTGGGGTGGACAGTCCTCTTCTGGCTGTGCCGGGTGGAGATTATAACAGAACATGGCCAAGATGTTCAAACATCACTCACTCTGAGACTTGGAGTGGTTGTTCCCCTTGCTCTGCATGGGTAACGCTGCTTCGAGGGTGGCTGTTGTCGTTGTGTTCCTGGTTCGAGCCTAGGTAGGAAGCTATAGTGTTACACTGGCAATACTAAAGTGCCTATAAGAACATCCAATAGTCAAAGGTATATGAAATACAAATGGTATAGAGAGAAATAGTCCTATAATTCCTATAATAACTACAATCTAAAACTTCTTACCTTTGAATATTGAAGTCTCATGTTAAAAGGAGCCCACCAGCTTTCATATGTTCTCATGTTCTGAGCAAGGAACTGAAACGTTAGCTTTCTTACATGGCACATATTGCACTTTTACTTTCTTCTCCAACACTTTGTTTTTGCATTATTTAAACCAAATTGAGCATGTTTCATTATTTATTTGAGGCTAAATTGATTTTATTGATGTATTATATTAAGTTAATATAAGTGTTCATTCACTATTGTTGAAATTGTAATTATTACAAATAAAAAATTAAAAAAATCGGCCGATTAATCGGTATCGGGTTTTTTTTTTGGTCCTCCAATAATCGGTATCGGTATCGGCGTTGAAAAATCATAATCGGCCGACCTCTAAAATCTATTATAGTAGTAGCAAGCTATCAAAGTTGACCTATCGGTCCTCCTCGTCTTCGCGATCTCATTCTCAAACTGAACAGAACATAGGCTAGTCCGTCTGTAAAATAATGAGTTTTTTGGACTAGGCCTTCCTAGTCATGTGACTGAGACCACTCTAACTAGCCTATAGGTGTTGGATCATGTGACTGAGACCACTCTAACTAGCCTATATGCCGTGGATCATGTGACTGAGACCACTCTAACTAGCCTATATGCCGTGGATCATGTGACTGAGACCACTCTAACTAGCCTATATGCCGTGGATCATGTGACTGAGACCACTAACTAGCCTATATGCCGTGGATCATGTGACTGAGACCACTCTAACTCGCCTATATGCCGTGGATCATGTGACTGAGACCACTCTAACTAGCCTATATGCCGTGGATCATGTGACTGAGACCACTTTAACTAGCCTATATGCCGTGGATCATGTGACTGAGACCACTCTTCCTAGCCTATATGCCGTGGATCATGTGACTGAGACCACTCTAACTAGCCTATATGCCGTGGATCATGTGACTGAGACCACTCTAACTAGCCTATATGCCGTGGATCATGTGACTGAGACCACTCTAACTAGCCTATATGCCGTGGATCATGTGACTGAGACCACTCTAACTAGCCTATATGCCGTGGATATGTGACTGAGACCACTCTAACTAGCCTATATGCCGTGGATCATGTGACTGAGACCACTCTAACTAGCCTATATGCCGTGGATCATGTGACTGAGACCACTCTAACTAGCCTATAGGTGTTGGATCATGTGACTGAGACCACTCTAACTAGCCTATATGCCGTGGATCATGTGACTGAGACCACTCTAACTAGCCTATATGCCGTGGATCATGTGACTGAGACCACTCTAACTAGCCTATATGCCGTGGATCATGTGACTGAGACCACTCTAACTAGCCTATATGCCGTGGATCATGTGACTGAGACCACTCTAACTAGCCTATAGGTGTTGGATCATGTGACTGAGACCACTCTAACTAGCCTATAGGTTGTGGATCATGTGACTGAGACCACTCTAACTAGCCTATAGGTGTTGGATCATGTGACTGAGACCACTAACTAGCCTATAGGTGTTGGATCATGTGACTGAGACCACTAACTAGCCTATAGGTGTTGGATCATGTGACTGAAACCACTCTAACTAGCCTATAGACACACTTGATATTGCCCAGTATGAGAATCAGAGATGAAGGGTGGCGTCATGCACATTTATATTACCTTTATTTTATTCTATCTTTATTTAACGAGGCAAGTCACTTAAGAACAAATGTTTATTTTCAATGACGGCCTAGGAACAGTGGGTTAACTGCCTGTTCAGGGGCAGAACGACAGATTTGTACCTTGTCAGCTCGGGGGATTGAACTTGCAACCTTCCAGTTACTAGTCCAACTCTCTAACCACTAGGCTACGCTGCCGCCCCATATATAGCCTCATAAGCAACTAAATACTCAAACATGGACATTTTAAATTTAATCTATGACAATTCATTAGACTAGATGATAATAAAAATAAATAATACTAAACCCTCATCTTGACTAACATTTTAAAAAGGAAAAAACCTCCCTAATTTCCCTCCAGGTACCCATTATGTAAATGTTGACCCATCACCTATATAGATATGAATCAGCTGACTGTCTGTCTCTACAGACGGTTCTGAGGGGAAGGCTGTGGAGGAGAAGAGGAGGGAGGGCTCTCCTCTGAGGTCATCTTCGTCCAAGGACAGTCCTAGATCCAGCGACCGCAGGTGAGACGCCGTGCCAACCCGAGTGTCAGTCATGTAACAAGAGGTAGTTCAGTGAATAACCTTGTCTGAACGCTGAAGACGTGTGTGAGCTCCCTGAACTAATCAAATCAAATGTATTTATTTAGCCCTTCTTACATCAGCTGATATCTCAAAGTGCTGTAACAGAAACCCAGCCTAAAACCCCAAACAGCAAGCAATGCAGGTGTAGAAGCACGGTGGCTAGGAAAAACTCCCTAGAAAGGCCAAAACCTAGGAAGAAACATAGAGAGGAACCAGGTTACGAGGGGTGGCCAGTCCTCTTCTGGCTGTGCCGGGTGGAGATTAGAAACCTAGAGAGGAACCAGGCTATGTGGGGTGGTCAGTCCTCTTCTGGCTGTGCCGGGTGGAGATTATAACAGAACATGGCCAAGATGTTCAAATGTTCATAAATGACCAGCATGGTCAAATAATAGTAGCCTATAGTTTGTGAATCATACCTAGGCTTTAACTCAGCGGGCTAATGTGGAGTCATATGTTGCATAGGTGGTTCAATGAACTACTCGTTGGTGATGGGTAATCTAGCTTGAGCCCAAAGGACTTGGGTTGGGTAGGTAGACGACAGGGTTTAACCTGTAGGTAGACGACAGGGTTTAACCTGTAGGTAGATGACAGGGTTTAACCTGTAGGTAGACGACAGGGTTTAACCTGTAGGTAGACGACAGGGTTTAACCTGTAGGTAGACGACGGGAGTTTAACCGGTAGGTAGACGAAGGGGGTTTAACTGGTAGGTAGACGACAGGGTTAGAACTGGTAGGTAGACGATAGGGTTGAACTGGTAGGTAGACGATAGGGTTGAACTGGTAGGTAGACGACAGGGTTTAACCTGTAGGTAGACGACAGGGTTTAACCGGTAGGTAGACGACAGGGTTTAACCTGTAGGTAGACGACGAGGGTTTAACCGGTAGGTAGACGACAGGGTATAACCTGTAGGTAGACGGGGGTTTAACCGGTAGGTAGACGACGGGGGTTTAACCGGTAGGTAGACGACAGGGTTTAACCTGTATGTAGACGACAGGGTTTAACCTGTAGGTAGACGACAGGGGTTTAACCGGTAGGTAGACGACAGGGTTTAACCTGTAGGTAGACGACAGGGTTTAACCTGTAGGTAGACGACAGGGTTTAACCTGTAGGTAGACGACAGGGTTTAACCTGTAGGTAGACGACAGGGTTTAACCTGTAGGTAGACGAAGGGGTTTTAACCGGTAGGTAGACGAAGGGGGTTTAACTGGTAGGTAGACGACAGGGTTTAACCTGTAGGTAGACGACAGGGTTTAACCGGTAGGTAGACGACGGGGGTTTAACCGGTAGGTAGACGAAGGGGGTTTAACTGGTAGGTAGACGACAGGGTTTAACCTGTAGGTAGACGATAGGGTTTAACTGGTAGGTAGACGACAGGGTTTAACCTGTAGGTAGACGACAGGGTTTAACCTGTAGGTAGACGACAGGGGTTTAACCGGTAGGTAGACGACAGGGTTTAACCTGTAGGTAGACGACAGGGTTTAACCTGTAGGTAGACGACAGGGTTTAACCTGTAGGTAGACGACAGGGTTTAACCTGTAGGTAGACGACAGGGTTTAACTGGTAGGTAGACGACGGGGGGTTTGATACCCAGTCAGAATAAATGGAAGGATCAGGGTGACTCATAACACAATGTGACACTTTCTTCTCGCTGTCGCCCTCTTGTCTACCCTAGTAAGAAACAAGAACTGCCGGAGCCCCCGAAGACTCCCACCACACCTACAACCCCCACCACCCTAAAGTTCACCTCCTTCCCCCCCACGCCCGTCACCACTGACAGCGTACGCACCAAGTGCCGAGAGCTGCTGGTGGCTGCCCTGCAGACCGACGGTGAGACAGACCCTACCAAGATGGCCGCCATTATCAGCACATTCCAGAGCTGTATAGGTTTATACAGTGGCCTTCAGGAAGTATTAGAACCCCTTGACTTTCTCCACATTTTGTTGTTGTGTTGCAGCCTGAATTTAAAATGGATTACATTGACATGTTGTGTCACTGGCCTACACATAATACCCCATAATGTCAAAGTGGAATTATGTTTTTAGAAATGGTTTACACTTAAATTAAAAATGACAAGCTGAAATGTCTTGAGTGAAAAAGTATTCAACCCCTTTGTTATGTTAAGCCTAAATAAGTTTAGGAGTAAAAATGTGCTTAACAAGTCATATACACTACGGGATGGGGTTGAGGTCAGGGCTCTGTGCAGGCCAGTTAAGTTCTTCCACACCAATCTTGACAAACCATTTCTGTATGAATCTCACATTGTGCAAGGGGGCATTGTCATGCTGAAACAGGAAAGGGCCTTCCCCAAACTGTGGCCACAATGTTGGAAGCACAGAATCGTCTAGAATATCTTGACGAACAGTTCTTGTGCTGATGTTGCTTCCAGAGGCAGGTTGGGACTCTGTAGTGAGTGTTGCAACTGAGGATAGATGATTTTTCATCACTCGCTGGTCCCGTTCTGTGAGCTGGTGTGGCCTGCCACTTTGTGGCTGAGCCGTTTTTGCTCTTGGACATTTCGACTTAACAATAACAGCACTTACAGTTGACCGGGGCAGCTCTGGCAGGGCTGAAATTTGAGGAACTGACTTGTTGGACTGTGCCACGTTGAAAGGCACACTCTTCAGTATGGCCCATGCTACTGCTAATGTTTGTCTATGGAGATTGGATGGCTGTGTGCTCGATTTACTACACCTGTCAGCAATGGGTGTGGCTGAAATAGTTTGAATGGGTGTCCACATACTTTTGGCCATGTAGTGTAATAAGTTGCATGGACTCACTCTGTGTGCAATAAGAGATTGACATTTATTTTTTGAACGACTACCTCATCTCTGTACCCCACAGATACAATAATCTGTAAGGTCCCTCAATCAAACAGTGATTATCAAACACAGATTTAATCACAAATGCCAGGGAGGTTTTCCAATGCCTCGTAAAGAAGGACACCTATTGGTAAAACAAAGCAGACACTGAATATCCCTTTTGAGCATGGTGAAGTTATTAATTACACTTTGTATGCATTATCAACACATCACTGAGTACCACTCTTCATAGTTTCAAGCATGGTGGTGGCTGCATCATGTTATGAGTATGCTTGTCATCGGCAAGAACTAAGGAGTTTTTAATAAAAAATAAACTGAATAGATCGAAGCACAAGGAAAATCCAAGAGGAAAAGCTGGTTCAGTCTGGGAGATGAATTCACCTTTCAGCAGGACAACAACCTAAAACACATGCCACATCTACACTGGAGTTGCTTACCAAGAAGACCCTGAATGTTTTAGAGTGGCCTAGTTACAGTTTTGACTTAAATCATCTTGAAAATCTATGGCAAGACCAGAAAATGGTTGTCTAGTAATGATCAACAACCAATTTGACAGAGCTTGGAATAAAAAAAAAGAGTAATGTGCAAATATTGTACACTCCAGGTGTGCAAAGCTCTTAGAGACTTACCCCAGAAAGACTCACAGCTGTAATCGCTGCCAAAGGTTATTCTAACATGTATTGACTTAGGGGTGTGAATAATAATGGAAATTAGATCTTTCTTCAGTTCATTTTCAATACATCTGAAACTGTTAATAAAAACATGTTTTCACTTTGTCGTTATGGGGTACTGTGTGTAGAATTAGAAAAAATGGAATCCATTTTGAATTCAGTGTGTAACACAATGTGGAATAAATCAAGGGGCACTCTATGGGTGTAACAGAGCCCAATCTATGGTATGGGGTGGCTGGAGGGCCATTTTAAATTAATGTGAAATTTGTGCTAAAAACTAATATAGTGGCTAGTGAAAGTATTCACCCCCTTGGCAGTTTTCCTATTTTGTTGCCTTACAACCTGGAATTAAAATGTATTTTGGGGAGGGGGTTTATTTTATTTGATTTACACAACATGCCTACCACTTTGAAGATGCAAAATATTTTTGAATGTGAAACAAACAAGAAATAAGACCAAAAAAATTACAACTTGAATGTGCATAATTATTCAACCCCCCAAAGTCAATACATTGTAGAGCCACCTTATGCAGTAATTACAGCTGCAAGTCTCTAGAATGTATGTCTCTAAGCTTGGCACATCTAGCCACTGGGATTTTTGCACATTCTTCAAGTCAAAACTGCTCCAGCTCCTTCATGTTGGATGGGTTTCGCGGGTGTAAAGCAATCTTTAAGTCATACCACAGATTCTCAATTGGATTGAGGTCTGGGCTTTGACTAGGCCATTCCAAGACATTTAAATGTTTCCCCTTAAACCACTCAAATGTTGCTTTAGCAATATGCTTAGGGTCATTGTCCTGCTGGAAGGTGAACCTCCGTCCCAGTCTCAAATCTGGAAGACTGAAACAGGTTTCCCTCAAGAATTTCCCTGTATTTAGCGCCATCCATCATTTCTTCAATTCTGACCAGTTTCCCAGTCCCTGCCGATAAAAACATCCCCCCTCATGATGCTGCCACTACCATGCTTCACTGTGGGGATGGTGTTCTCAGGGTGATGAGAGGTGTTGGGTTTGCGCCAGACATAGCGTTTACCTTGATGGCCAAAAAGCTCAATTTTAGTCTCATCTGACCAGAGTACCTACTTCCATATCTTTTGGGTGTCTCCCACATGCCTTTTGGTGAACACCAAACGTTTTTTCTTATTTATTTTCTTTAAGCAATGGCTTTTTTCTGGCCACTCTTCCGTAAAGCCCAGCTCTGTGGAGTGTATGACTTAAAGTGGTCCTATGGACAGATACTCCAATCTCTTCTGTAAAGCCCAGCTCTGTGGAGTGTATGACTTAAAGTGGTCCTATGGACAGATACTCCAATCTCTTCCGTAAAGCCCAGCTCTGTGGAGTGTACGGCTTAAAGTGGTCCTATGGACAGATACTCCAATCTCTTCTGTAAAGCCCAGCTCTGTGGAGTGTATGACTTAAAGTGGTCCTATGGACAGATACTCCAATCTCTTCCGTAAAGCCCAGCTCTGTGTAGTGTATGACTTAAAGTGGTCCTATGGACAGATACTCCAATCTCTTCTGTAAAGCCCAGCTCTGTGGAGTGTACGGCTTAAAGTGGTCCTATGGACAGATACTCCAATCTCTTCCGTAAAGCCCAGCTCTGTGTAGTGTATGACTTAAAGTGGTCCTATGGACAGATACTCCAATCTCTTCTGTAAAGCCCAGCTCTGTGGAGTGTACGGCTTAAAGTGGTCCTATGGACAGATACTCCAATCTCTTCTGTAAAGCCCAGCTCTGTGGAGTGTACGGCTTAAAGTGGTCCTATGGACAGATACTCCAATCTCCACTGTGGAGCATTGCAACTCCTTCAGGGTTATCTTTGGTCTCTTTGTTGCCTCTCTGATTAATGCCCTCCTTGCCTGGTCCGTGAGTTTTGGTGGGCAGCCCTCTCTTGGCAGGTTTGTTGTGGTCCCATATTCTTTCCATTTTTTAATAATGGATTTAATGGTGCTCCGTGGGATGTTCAACCTTTATGATATTTTTTAATAACCCAACCCTGATCTGTACTTCACAACTTTGTCACTGACCTGTTTGGAGAGCTCCTTGATCTTCATGGTACCACTTGCTTGGTGGTGATCCTTGCTTAGTGGTGTTGCAGACTCTGGGGCCTTTCAGAACAGGTGTGTGTGTATATACTGAGATCATGTGACAGATGAGGTGACACTTAGATTGCACACAAGTGGACTTTATTTAACTAATTATGTGACTTCTGAAGGTAATTGGTTGCACCAGATCTTATTTAGGGGCTTCATAGCAAAGGGGGTGAATACATATGCACACACCACTTTTACATTTTTTATTTTTGAGAAATGTTTGAAAGAAGTCTTTTTTTTTTTCACTTCACCAATTTGGACTATTTTGTGTCTGTCCATTACATGAAATCCAAAATAAAAATCTATTTAAATTACAGGTTGTAAAGCAACAAAACAGGAAAAAACGCCAAGGGGGATGAATACTTTTGCAAGGCGCTGTAGGCCAGTTAAATGTTGAGATACCCCTCTTCCCGAGGTGTAAATGTTGTTGTGTAAAAATATTTTATTGTAACAGTGATTCAATAGATATTACGACACCTATTTAACTCAAATGGTGCAGAATAATGCCGTAGTCATTGGTGGTCAACATAAGGTCATGTAACACTATATTGAAAGCTCTGATATTTACAATAGTAAATTGTCTGCCTTACAAATACAAACAAAGAACGTTAGGATATCTTAATGCATCTAGGAAATATAGACCTGTAAACAGTTCATTCAGAAAGTATTCAGACCCCTTCCCTTCATCCACATTTTGATACGTCACGGCTTTATTCTAAAACGGTTTCAATGTTTTTTTCCCTCTCATCAATCTACACACAATACCCCATAATGACATCACAATACCCCATAATGACATCACAATACCCCATAATGACATCACAATACCCCGTAATGACATCACAATACCCCATAATGACATCACAATACCCCATAATGACATCACAATATCCCATAATGACATCACAATACCCCGTAATTACATCACAATACCCCATAATGACATCACAATACCCCATAATGACATCACAATACCCCATAATGACAAAAGCGAAAAGGAAAAAAAATGTATAATGTATTACAAATATAAAACAGAAGTACCTTTACATAATGATGATTTGGCCGATATTGAGTGTGGGTGATTATGGACTGGGGCCACGGCCAGCAGGAGAAGTGGAGAGTGAAGGGGTCCTCAGATTACTTAGAGGCTGGTTAAAGTGTACTCCTAGACTATGACTAAGAAGTGTTGGTGGTTGTGGGGTACATAGTACAACTCCACACATCTACATCTGAAGATGATGCCTGGGCTTTGATGGACAGTAAAAGAGGTGGATCATACATAAAGACCACTATCTCACAGCCAATCCACTGTAAAACGATCACATACAGCAACTTCTACCATCCTAAGGGTGCTTCTTATTTGTCATAAATGGCATTTGTCCTTATTAGGGATGTTGGGGTTACTGCACAGACCAATGCATTACAGACTGGGTCAGGTTGAGACATGTAGGTATTACAGACTGGGTCAGGTTGAGACATGTAGGTATTACAGACTGGGTCAGGGTCAGGTTGAACATGTAGGTATTACAGACTGGGTCAGGTTGAGACATGTAGGTATTACAGACTGGGTCAGGGTCAGGTTGAGACATGTAGGTATTACAGACTGGGTCAGGTTGAGACATGTAGGTATTACAGACTGGGTCAGGTTGAGACATGTAGGTATTACAGACAGGGTCAGGTTGAACATGTAGGTATTACAGACTGGGTCAGGGTCAGGTTGAGACATGTAGGTATTACAGACTGGGTCAGGGTCAGGTTGAGACATGTAGGTATTACAGACTGGGTCAGGTTGAGACATGTAGGTATTACAGACTGGGTCAGGTTGAGACATGTAGGTATTACAGACTGGGTCAGGTTGAGACATGTAGGCATTACAGACTGGGTCAGGTTGAACATGTAGGTATTACAGACTGGGTCAGGGTCAGGTTGAACATGTAGGTATTACAGACTGGGTCAGGTTGAGACATGTAGGTATTACAGACTGGGTCAGGTTGAGACATGTAGGTATTACAGACTGGGTCTGGTTGAACATGTAGGTATTACAGACTGGGTCAGGTTGAACATGTAGGTATTACAGACTGGGTCAGGTTGAGACATGTAGGTATTACAGACTGGGTCAGGTTGAGACATGTAGGTATTACAGACTGGGTCAGGTTGAGACATGTAGGTATTACAGACTGGGTCAGGTTGAGACATGTAGGTATTACAGACTGGGTCAGGTTGAGACATGTAGGTATTACAGACTGGGTCAGGTTGAGACATGTAGGTATTACAGACTGGGTCAGGTTGAGACATGTAGGTAATACAGACTGGGTCAGGTTGAGACATGTAGGTATTACAGACTGGGTCAGTTTGAGACATGTAGGTATTACAGACTGGGTCAGGTTGAGACATGTAGGTATTACAGACTGGGTCAGGTTGAGACATGTAGGTATTACAGACTGGGTCAGGGTCAGGTTGAGACATGTAGGTATTACAGACTGGGTCAGGTTGAGACATGTAGGTATTACAGACTGGGTCAGGTTGAGACATGTAGGTATTACAGACTGGGTCAGGTTGAACATGTAGGTATTACAGACTGGGTCAGGGTCAGGTTGAACATGTAGGTATTACAGACTGGGTCAGGTTGAGACATGTAGGTATTACAGACTGGGTCAGGTTGAGACATGTAGGTATTACAGACTGGGTCAGGTTGAGACATGTAGGTATTACAGACTGGGTCAGGGTCAGGTTGAGACATGTAGGTATTACAGACTGGGTCAGGGTCAGGTTGAGACATGTAGGTATTACAGACAGGGTCAGGTTGATACATGACAGTGAAGACACTCTCCAGCCGGTCAGCGTTATGCTCTGAGTCTGCAGCCTTGTCTTCTTAATGTTATGTATACTCAGTGTATACAGATGACTAAACCACTTTTTAATGGTATTTTGGCAGCCATATTGGATTTTGGAGGCCATATTGGATTTGGAGTCAAACGTAAGGGATAAACCTATACAATCCACAGAGGAACTTTAGTCTGAAAAAAAATGTCAGTTTTAAGTGTCTGAGCCGTCTTGCCTTAGAGCTGATTACAATAACAACAACATAAACAAATATAATGTAACTGTGTGCATTTATGTCATTTTTTATTTATTTATTTATTTAACCTTTATTTAACCAGGTAGGCAAGTTGAGAACAAGTTCTCATTTACAATTGCGACCTGGCCAAGATAAAGCAAAGCAGTTCGACAGATAAAACGACACAGAGTTACACATGGAGTAAAAACAAACATACAGTCAATAATGCAGTATAAACAAGTCTATATACAATGTGAGGTGAGAAGGGAGGTAAAGGCAAAAAAGGCCATGATGGCAAAGTAAATACAATATAGCAAGTAAAATACTGGAATGGTAGTTTTGCAATGGAAGAATGTGCAAAGTAGAAATAAAAAATAATGGGGTGCAAAGGAGCAAAATAAATAAATAAATTAAAATTAAATACAGTTGGGAAAGAGGTAGTTGTTTGGGCTAAATTATAGGTGGGCTATGTACAGGTGCAGTAATGTGTGAGCTGCTCTGACAGTTGGTGCTTAAAGCTAGTGAGGGAGATAAGTGTTTCCAGTTTCAGAGATTTTTGTAGTTCGTTCCAGTCATTGGCAGCAGAGAACTGGAAGGAGAGGCGGCCAAAGAAAGAATTGGTTTTGGGGGTGACTAGAGAGATATACCTGCTGGAGCGTGTGCTACAGGTGGGAGATGCTATGGTGACCAGCGAGCTGAGATAAGGGGGGACTTTACCTAGCAGGGTCTTGTAGATGACATGGAGCCAGTGGGTTTGGTGACGAGTATGAAGCGAGGGCCAGCCAACGAGAGCGTACAGGTCGCAATGGTGGGTAGTATATGGGGCTTTGGTGATAAAACGGATTGCACTGTGATAGACTGCATCCAATTTGTTGAGTAGGGTATTGGAGGCTATTTTGTAAATGACATCGCCAAAGTCGAGGATTGGTAGGATGGTCAGTTTTACAAGGGTATGTTTGGCAGCCTGAGTGAAGGATGCTTTGTTGCGAAATAGGAAGCCAATTCTAGATTTAACTTTGGATTGGAGATGTTTGATATGGGTCTGGAAGGAGAGTTTACAGTCTAACCAGACACCTAAGTATTTGTAGTTGTCCACGTATTCTAAGTCAGAGCCGTCCAGAGTAGTGATGTTGGACAGGCGGGTAGGTGCAGGTAGCGATCGGTTGAAGAGCATGCATTTAGTTTTACTTGTATTTAAGAGCAATTGGAGGCCACGGAAGGAGAGTTGTATGGCATTGAAGCTTGCCTGGAGGGTTGTTAACACAGTGTCCAAAGAAGGGCCGGAAGTATACAGAATGGTGTCGTCTGCGTAGAGGTGGATCAGGGACTCACCAGCAGCAAGAGCGACCTCATTGATGTATACAGAGAAGAGAGTCGGTCCAAGAATTGAACCCTGTGGCACCCCCATAGAGACTGCCAGAGGTCCGGACAGCAGACCCTCCGATTTGACACACTGAACTCTATCAGAGAAGTAGTTGGTGAACCAGGCGAGGCAATCATTTGAGAAACCAAGGCTGTCGAGTCTGCCGATGAGGATATGGTGATTGACAGAGTCGAAAGCCTTGGCCAGATCAATGAATACGGCTGCACAGTAATGTTTCTTATCGATGGCGGTTAAGATATCGTTTAGGACCTTGAGCGTGGCTGAGGTGCACCCATGACCAGCTCTGAAACCGGATTGCATAGCAGAGAAGGTATGGTGAGATTCGAAATGGTCGGTAATCTGTTTGTTGACTTGGCTTTCGAAGACCTTAGAAAGGCACGGTAGGATAGATATAGGTCTGTAGCAGTTTGGGTCAAGAGTGTCCCCCCCTTTGAAGAGGGGAATGACCGCAGCTGCTTTCCAATCTTTGGGAATCTCAGACGACACGAAAGAGAGGTTGAACAGGCTAGTAATAGGGGTGGCAACAATTTCGGCAGATAATTTTAGGAAGAAAGGGTCCAGATTGTCTAGCCCGGCTGATTTGTAGGGGTCCAGATTTTGCAGCTCTTTCAGAACATCAGCTGAATGGATTTGGGAGAAGGAGAAATGGGGAAGGCTTGGGCGAGTTGCTATTGGGGGTGCAGTGCTGTTGTCCGGGGTAGGAGTAGCCAGGTGGAAAGCATGGCCAGCCGTAGAAAAATGCTTATTGAAATTCTCAATTATGGTGGATTTATCAGTGGTGACAGTGTTTCCTATCTTCAGTGCAGTGGGCAGCTGGGAGGAGGTGTTCTTATTCTCCATGGACTTTACAGTGTCCCAGAACTTTTTTGAGTTAGTGTTGCAGGAAGCAAATTTCTGCTTGAAAAAGCTAGCCTTGGCCATGCAGCACTGAGTGAAAGCAACATTTGGAAAGTTGTCTATTGAACAGCTACCAAAAAAAAAGTGATGTCTACATTTATCATAAACATTCACAGTTGGTATTTCCAACCTATTTTCATCTGTGTTTGACGGGTCTCTGTTTACTTTTAAGATGCGTTAAGATATGCTAATGTTGTTTGTCTATGAATGACGACTTGTATCCCACATTTGATCTCTAACATCACAACTTGAAATATTGGGTTAAATGACCTTATGACCCCCTTCAGCCATAAATGATTATTCTGCATATTTTTTATACAACCGTTTTAATATAAGGGAGACCTTGGATAGAGGGGTAAACACGGTAGTGTTCTGTTCTACCTCGAGTAACGGTATCACAATCTAAAGCCTCCTTTTTTTGAGGATTGACCAATAGCTGACTACTCTGTTTGATATTCCAGATGACTACAAGCCCATTGGAGCAGACACGGACAATTTGGCTGCTCAGATTGAGGACTATATCCTTTCCACCTGTGTTCTTGTTGTCGTTCTGTTTCTGGTGGTGTGGTGAGGACCAGACACATTGTAATAGTGTGAGGACAGAGTTGTTCTTGTTGTCGTTCTGTTTCTGGTTCTCCTTCACTCTCCCTGCTTCACGTATCTATCAGGAGTTTAAGTCTACAGACCAGAAGTACAAGTCCAGACTGAGGAGCCGTATCTCCAACCTGAAGGACCAGAAGAACCCGGACCTCCGACGCAACGTCCTCGCTGGAAACATCTCAGCTGACCGTATCGCTAACATGGCCGCTGAGGTAAATGGGGGGTCTGTGTGCGGGGGAGGGGGAGCGTGGGGTGGGGTCTGTGTGCGGGGGAGGTGTGTGTGTGGGGAGCGTGGGCGAGAGGTGTGTGTGGGGGGGAGGTGTGTGTATGGGGAGCGTGGGGGCGGGAGGTGTGTGTGTGGGGGGGAGTGTGTGTGTGGGGGGGAGTGTGTGTGTGTGGGGGGGAGTGTGTGTGTGGGGGGGGGAGTGTGTGTGTGGGGGGGAGTGTGTGTGTGGGGGGGAGTGTGTGTGTGGGGGGGGGAGTGTGTGTGTGGGGGGGGGAGTGTGTGTGTGGGGGGGAGTGTGTGTGTGTGGGGGGGAGTGTGTGTGTGGGGGGGAGTGTGTGTGTGGGGGGGAGTGTGTGTGTGGGGGGGGGAGTGTGTGTGTGGGGGGGGAGTGTGTGTGTGGGGGGGGAGTGTGTGTGTGGGGGGGGGAGTGTGTGTGTGGGGGGAGTGTGTGTGTGTGGGGGGGAGTGTGTGTGTGGGGGGAGTGTGTGTGTGGGGGGGAGTGTGTGTGTGGGGGGGGGGGAGTGTGTGTGTGGGGGGGAGTGTGTGTGTGTGGGGGGGAGTGTGTGTGTGGGGGGGAGTGTGTGTGTGTGGGGGGGAGTGTGTGTGTGGGGGGGAGTGTGTGTGGGGGGGGGAGTGTGTGTGTGGGGGGGGAGTGTGTGTGTGGGGGGGGGGAGTGTGTGTGTGTGTGGGGGGGAGTGTGTGTGTGGGGGGGGAGTGTGTGTGTGGGGGGGAGTGTGTGTGTGTGGGGGGGAGTGTGTGTGTGGGGGGGAGTGTGTGTGTGTGGGGGGGGAGTGTGTGTGTGGGGGGGGAGTGTGTGTAGTGTGAGAGAGAGGTGTCTGTGTATTTCATGTTCTAATAGTAAGGCATCGTGCTTCAGTTCAGCTGGTGTCTAACCAGGCCACAACCAAACTAGTGAGCTCGCATAATCCCTTAAAAGACCTTCGCTTGAAAAACAAAGACGTCGGAGCCAGAATAATCTAAGATAACTACATGTGTACATCTAACAGAGATGTTTGGTGCAGTATTTGGATTTGTTTTATTTATATGTTGTTACATGAAAGCGAGTCGTCTCTCGTTGAATTACAACAAAAAAAATCTTTGTAGAAAACCCTACTGTTGACCAATCACAGAACGAAGGGGGCGTGGACTTCAGCTACCGACTTCGACTTTTCCTTTCCTTTCTTTTTTTCTTTCCGGGAACAGTCCGAGGAAAAAACAAAAACAAGCATTCGGACGCCTTGACAGGTGCTTTGGAAAATATAAAGGGTTCTACTCTAAAACAGTGTGGTTTGTGCTTCATCTCTGATGCTGAGACCGTCCTGTAAAGGTTCTGTCTGTGTGTGACCCAACAGGAGATGGCGAGCGCGGAGCTGAAAGAGATGAGGAAGACGTTGACCAAGGACGCCATCAGAGAGCACCAGCTGTCTAAAGTGGGCGGGACCGAGACGGACATGTTTCAATGTGGCAAATGCAGGGGCAAGAACTGCACCTACACACAGGTAACGACATAGTGAACTGCACCTACACACAGGTACTGACATAGTGAACTGGACCTCTATACAGGTACTGACATAGTGAACTGCACCTACACACAGGTACTGACATAGTGAACTGGACCTATACACAGGTACTGACATAGTGAACTGGACCTCTACACAGGTACCGACATAGTGAACTGGACCTATACACAGGTACCGACATAGTGAACTGGACACAGGTACCGACATAGTGAACTGGACCTATACACAGGTACCGACATAGTGAACTGGACACAGGTACTGACATAGTGAACTGAACCTCTACACAGGTACCGACATAGTGAACTGGACCTCTACACAGGTACCGACATAGTGAACTGGACACAGGTACCGACATAGTGAACTGGACCTATACACAGGTACCGACATAGTGAACTGGACACAGGTACCGACATAGTGAACTGCACCTACACACAGGTACTGACATAGTGAACTGGACCTCTACACAGGTACCGACATAGTGAACTGGACCTCTACACAGGTACTGACATAGTGAACTGGACCTATACACAGGTACTGACATAGTGAACTGGACCTCTACACAGGTACCGACATAGTGAACTGGACCTATACACAGGTACCGACATAGTGAACTGGACCTATACACAGGTACCGACATAGTGAACTGGACCTATACACAGGTACTGACATAGTGAACTGAACCTCTACACAGGTACCGACATAGTGAACTGGACCTATACACAGGTACTGACATAGTGAACTGGACCTCTACACAGGTACCGACATAGTGAACTGGACCTATACACAGGTACCGACATAGTGAACTGGACACAGGTACTGACATAGTGAACTGAACCTCTACACAGGTACCGACATAGTGAACTGGACCTCTACACAGGTACCGACATAGTGAACTGGACACAGGTACCGACATAGTGAACTGGACCTATACACAGGTACCGACATAGTGAACTGGACACAGGTACCGACATAGTGAACTGCACCTACACACAGGTACTGACATAGTGAACTGGACCTCTACACAGGTACCGACATAGTGAACTGGACCTCTACACAGGTACTGACATAGTGAACTGGACCTATACACAGGTACTGACATAGTGAACTGGACCTCTACACAGGTACCGACATAGTGAACTGGACCTATACACAGGTACCGACATAGTGAACTGGACCTATACACAGGTACCGACATAGTGAACTGGACCTATACACAGGTACTGACATAGTGAACTGGACCTATACACAGGTACTGACATAGTGAACTGAACCTCTACACAGGTACCGACATAGTGAACTGGACCTATACACAGGTACCGACATAGTGAACTGGACCTATACACAGGTACCGACATAGTGAACTGGACACAGGTACTGACATAGTGAACTGAACCTCTACACAGGTACCGACATAGTGAACTGGACCTCTACACAGGTACCGACATAGTGAACTGGACCTATACACAGGTACCGACATAGTGAACTGGACCTATACACAGGTACCGACATAGTGAACTGGACACAGGTACTGACATAGTGAACTGAACCTCTACACAGGTACCGACATAGTGAACTGGACCTCTACACAGGTACTGACATAATGAACTGGACACAGGTACCGACATAGTGAACTGGACACAGGTACTGACATAGTGAACTGAACCTCTACACAGGTACTGACATAGTGAACTGGACCTATACACAGGTACTGACATAGTGAACTGGACCTATACACTGGTACTGACATAGTGAACTGAACCTCTACACAGGTACCGACATAGTGAACTGGACCTCTACACAGGTACTGACATAGTGAACTGGACCTATACACAGGTACTGACATAGTGAACTGGACCTCTACACAGGTACCGACATAGTGAACTGGACCTATACACAGGTACCGACATAGTGAACTGGACCTATACACAGGTACCGACATAGTGAACTGGACACAGGTACCGACATAGTGAACTGGACACAGGTACTGACATAGTGAACTGAACCTCTACACAGGTACTGACATAGTGAACTGAACCTCTACACAGGTACCGACATAGTGAACTGGACCTCTACACAGGTACTGACATAGTGAACTGGACCTATACACAGGTACTGACATAGTGAACTGGACCTCTACACAGGTACTGACATAGTGAACTGGACCTCTACACAGGTACCGACATAGTGAACTGGACCTCTACACAGGTACTGACATAGTGAACTGGACCTCTACACAGGTACCGACATAGTGAACTGGACCTCTACACACAGGTACTGACATAGTGAACTGGACCTATACACAGGTACCGACATAGTGAACTGGACCTCTACACAGGTACTGACATAGTGAACTGGACCTATACACACAGGTACTGACATAGTGAACTGGACCTATACACAGGTACCGACATAGTGAACTGGACACAGGTACAGACATAGTGAACTGGGATGGTACCATCATTATGCCCCGCACCATCCGCTCCGACAAAAATCTTCCCACGGCTGAATTGAGTTGCCTACCCCTGCTGTACACACTGTCGTTCTCTGTGTTTTCTAGGTGCAGACGCGCAGTGCTGACGAACCCATGACTACATTTGTACTGTGCAACGGCTGTGGCAACCGGTGGAAGGTAGGCTGTGTATCCTGCTCCCTAATTATATACACTACCCTGCTCCCTAGATATATACACTACCCTGCTCCCTAGTTATAGACACTACCCTGCTCCCTAGTTATATACACTACCCTGCTCCCTAGTTATATACACTACCCTGCTCCCTAGTTATAGACAGTACCCTGCTCCCTAGTTATAGACACTACCCTGCTCCCTAGTTATATACACTACCCTGCTCCCTAGTTATAGACACTACCCTGCTCCCTAGTTATATACACTACCCTGCTCCCTAGATATATACACTACTCTGCTCCCTAGATATACACACTACCCTGCTCCCTAGTTATACACACTACCCTGCTCCTTAGTTATATACACTACCCTGCTCCCTAGTTATAGACAGTACCCTGCTCCCTAGTTATAGACACTACCCTGCTCCCTAGTTATATACACTACCCTGCTCCCTAGTTATAGACACTACCCTGCTCCCTAGTTATATACAATACCCTGCTCCCTAGATATATACACTACTCTGCTCCCTAGTTATAGACACTACCCTGCTCCCTAGTTATAGACATTACCCTGCTCCCTAGTTATATACACTACCCTGCTCCCTAGATATATACACTACCCTGCTCCCTAGTTATAGACACTACCCTGCTCCCTAGTTATATACACTACCCTGCTCCCTAGTTATATACACTACCCTGCTCCCTAGTTATATACACTACCCTGCTCCCTAGTTATAGACACTACCCTGCTCCCTAGTTATATACACTACCCTGCTCCCTAGATATATACACTACTCTGCTCCCTAGATATACACACTACCCTGCTCCCTAGTTATACACACTACCCTGCTCCCTAGTTATACCACTACCCTGCTCCTTAGTTATATTCACTACCCTGCTCCCTAGTTATAGACACTACCCTGCTCCCTAGTTATACACACTACCCTGCTCCCTAGTTATAGACACCACCCTTCTCCCTAGATATAAACACTACCCTGCTCCCTAGTTATAGACACTACCCTGCTCCCTAGTTATATACACTACCCTGCTCCCTAGTTATATACACTACCCTGCTCCCTAGTTATACACACTACCCTGCTCCCTAGATATATACACTACTCTGCTCCCTAGATATACACACTACCCTGCTCCTTAGTTATATACACTACCCTGCTCCCTAGATATATACACTACTCTGCTCCCTAGATATACACACTACCCTGCTCCCTAGTTATACACACTACCCTGCTCCCTAGATATATACACTACCCTGCTCCCTAGATATATACACTACCCTGCTCCCTAGTTATAGACACTACCCTGCTCCCTAGTTATAGACACTACCCTGCTCCCTAGTTATATACACACTACCCTGCTCCCTAGTTATATACACTACCCTGCTCCCTAGTTATAGACACTACCCTAGTTATATACACTACCCTGCTCCCTAGTTATAGACACTACCCTGCTCCCTAGATATATATACACTGCCCTGGACCCTAGTTATATACACTACCCTGCTCCCTAGTTATAGACACTACCCTAGTTATATACACTACCCTGCTCCCTAGTTATAGACACTACCCTGCTCCCTAGTTATATACACTACCCTGCTCCCTAGTTATACACACTACCCTGCTCCCTAGTTATATACACTACCCTGCTCCCTAGTTATATACACTACCCTGCTCCCTAGTTATATACACTACCCTGCTCCCTAGTTATAGACAGTACCCTGCTCCCTAGTTATAGACACTACCCTGCTCCCTAGTTATATACACTACCCTGCTCCCTAGTTATAGACACTACCCTGCTCCCTAGTTATATACACTACCCTGCTCCCTAGTTATATACACTACCCTGCTCCCTAGTTATAGACACTACCCTGCTCCCTAGTTATAGACACTACCCTGCTCCCTAGTTATATACACTACCCTGCTCCCTAGATATATACACTACTCTGCTCCCTAGATATACACACTACCCTGCTCCTTAGTTATATACACTACCCTGCTCCCTAGATATATACACTACTCTGCTCCCTAGATATACACACTACCCTGCTCCCTAGTTATACACACTACCCTGCTCCCTAGATATATACACTACTCTGCTCCCTAGATATACACACTACCCTGCTCCTAGTTATATACACTACCCTGCTCCCTAGATATATACACTACCCTGCTCCCTAGTTATAGACACTACCCTGCTCCCTAGTTATAGACACTACCCTGCTCCCTAGTTATATACACACTACCCTGCTCCCTAGATATATACACTACCCTGCTCCCTAGTTATATACACTACCCTGCTCCCTAGTTATAGACACTACCCTAGTTATATACACTACCCTGCTGCCTAGTTATAGACACTACCCTGCTCCCTAGTTATATACACTACCCTGCTCCCTAGTTATATACACTACCCTGCTCCCTAGTTATAGACACTACCCTAGTTATATACACTACCCTGCTCCCTAGTTATAGACACTACCCTGCTCCCTAGTTATATACACTACCCTGCTCCCTAGTTATACACACTACCCTGCTCCCTAGTTATATACACTACCCTGCTCCCTAGTTATATACACTACCCTGCTCCCTAGTTATATACACTACCCTGCTCCCTAGTTATAGACAGTACCCTGCTCCCTAGTTATAGACACTACCCTGCTCCCTAGTTATAGACACTACCCTGCTCCCTAGTTATAGACACTACCCTGCTCCCTAGTTATAGACACTACCCTGCTCCCTAGTTATAGACACTACCCTGCTCCCTAGTTATATACACTACCCTGCTCCCTAGATATATACACTACTCTGCTCCCTAGATATACACACTACCCTGCTCCCTAGTTATACACACTACCCTGCTCCTTAGTTATATACACTACCCTGCTCCCTAGTTATATACACTACCCTAGTTATATACACTACCCTGCTCCCTAGATATACACTACCCTGCTCCCTAGATATATACCATACCCTGCTCCCATGTTATAGACACTACCCTTCTCCCTAGTTATATACACTACCCTGCTCCCTAGATATAGACACTACCCTGCTCCCATGTTATATACACTACCCTGCTCCCTAGATATATACACTACCCTGCTCCCTAGTTATAGACACTACCCTGCTCCCTAGTTATAGACACTACATTTCTCCCTAGATATAAACACTACCCTGCTCCCTAGTTATAGACACTACCCTGCTCCCTAGTTATATACACTACCCTGCTCCCTAGTTATATACACTACCCTGCTCCCTAGTTATATACACTACCCTGCTCCCTAGTTATACACACTACCCTGCTCCCTAGATATATACACTACTCTGCTCCCTAGATATACACACTACCCTGCTCCTTAGTTATATACACTACCCTGCTCCCTAGATATATACACTACTCGGCTCCCTAGATATACACACTACCCTGCTCCCTAGTTATACACACTACCCTGCTCCCTAGATATATACACTACTCTGCTCCCTAGATATACACACTACCCTGCTCCCTAGTTATATACACTACCCTGCTCCCTAGATATATATATACACTACCCTGCTCCCTAGTTATATACACTACCCTGCTCCCTAGTTATATACACTACCCTGCTCCCTAGTTATAGACAGTACCCTGCTCCCTAGTTATAGTCACTACCCTGCTCCCTAGTTATATACACTACCCTGCTCCCTAGTTATAGACACTTCCCTGCTCCCTAGTTATATACACTACCCTGCTCCCTAGATATATACACTACTCTGCTCCCTAGATATACACACTACCCTGCTCCCTAGTTATACACACTACCCTGCTCCTTAGTTATATACACTACCCTGCTCCCTAGTTATATACACTACCCTGCTCCCTAGTTATAGACACTACCCTGCTCCCTAGTTATATACACTACCCTGCTCCCTATATATATACACTACTCTGCTCCCTAGTTATAGACACTACCCTGCTCCCTAGTTATAGACATTACCCTGCTCCCTAGTTATATACACTACCCTGCTCCCTAGATATATACACTACCCTGCTCCCTAGTTATAGACACTACCCTGCTCCCTAGTTATATACACTACCCTGCTCCCTAGTTATATACACTACCCTGCTCCCTAGTTATAGACAGTACCCTGCTCCCTAGTTATAGACACTACCCTGCTCCCTAGTTATATACACTACCCTGCTCCCTAGTTATAGACACTACCCTGCTCCCTAGTTATATACACTACCCTGCTCCCTAGATATATACACTACTCTGCTCCCTAGATATACACACTACCCTGCTCCCTAGTTATACACACTACCCTGCTCCTTAGTTATATACACTACCCTGCTCCCTAGTTATATACACTACCCTGCTCCCTAGTTATAGACACTACCCTGCTCCCTAGTTATATACACTACCCTGCTCCCTATATATATACACTACTCTGCTCCCTAGTTATAGACACTACCCTGCTCCCTAGTTATAGACATTACCCTGCTCCCTAGTTATATACACTACCCTGCTCCCTAGATATATACACTACCCTGCTCCCTAGTTATAGACACTACCCTGCTCCCTAGTTATATACACTACCCTGCTCCCTAGTTATATACACTACCCTGCTCCCTAGTTATAGACAGTACCCTGCTCCCTAGTTATAGACACTACCCTGCTCCCTAGTTATATACACTACCCTGCTCCCTAGTTATAGACACTACCCTGCTCCCTAGTTATATACACTACCCTGCTCCCTAGATATATACACTACTCTGCTCCCTAGATATACACACTACCCTGCTCCCTAGTTATACACACTACCCTGCTCCTTAGTTATATTCACTACCCTGCTCCCTAGTTATAGACACTACCCTGCTCCCTAGTTATATACACTACCCTGCTCCTTAGTTATAGACACTACCCTGCTCCCTAGTTATATACACTACCCTGCTCCCTAGTTATACACACTACCCTGCTCCTTAGTTATATTCACTACCCTGCTCCCTAGTTATACACACTACCCTGCTCCTTAGTTATATTCACTACCCTGCTCCCTAGTTATAGACACTACCCTGCTCCCTAGTTATACACACTACCCTGCTCCCTAGTTATAGACACTACCCTTCTCCCTAGATATAAACACTACCCTGCTCCCTAGTTATAGACACTACCCTGCTCCCTAGTTATATACACTACCCTGCTCCCTAGTTATATACACTACCCTGCTCCCTAGTTATACACACTACCCTGCTCCCTAGATATATACACTACTCTGCTCCCTAGATATACACACTACCCTGCTCCTTAGTTATATACACTACCCTGCTCCCTAGATATATACACTACTCTGCTCCCTAGATATACACACTACCCTGCTCCCTAGTTATACACACTACCCTGCTCCCTAGATATATACACTACTCTGCTCCCTAGATATACACACTACCCTGCTCCCTAGTTATATACACTACCCTGCTCCCTAGATATATACACTACCCTGCTCCCTAGTTATAGACACTACCCTGCTCCCTAGTTATAGACACTACCCTGCTCCCTAGTTATATACACACTACCCTGCTCCCTAGATATATACACTACCCTGCTCCCTAGTTATATACACTACCCTGCTCCCTAGTTATAGACACTACCCTAGTTATATACACTACCCTGCTCCCTAGTTATAGACACTACCCTGCTCCCTAGATATATACACTACCCTGCTCCCTAGTTATATACACTACCCTGCTCCCTAGTTATAGACACTACCCTAGTTATATACACTACCCTGCTCCCTAGTTATAGACACTACCCTGCTCCCTAGTTATATACACTACCCTGCTCCCTAGTTATACACACTACCCTGCTCCCTAGTTATATACACTACCCTGCTCCCTAGTTATATACACTACCCTGCTCCCTAGTTATATACACTACCCTGCTCCCTAGTTATAGACAGTACCCTGCTCCCTAGTTATAGACACTACCCTGCTCCCTAGTTATATACACTACCCTGCTCCCTAGTTATAGGACACTACCCTTCTCCCTAGTTATATACACTACCCTGCTCCCTAGTTATAGACACTACCCTGCTCCCTAGTTATATACACTACCCTGCTCCCTAGATATATACACTACCCTGCTACCTAGTTATAAACCCTACCCTGCTCCCTAGATATATACACTACCCTGCTCCCTAGTTATAGACACTACCCTGCTCCCTAGTTATATACACTACCCTGCTCCCTAGTTATATACACTACCCTAGTTATATACACTACCCTGCTCCCTAGTTATATACACTACCCTGCTCCCTAGATATATACCATACCCTGCTCCCATGTTATAGACACTACCCTGCTCCCTAGTTATATACACTACCCTGCTCCCTAGATATATACACTACCCTGCTCCCATGTTATATACACTACCCTGCTCCCTAGATATATACACTACCCTGCTCCCTAGTTATAGACACTACCCTGCTCCCTAGTTATATACACTACCCTGCTCCCTAGTTATATACACTACCCTGCTCCCTAGTTATAGACAGTACCCTGCTCCCTAGTTATAGACACTACCCTGCTCCCTAGTTATATACACTACCCTGCTCCCTAGTTATAGACACTACCCTGCTCCCTAGTTATATACACTACCCTGCTCCCTAGATATATACACTACTCTGCTCCCTAGATATACACACTACCCTGCTCCCTAGTTATACACACTACCCTGCTCCTTAGTTATATTCACTACCCTGCTCCCTAGTTATAGACACTACCCTGCTCCCTAGTTATATACACTACCCTGCTCCCTAGTTATAGACACTACCCTGCTCCCTAGTTATATACACTACCCTGCTCCCTAGTTATACACACTACCCTGCTCCTTAGTTATATTCACTACCCTGCTCCCTAGTTATAGACACTACCCTGCTCCCTAGTTATACACACTACCCCGCTCCCTAGTTATAGACACTACCCTTCTCCCTAGATATAAACACTACCCTGCTCCCTAGTTATAGACACTACCCTGCTCCCTAGTTATATACACTACCCTGCTCCCTAGTTATATACACTACCCTGCTCCCTAGTTATACACACTACCCTGCTCCCTAGATATATACACTACTCTGCTCCCTAGATATACACACTACCCTGCTCCTTAGTTATATACACTACCCTGCTCCCTAGATATATACACTACTCTGCTCCCTAGATATACACACTACCCTGCTCCCTAGTTATACACACTACCCTGCTCCCTAGATATATACACTACTCTGCTCCCTAGATATACACACTACCATGCTCCCTAGTTATATACACTACCCTGCTCCCTAGATATATATACACTACCCTGCTCCCTAGTTATAGACACTACCCTGCTCCCTAGTTATAGACACTACCCTGCTCCCTAGTTATATACACACTACCCTTCTCCCTAGATATATACACTACCCTGCTCCCTAGTTATATACACTACCCTGCTCCCTAGTTATAGACACTACCCTAGTTATATACACTACCCTGCTCCCTAGTTATAGCACTACCCTGCTCCCTAGTTATATACACTACCCTGCTCCCTAGTTATAGACACTACCCTGCTCCCTAGTTATACACACTACCCTGCTCCCTAGTTATAGACACCACCCTGTTCCCTAGTTATAGACACTACCCTGCTCCCTAGTTATATACACTACCCTGCTCCCTAGTTATAGACACTACCCTGTTCCCTAGTTATAGACACTACCCTGCTCCCTAGTTATATACACTACCCTGCTCCCTAGTTATAGACACTACCCTGCTCCCTAGTTATATACACTACCCTGCTCCCTAGATATATACACTACCCTGCTCCCTAGTTATATACACTACCCTGCTCCCTAGATATACACACTACCCTGCTCCCTAGTTATATACACTACCCTGCTCCCTAGTTATATACACTACCCTGCTCCCTAGTTATATACACTACCCTGCTCCCTAGATATATACACTACCCTGCTCCCTAGTTATTACACTACCCTGCTCCCTAGATATACACACTACCCTGCTCCCTAGTTATATACACTACCCTGCTCCCTAGTTATATACACTACCCTGCTCCCTAGTTATAGACACTACCCTGTTCCCTAGTTATATACACTACTCTGCTCCCTAGATATACACACTACCCTGCTCCCTAGTTATATACACTACCCTGCTCCCTAGTTATATACACTACCCTGCTCCCTAGTTATATACACTACCCTGCTCCCTAGATATATACACTACCCTGCTACCTTGTTATATACACTACCCTACTCCCTAGTTATATACACTACCCTGCTCCCTAGTTATATACACTACCCTGCTCCCTAGTTATACACACTACCCTGCTCCCTAGTTATATACACTACCCTGCTCCCTAGTTATATACACTACCCTGCTCCCTAGATATAAACACTACCCTGCTCCCTAGTTATAGACACTACCCTGCTCCCTAGTTATATACACTACCCTGCTCCCTAGATATATACACTACCCTGCTCCCTAGTTATAGACACTACCCTGCTCCCTAGTTATAGACACTAACCTAGTTATATACACTACCCTGCTCCCTAGTTATATACACTACCCTGCTCCCTAGTTATATACACTACCCTGCCCCCTAGTTATAGACACTACCCTAGTTATATACACTACTCTGCTCCCTAGATATACACACTACCCTGCTCCCTAGTTATACACACTACCCTGCTCCTTAGATATACACTACCCTGCTCCCTAGTTATAGACAGTACCCTGCTCCCTAGTTATATACACTACCCTTCTCCCTAGATATATACACTACCCTGCTCCCTAGTTATAGACACTACCCTGCTCCCTAGTTATATACACTACCCTGCTCCCTAGTTATATTCACTACCCTTCTCCCTTGTTATATACACTACCCTGCTCCCTAGTTATATACACTACCCTGCTCCCTAGATATACACACTACCCTGCTCCCTAGTTATATACACTACCCTGCTCCCTAGTTATAAACACTACCCTGCTCCCTAGTTATACACACTACCCTGCTCCCTAGTTATATACACTACCCTTCTCCCTATTTATATACACTACCCTGCTCCCTAGTTATATACGCTACCCTGCTCCCTAGATATACACACTACCCTGCTCCCTAGTTATATACACTACCCTGCTCCCTAGTTATAGACACTACCCTGCTCCCTAGTTATATACACTACCCTGCTCCCTAGTTATAGACACTACCCTTCTCCCTAGATATATACACTACCCTGCTCCCTAGTTATATACACGACCCTGCTCCCTAGTTATATACACTACCCTGCTCCCTAGTTATTTACACTACCCTGCTACCTAGTTATATACACTACCCTTCTCCCTAGTTATATACACTACCCTTCTCCCTAGTTATATACACTACCTTGCTACCTTGTTATATACACTACCCTGCTCCCTAGTTATATACACTACCCTGCTCCCTAGATATACACACTATCCTGCTCCCTAGTTATATACACTACCCTGCTCCCTAGTTATATACACTACCCTGCTCCCTAGTTATATACACTACCCTGCTCCCTAGTTATAGACACTACCCTGATACCTAGTTATATTCACTACCCTGCTCCCTAGTTATATACACTACCCTGCTCCCTAGTTATATACACTACCCTGCTCCCTATTTATAAACACTACCCTGCTCCCTAGTTATATACACTACCCTACTCCCTAGTTATATACACCACCCTAGTTATATACACTACCCTGCCCCCTAGTTATATACACTACCCTACTCCCTAGTTATATACACCACCCTAGTTATAT
The DNA here is from genome assembly GCF_002021735.2 of Oncorhynchus kisutch. Lineage (NCBI taxonomy): Eukaryota > Metazoa > Chordata > Actinopteri > Salmoniformes > Salmonidae > Oncorhynchus > Oncorhynchus kisutch. The sequence continues at coordinate 83,555,660 of NC_034190.2, forward strand.
ACACTACCCTGCTCCCTAGTTATATACACTACCCTGCTCCCTAGTTATATACAATACCCTGCTCCCTAGTTAGACACACTACCCTTCTCCCTAGATATATACATCACCCTGCTCCCTAGTTATATACACTACCCTGCTCCCTAGTTATATACACTACCCTGCTCCCTAGTTATATACACTACCCTGCTCCCTAGTTATATACACTACCCTGCTCCCTAGTTATAGACACTACCCTGCTCCCTAGTTATACACACTACCCTGCTCCCTAGTTATATACACTACCCTGCTCCCTAGTTATAGACACTACCCTGCTCCCTAGTTATATACACTACCCTGCTCCCTAGTTATACACACTACCCTGCTCCCTAGTTATATACACTACCCTGCTCCCTAGTTATATACACTACCCTAGTTATATACACTACCCTGCTCCCTAGTTATATACACTACCCTAGTTATATACACTACCCTGCTCCCTAGTTATATATACACTACCCTGCTCCCTAGTTATAGACAGTACCCTGCTCCCTAGTTATATACACTACCCTGCTCCCTAGTTATATACACTACCCTGCTCCCTAGTTATATTCACTACCCTTCTCCCTAGATTTATACACTACCCTGCTCCCTAGATATATACACTACCCTGCTCCCTAGATATATACACTACCCTGCTCCCTAGTTATATACACTACCCTGCTCCCTAGTTATATACACTACCCTGCTCCCTAGTTATACACACTACCCTGCTCCCTAGATATATACACCACCCTGCTCCCTAGTTATATACACTACCCTGCTCCCTAGTTATATACACTACCCTGCTCCCTAGTTATATACACTACCCTGCTCCCTAGTTATATACACTACCCTGCTCCCTAGTTATATACACTACCCTGCTCCCTAGTTATATATACTACCCTGCTCCCTAGTTATACACACTACCCTGCTCCCTAGTTATATACACTACCCTGCTCCCTAGTTATATACACTACCCTAGTTATATACACTACCCTGCTCCCTAGTTATATACACTACCCTAGTTATATACACTACCCTGCTCCTTAGTTATATATACACTACCCTGCTCCCTAGTTATAGACAGTACCCTGCTCCCTAGTTATATACACTACCCTGCTCCCTAGTTATATACACTACCCTGCTCCCTAGTTATATTCACTACCCTTCTCCCTAGATTTATACACTACCCTGCTCCCTAGATATATACACTACCCTGCTCCCTAGATATATACACTACCCTGCTCCCTAGATATATACACTACTCTGCTCCCTAGTTATACACACTACCCTGCTCCCTAGATATATACACTACCCTTCTCCCTAGTTATAGACACTACCCTGCTCCCTAGTTATATACACTACCCTGCTCCCTAGTTATATACACTACCCTGCTCCCTAGTTATATACACTACCCTGCTCCCTAGTTATATACACTACCCTTCTCCCTAGTTATATACACTACCCTGCTCCCTAGTTATACACACTACCCTGCTCCCTAGTTATATACACTACCCTGCTCCCTAGTTATATACACTACCCTGCTCCCTAGTTATATACACTACCCTGCTCCCTAGATATATACACTACCCTGCTCCCTAGATATATACACTACCCTAGTTATATACACTACCCTGCTCCCTAGTTATATACACTACCCTAGTTATATACACTACCCTGCTCCCTAGTTATATACACTACCCTGCTCCCTAGATATATACACTACCCTAGTTATATACACTACCCGGCTCCCTAGTTATATACACTACCCTAGTTATATACACTACCCGGCTCCCTAGTTATATACACTACCCTGCTCCCTAGTTATATACACTACCCTGCTCCCTAGTTATACACACTACCCTGCTCCCTAGTTATATACACTACCCTGCTCCCTAGATATACACACTACCCTGCTCCCTAGTTATACACACTACCCTGCTTCCTAGTTATAATCACTACCCTGCTCCCTAGTTATATACACTACCCTGCTCCCTAGATATACACACTACCCTGCTCCCTAGTTATATACACTACCGTGCTCCCTAGTTATAGACACTACCCTGCTCCCTAGTTATATACACTACCCTGCTCCCTAGATATATAGACTACCCTGCTCCCTAGATATATACACTACCCTGCTCCCTAGTTATACACACTACCCTGCTCCCTAGATATATACACTACCCTGCTCCCTAGATATAAACACTACCCTGCCTCCCTAGTTATAGACACTACCCTGCTCCCTAGTTATATACACTACCCTGCTCCCTAGATATATACACTACCCTGCTCCCTAGTTATAGACACTACTCTGCTCCCTAGTTATATACACTACTCTGCTCCCTGGTTATAGACACTACCCTGCTCCCTAGTTATAGACACTACCCTTGTCATATACACTACCCCGCTCCCTAGTTATTTTCACTACCTGCTCCCTAGTTATATACACTACCCTGCTCCCTAGATATACACACTACCCTGCTCCCTAGTTATATACACTACCGTGCTCCCTAGTTATAGACACTACCCTGCTCCCTAGATATATACACTACCCTGCTCCCTAGTTATATACACTACCCTGCTCCCTAGTTATATACACTACCCTGCTCCCTAGTTATACACACTACCCTGCTCCCTAGATATATACACCACCCTGCTCCCTAGTTATATACACTACCCTGCTCCCTAGTTATATACACTACCCTGCTCCCTAGTTATATACACTACCCTGCTCCCTAGTTATATACACTACCCTGCTCCCTAGTTATATACACTACCCTGCTCCCTAGTTATATATACTACCCTGCTCCCTAGTTATACACACTACCCTGCTCCCTAGTTATATACACTACCCTGCTCCCTAGTTATATACACTACCCTAGTTATATACACTACCCTGCTCCCTAGTTATATACACTACCCTAGTTATATACACTACCCTGCTCCTTAGTTATATATACACTACCCTGCTCCCTAGTTATAGACAGTACCCTGCTCCCTAGTTATATACACTACCCTGCTCCCTAGTTATATACACTACCCTGCTCCCTAGTTATATTCACTACCCTTCTCCCTAGATTTATACACTACCCTGCTCCCTAGATATATACACTACCCTGCTCCCTAGATATATACACTACCCTGCTCCCTAGATATATACACTACTCTGCTCCCTAGTTATACACACTACCCTGCTCCCTAGATATATACACTACCCTTCTCCCTAGTTATAGACACTACCCTGCTCCCTAGTTATATACACTACCCTGCTCCCTAGTTATATACACTACCCTGCTCCCTAGTTATATACACTACCCTGCTCCCTAGTTATATACACTACCCTTCTCCCTAGTTATATACACTACCCTGCTCCCTAGTTATACACACTACCCTGCTCCCTAGTTATTATACACTACCCTGCTCCCTAGTTATATACACTACCCTGCTCCCTAGTTATATACACTACCCTGCTCCCTAGATATATACACTACCCTGCTCCCTAGATATATACACTACCCTAGTTATATACACTACCCTGCTCCCTAGTTATATACACTACCCTAGTTATATACACTACCCTGCTCCCTAGTTATATACACTACCCTGCTCCCTAGATATATACACTACCCTAGTTATATACACTACCCGGCTCCCTAGTTATATACACTACCCTAGTTATATACACTACCCGGCTCCCTAGTTATATACACTACCCTGCTCCCTAGTTATATACACTACCCTGCTCCCTAGTTATACACACTACCCTGCTCCCTAGTTATATACACTACCCTGCTCCCTAGATATACACACTACCCTGCTCCCTAGTTATACACACTACCCTGCTTCCTAGTTATAATCACTACCCTGCTCCCTAGTTATATACACTACCCTGCTCCCTAGATATACACACTACCCTGCTCCCTAGTTATATACACTACCGTGCTCCCTAGTTATAGACACTACCCTGCTCCCTAGTTATATACACTACCCTGCTCCCTAGATATATAGACTACCCTGCTCCCTAGATATATACACTACCCTGCTCCCTAGTTATACACACTACCCTGCTCCCTAGATATATACACTACCCTGCTCCCTAGATATAAACACTACCCTGCTCCCTAGTTATAGACACTACCCTGCTCCCTAGTTATATACACTACCCTGCTCCCTAGATATATACACTACCCTGCTCCCTAGTTATAGACACTACTCTGCTCCCTAGTTATATACACTACTCTGCTCCCTGGTTATAGACACTACCCTGCTCCCTAGTTATAGACACTACCCTTGTCATATACACTACCCCGCTCCCTAGTTATTTTCACTACCCTGCTCCCTAGTTATATACACTACCCTGCTCCCTAGTTATATACACTACCCTGCTCCCTAGTTATATACACTACCCTGCTCCCTAGATATATACACTACTCTGCTCCCTAGTTATATACACTACCCTAGTTATATACACTACCCTGCTCCCTAGTTATATATACACTACCCTGCTCCCTAGTTATAGACAGTACCCTGCTCCCTAGTTATATACACTACCCAGCTCCCTAGTTATATACACTACCCTGCTCCCTAGTTATATTCACTACCCTTCTCCCTAGATTTATACACTACCCTGCTCCCTAGATATATACACTACCCTGCTCCCTAGATATATACACTACCCTGCTCCCTAGATATATACACTACTCTGCTCCCTAGTTATACACACTACCCTGCTCCCTAGATATATATACACTACCCTTCTCCCTAGTTATAGACACTACCCTGCTCCCTAGTTATATACACTACCCTGCTCCCTAGTTATATACACTACCCTGCTCCCTAGTTATATACACTACCCTGCTCCCTAGTTATATACACTACCCTTCTCCCTAGTTATATACACTACCCTGCTCCCTAGTTATACACACTACCCTGCTCCCTAGTTATATACACTACCCTGCTCCCTAGTTATATACACTACCCTGCTCCCTAGTTATATACACTACCCTGCTCCCTAGATATATACACTACCCTGCTCCCTAGATATATACACTACCCTAGTTATATACACTACCCTGCTCCCTAGTTATTTACACTACCCTAGTTATATACACTACCCTGCTCCCTAGTTATATACACTACCCTGCTCCCTAGATATATACACTACCCTAGTTATATACACTACCCGGCTCCCTAGTTATATACACTACCCTAGTTATATACACTACCCTGCTCCCTAGTTATATACACTACCCTGCTCCCTAGTTATATACACTACCCTGCTCCCTAGTTATACACACTACCCTGCTCCCTAGTTATATACACTACCCTGCTCCCTAGATATACACACTACCCTGCTCCCTAGTTATACACACTACCCTGCTCCCTAGTTATATACACTACCCTGCTCCCTAGTTATATACACTACCCTGCTCCCTAGATATACACACTACCCTGCTCCCTAGTTATATACACTACCCTGCTCCCTAGTTATAGACACTACCCTGCTCCCTAGTTATATACACTACCCTGCTCCCTAGATATATAGACTACCATTCTCCCTAGATATATACACTACCCTGCTCCCTAGTTATACACACTACCCTGCTCCCTAGATAAATACACTACCCTGCTCCCTAGATATATACACTACCCTGCTCCCTAGATATATACACTACCCTGCTCCCTAGATATATACACTACCCTGCTCCCTAAATATATACACTACCCTGCTCCCCTAGATATATACACTACCCTGCTCCCTAGATATATACACTACCCTGCTCCCTAGATATAAACACTACCCTGCTCCCTAGATATATACACTACCCTGCTCCCTAGATATATACACTACCCTGCTCCCTAGATATATACACTACCCTGCTCCCTAGATATATACACTACCCTGCTCCCTAGATATATACACTACCCTGCTCCCTAGATATATACACTACCCTGCTCCCTAGTTATACACACTACCCTGCTCCCTAGTTATATACACTACCCTGCTCCCTAGATATACACACTACCCTGCTCCCTAGTTATACACACTACCCTGCTCCCTAGTTATATACACTACCCTGCTCCCTAGTTATACACACTACCCTGCTCCCTAGTTATATACACTACCCTGCTCCTTAGATATATACACTACCCTGCTCCCTAGTTATATACACTACCCTGCTCCCTAGTTATATACACTACCCTGCTCCCTAGTTATAGACACTACCCTGCTCCCTAGTTATATACACTACCCTGCTCCCTATATATATACACTACCCTGCTCCCTAGATATATACACTACCCTAGTTATATACACTACCCTGCTCCCTAGTTATATACACTACCCTGCTCCCTAGTTATATACACTACCCTAGTTATATACACTACCCTGCTCCCTAGTTATATACACTACCCTGCTCCTAGTTATATACACTACCCTAGTTATATACACTACCCTGCTCCCTAGTTATATACACTACCCTAGTTATATACACTACCCTGCTCCCTAGTTATATACACTACCCTGCTCCCTAGATATACACACTACCCTGCTCCCTAGTTATACACACTACCCTGCTCCCTAGTTATATACACTACCCTGCTCCCTAGTTATATACACTACCCTGCTCCCTAGATATACACACTACCCTGCTCCCTAGTTATACACACTACCCTGCTCCCTAGTTATATACACTACCCTGCTCCCTAGTTATATACACTACCCTGCTCCTTAGTTATATACACTACCCTGCTCCCTAGATATATACACTACCCTTCTCCCTAGTTATAGACACTACCCTGCTCCCTAGATATATACACTACCCTGCTCCTTAGTTATATACACTACCCTTCTCCCTAGATTTATACACTACCCTGCTCCCTAGATATACACACTACCCTGCTCCCTAACTTTTTCTTGTTGGAGTTAGGATCGATAAGGGTTTGGGGCATCTTGGACCCTCTTCTCTAGATGTTAAATGATTGGAACGGTAGTTGTATGTATAGTGGTTCACGTTGTGATTTGGTTAGGTGGAATGTTTACCAATATTGCTTCCACGTATCCACTTCTGTCAGATCAGTAGTCATGTGTATACGGGGTAGAGGTAAGGGGTTCATTTGGAATCCAACATATGACTAATGAGAGGTACCTAACCTTGACTTGCTGTGATTTGTAAATAAGGGCTAGGTAGATGTAGGGGAAGTGGGATCATGGTGATTCTGGCTGTGGCTTGCTTGCTCGCTCAGCCCTTTTGCAGTACCACAGTGTCGCCACTAGATGGCAGCAGACATTGTTAAGCAGTGGTGACTTTACCTTGGTTACGAATGTAGTGGTAACCGTGCAGACTTTTAATGAAGTTATACATTCTCTCACATCAGGATAATACCACACACCATCCAGATATATTTTTTTATCTCTATCTCATGTATTCTCACATTTAGGTAATTTAGCAGACGCTCTTATCCAGAAGGACTTGCAATCAGTGAATTCAACTGAGGTAAAATCAACCACACGTATAACCTTTACTGAAATCTCTTCTCCTTCCACTCCAGTTCTGTTGAGGAGAAGATGATGATTTGCTACAAGATGAGCTGACACGGATAAAGAAGAACCGGGATCTATTTTGTTACAACTGCAAATCGTTTTCTTTCTTTTCCTCCTTTTGTTTATTTTTGTTTTGATACCTCATAAATCTGGAATATATTTTGAGAAAATGTCATTTCTATGATATGGAGCTCGTCTAGTATTTTAATTTCTATGATATAGAGCTAGTCTAGTATTTTAATTTCTATGATATGGAGCTAGTCTAGTATTTTAATTTCTATGATATGGAGCTCGTCTAGTATTTTAATTTCTATGATATGGAGCTCGTCTAGTATTTTAATTTCTATGATATAGAGCTAGTCTAGTATTTTAATTTCTATGATATGGAGCTAGTCTAGTATTTTAATTTCTATGATATGGAGCTCGTCTAGTATTTTAATTTCTATGATATGGAGCTCGTCTAGTATTTTAATTTATATGATATGGAGCTAATCTAGTATTTTAATTTCTATGATATGGAGCTAGTCTAGTATTTTAATTTCTATGATATGGAGGTAGTCTAGTATTTTAATTTCTATGATATGGAGGTAGTCTAGTATTTTAATTTCTATGATATGGAGCTAGTCTAGTATTTTAATTTCTATGATATAGAGCTAGTCTAGTATTTTAATTTCTATGATATGGAGCTTGTCTAGTATTTTAATTTCTATGATATAGAGCTAGTCTAGTATTTTAATTTCTATGATATGGAGCTCGTCTAGTATTTTAATTTCTATGATATGGAGCTCGTCTAGTATTTTAATTTATATGATATGGAGCTAGTCTAGTATTTACATTTCTATGATATGGAGCTCGTCTGGGTATCTTTTCTGGTTCTGCTCTCTTACCAACCTCTTATTGAATGTCATGTTTGGCTTGACAACGAGTTGACAAGAGCACCAACCGATCTCGGAAACCGATCATAGAAGCCGTTATCGGTACCAGGCTGAAGTTAAGCACTTATTCTTAAAAACAAGGTTTTGGTTTAATGTTTATTAGTTTAAGCTATATCTTACAACAAAAAAGCTTTTGTTTTTGGCATTAGGGAACATGGTGGTGCCTTTTTTTGCCTCTCTGTGCCACAAATGATTATTTTGCTATTAGTTTTATACACTTGCTGTAGATAGAGTATATGCACTCTTAACGGGTGTATCCCAAATGGCACCTTATTCACTATATAGGGTACTAAAAATAGTGCCCTATATAGTGAATAAGGTGCCATTTGGGACACACCCCTGCTGTATATAGAACAAGCCGTTGTTTGGAGTCATTCTGAATCTACTGTCTTACATACACGCTGCACGGGTTCTTATTAAAGGCATCCATTGAGGTTTAAATTCTTCTGTTAAAATGAACAAATGAATGAAACTGGAGGTTCTGCTAGAAGATGTAGAGTTGCAGAGGAGTGGAGAATGAGAAAGGGATGAGCAGGGGACGGGACAGTTGTCAGTTTCTCCTCTCGTCCTTCTCTGATCGTACGCTAGTATAAGGTTAGCGGGGACTGGAGAAGAAGGTTAGCGGGAACTGGAGAAGTAGCCTAATCGTACATTAGTAAAAGGTTAGCGGGGACTGGAGAAGAAGGTTAGCGGGGACTGGAGAAGTAGCCTAATCGTACTCTAGTAAAAGGTTAGCGGGGACTGGAGAAGTAGCCTAATCGTACGCTAGTAAAAGGTTAGCAGGGACTGGAGAAGTAGGCTAATCGTACATTAGTAAAAGGTTAGCGGGGACTGGAGAAGTAGCCTAATCGTACTCTAGTAAAAGGTTAGCGGGGGAGTGGAGAAGTAGCCTAATCGTACTCTAGCAAAAGGTTAGCGGGGACTGGAGAAGTAGCCTAATCGTACGCTAGTAAAAGGTTAGCGGGGGACTGGAGAAGTAGCCTAATCGTACTCTAGTAATAGGTTAGCGGGGACTGGAGAAGTAGCCTAATCGTACTCTAGTAAAAGGTTAGCGGGAACTGGAGAAGTAGCCTAATCGTACTCTAGTAAAAGGTTAGCGGGGACTGGACAAGTAGCCTAATCGTACTCTAGTAAAAGGTTAGCGGGAACTGGAGAAGTAGCCTAATCGTACTCTAGTAAAAGGTTAGCGGGGGACTGGAGAAGTAGCCTAATCGTACTCTAGTAAAAGGTTAGCGGGGACTGGAGAAGTAGCCTAATCGTACTCTAGTAAAAGGTTAGCGGGGACTGGAGAAGTAGCCTAATCGTACTCTAGTAAAAGGTTAGCGGGGACTGGAGAAGTAGCCTAATCGTACTCTAGTAAAAGGTTAGCGGGGACTGGAGAAGTAGCCTAATCGTACTCTAGTAAAAGGTTAGCGGGGGACTGGAGAAGTAGCCTAATCGTACTCTAGTAAAAGGTTAGCGGGGACTGGAGAAGTAGCCTAATCGTACTCTAGTAAAAGGTTAGCGGGGACTGGAGAAGTAGCCTAATCGTACTCTAGTAAAAGGTTAGCGGGGACGGAGAAGTAGCCTAATCGTACTCTAGTAAAAGGTTAGCGGGGGACTGGAGAAGTAGCCTAATCGTACTCTAGTAAAAGGTTAGCGGGGGACTGGAGAAGTATTTTGATATCCAAACCTACTTTCTACGTTGTTGAAACAATGATAAAACGTATAAAAAATGTTGGTTGGATTTCAGGCTACTGGAGAAGAGGGCATCCTGACAAAAAAACGCTCGACTGGTTTGAAAAGTTTTGTCATGCAAGTGATTTATTTTGTATGTAAACATTTGTCCTCCCAATGGGTACTAGTGTCAATTGAATTAAAAACATTATGGAGTGTGGAAAGAGACTGGGGGTCCTGGTAAGTTCTTGTTAGCATTTGTAAACACTTTTTTTATTTAACCAGGCAAGTCAGTTAAGAACAAATTCTTATTTACAATGAAGGCCTACCTCCGGTCAAACCCGGACGACGCTGGGCCAATTGTGCGCTGCCCTATGGGACTCCCAATAAAGGTCGGTTGTGATACAGCCTGGAATCGAACCAGGGTTTGTAGTGACGCCTCTAGCACTGAAATGCCTTAGACCGCAAGCCACTCGGGAGCCCGAAATCAACTGGGCCACGTGCAGTTCAGTAAATCAACTGGGCCACGTGCAGTTCAGAAAATCAACTGGGCCACATGGAGTTCAGTAAATCAACTAGGCCACGTGACGTTCAGTAAATCAAGGTTCAGTAGATCAACTGGGCCACATGCAGTTCAGTAAATCAACTGGGCCACATGCAGTTCAGTAAATCAACTGGGCCACGTGCAGTTCAGTAAATCAACTGGGCCACGTGCAGTTCAGTAAATCAACTGGGCCACGTACAGTTCAGTAGATCAACTGGGCCACGTGAGGGTTCAGTAGATCAACTGGGCCACGTGCAGTTCAGTAAATCAACTGGGCCACGTGAGGTTCAGTAGATCAACTGGGCCACGTACAGTTCAGTAAATCAACTGGGCCACATGCAGTTCAGTAGATCAACTGGGCCACGTACAGTTCAGTAGATCAACTGGGCCACGTACAGTTCAGTAGATCAACTGGGCCACGTGAGGTTCAGTAGATCAACTGGGCCACGTGAGGGTTCAGTAGATCAACTGGGCCACGCACAGTTCAGTAGATCAACTGTTCTAGATCAGACGTGTAGAACAAGGAACCATGTCAGAGAAGCATGTTTGTTCTGCGTAGCATATTTCTATCTGAACGTTCGACAACGTTGCGTCCCGCTGAACACGCACCACCTATGCAAACAAGGTGAAAGACCCAAGGATGGTCCATCTACATGACGGAATGTTTGCTGTGGAAAAGCAGGAAGTATCCCCCTTTTGACAATGTTACCTGACTTGTTACGCCTGAAATCTGGCCCTTTTTCTTATAAAATATTTTAGAGTATTGCATATCACTTCATCATAGAATATAAAACCTTCCAAAGAGTTGATGTACGTTTCCCATCACTTCTCACCAAATCAACTGAAAAGTTTGCTGTGGAAAAACCCAAAACAGGAACAAACCTCTAGCCAATTCAGCTCTACTACAATTGGCATGACGTCTCAGCTCTACTACATTTTACATGACATCTCAGCTCTACTACATGTTGCATGACATCTCAGCTCTACTACATTTTGCATGACATCTCATCTCTACTACATGTTGCATGGCATTTCAGCTCTACTACATTTGGCATGGCATCTCAGCTCTACTACATTTTGCATGACATCTCATCTCTACTACATGTTGCATGACATCTCAGCTCTACTACATTTGGCATGACATCTCAGCTCTACTACATTTGGCATGGCATCTCAGCTCTACTACATTTGGCATGGCACTTACTCGTTACTCCTAAAAGTCCATCTGCTGCTGACCTTATCCTCGAATAGAAACCTAATTGTAATTAAACATCTATAAATGACTAATTAACCTATAAATGACTAAATGTTGTAGTTCAGAGTCATCGAGGTCATGAGGTAGTCACACCGGGTTTGGAATGGTACAGCTGCCATCTGTCCCCGGTCCGAGACTAGAGTCCTGTTCACAATGTAGGAAACAGACCAAAATGCATCTCTACTACATTTTGCATGACATCTCAGCTCAGTGTCATCGAGGTCATGAGGTTTGGAATGGTACAGCTGCCATCTGTCCCCGGTCCGAGACTAGAGTCCTGTTCACAATGGTTCAAAACAGAGTGGGAGATGTTTTTTTGTTGTTGTTTTGTTTTACATTGCAAAACATTTTACTACGCCGTACCGTAATGACCACGATTGTGAGGTCGTGTCTACACTTGAAATGTGAGTTCTTCGTGGTAGTGTGTGTGTGTGGAGTGCTATGTTTATTTTGGCAATAGCAGGTTATTTCCATACCTGTGGATCAGGCCTTTCAAAACCCCTCGTGTCTACACTTGACACTTACATGTGACTTCAGAATACAAAGATCGCATTAAAAAGGTCGCTTTGCGATCTGATTATATTCAGATCTGGCTGAACACTTCAAGAGGTGGTGGCAGGTAGCCTAGTGGTTAGAGTGTAGGGGTGGCAGGTAACCTAGTGGTTAGAGTGTAGGGGCGGCAAGTAACCTAGTGGTTAGAGTGTAGGGGCGGCAGGTAACCTAGTGGTTAGAGTGTAGGGGCGGCAGGTAGCCTAGTGGTTAGAGTGTAGGGGTGGCAGGTAGCCTAGTGGTTAGATTGTAGGGGCGGCAGGTAGCCTAGTGGTTAGAGTGTAAGGGTGGCAGGTAGCCTAGTGGTTAGATTGTAGGGGGGGCAGGTAGCCTAGTGGTTAGAGTGTAGGGGGGGCAGGTAGCCTAGTGGTTAGAGTGTTGGGCCAGTAAGCGTAATGGTTGCTGGTTCGAATCCCCCGAGCTGACAAAGTAAAAATCTGTCATTCGGCCCTTGAACAGGCAGTTAACCCACTGATCCTAGGCCGTCATTGTATGTAATAATTTGTTCTTAACTGACTTGCCTAGTTAAATAAAGGTTCAATTAAAAATTGTGTGCAGATTTGTCTTCAGTCTGGATGTGTTCAGGCTACTGAAAGTTCATACAGTGGGAGATGACAGTCATCAGCACTCCTCCCACAAGTTTCCTGAAAATGTGTTTTGGCCTAGTGTGTGAAGAACGTATTTGTTGGCCTTATAAATGCTAGCCAGCTAGCTAATATTTAGAAAAAAAGGTTTCTTTTGGCTAACAGAGTTATGCTAACCTTTTTGCAATCCATTTAACGTTGCTGGCTAGCTACAGAGGTTAGCTTGCTGGCTAGCTACAGAGGTCAGCTTGCTGGTTAGCTACAGAGGTTAGCTTGCTGGTTAGCTATTGTCATCATTTGTTGTTGTTATTTGTGATATTTTGCCTATTCCACCATTTGTAGAATTCATGCTGGCATTTGAATATATGGCTGGAAAGCAGGCCGCACTGTGGACACATTTAAATGTAGGTGTAGACAGAATGATCAGAATGGTAAAGTTGCATGAACTGTGAAGTCTAGACACAACCTCTCCTGACAAGACACTCAGAGGCAACGTGACTTCTAAAGAGCTGCAAGACTAGATGCTTAATTACTGTAGTCTTAATTAGGTTTCAGTGTATATATTCAGTTAGCCCCTGTCTCTTGTTTCTTTCTCTCTGCTGACAATAACTCCCCCCCCCCCCCCCCCCACATAGTCCTCCGTCCTTTCTCTCTCTGGACACATATTCCCCTCGTCCTTTCTCTCTCTGGACACATATTCCCCTCGTCCTTTCTCTCTCTGGACACATATTCCCCTCGTCCTTTCTCTCTCTGGACACATAGTCCTCCGTCCTTTCTCTCTCTGGACACATATTCCCCTCGTCCTTTCTCTCTCTGGACACAGTCTTCCGTCCTTTCTCTCTCTGGACACATATTCCCCTCGTCCTTTCTCTCTCTGGACACATAGTCCTCCGTCCTTTCTCTCTCTGGACACATATTCCCCTCGTCCTTTCTCTCTCTGGACACATAGTCCTCCGTCCTTTCTCTCTCTGGACACATATTCCCCTCGTCCTTTCTCTCTCTGGACACATAGTCCTCCGTCCTTTCTCTCTCTGGACACATATTCCCCTCGTCCTTTCTCTCTCTGGACACATAGTCCTCCGTCCTTTCTCTCTCTGGACACATAGTCCCCTCGTCCTTTCTCTCTCTGGACACATAGTCCTCCGTCCTTTCTCTCTCTGGACACATATTCCCCTCGTCCTTTCTCTCTCTGGACACATAGTCCTCCGTCCTTTCTCTCTCTGGACACATATTCCCCTCGTCCTTTCTCTCTCTGGACACAGTCTTCCGTCCTTTCTCTCTCTGGACACATATTCCCCTCGTCCTTTCTCTCTCTGGACACATAGTCCTCCGTCCTTTCTCTCTCTGGACACATATTCCCCTCGTCCTTTCTCTCTCTGGACACATAGTCCTCCGTCCTTTCTCTCTCTGGACACATATTCCCCTCGTCCTTTCTCTCTCTGGACACAGTCTTCCGTCCTTTCTCTCTCTGGAGAGAAATGGATTTCACATGACTGGGAATACAGATATGCATCTGTTGGTCACAGATTCCTATATGTTTGAAATGTATAGGAATGAAGGATGTAGGTAATGTTGTCAGTCTGGTTTAGAAGGAAATGTATAGGAATGAAGGATGTAGGTAATGTTGTCAGTCTGGTTTAGAAGGAAATGTATAGGAATGAAGGATGTAGGTAATGTTGTCAGTCTGGTTTAGAAGGAAATGTATAGGAATGAAGGATGTAGGTAATGTTGTCAGTCTGGTTTAGAAGGAAATGTATAGGAATGAAGGATGTAGGTAATGTTGTCAGTCTGGTTTAGAAGGAAATGTATAGGAATGAAGGATGTAGGTAATGTTGTCAGTCTGGTTTAGAAGGAAATGTATAGGAATGAAGGATGTAGGTAATGTTGTCAGTCTGGTTTAGAAGGAAATGTATAGGAATGAAGGATGTAGGTAATGTTGTCAGTCTGGTTTAGAAGGAAATGTATAGGAATGAAGGATGTAGGTAATGTTGTCAGTCTGGTTTAGAAGGAAATGTATAGGAATGAAGGATGTAGGTAATGTTGTCAGTCTGGTTTAGAAGGAAATGTATAGGAATGAAGGATGTAGGTAATGTTGTCAGTCTGGTTTAGAAGGAAATGTATAGGAATGAAGGATGTAGGTAATGTTGTCAGTCTGGTTTAGAAGGAAATGTATAGGAATGAAGGATGTAGGTAATGTTGTCAGTCTGGTTTAGAAGGAAATGTATAGGAATGAAGGATGTAGGTAATGTTGTCAGTCTGGTTTAGAAGGAAATGTATAGGAATGAAGGATGTAGGTAATGTTGTCAGTCTGGTTTAGAAGGAAATGTATAGGAATGAAGGATGTAGGTAATGTTGTCAGTCTGGTTTAGAAGGAAATGTATAGGAATGAAGGATGTAGGTAATGTTGTCAGTCTGGTTTAGAAGGAAATGTATAGGAATGAAGGATGTAGGTAATGTTGTCAGTCTGGTTTAGAAGGAAATGTATAGGAATGAAGGATGTAGGTAATGTTGTCAGTCTGGTTTAGAAGGAAATGTATAGGAATGAAGGATGTAGGTAATGTTGTCAGTCTGGTTTAGAAGGAAATGTATAGGAATGAAGGATGTAGGTAATGTTGTCAGTCTGGTTTAGAAGGAAATGTATAGGAATGAAGGATGTAGGTAATGTTGTCAGTCTGGTTTAGAAGGAAATGTATAGGAATGAAGGATGTAGGTAATGTTGTCAGTCTGGTTTAGAAGGAAATGTATAGGAATGAAGGATGTAGGTAATGTTGTCAGTCTGGTTTAGAAGGAAATGTATAGGAATGAAGGATGTAGGTAATGTTGTCAGTCTGGTTTAGAAGGAAATGTATAGGAATGAAGGATGTAGGTAATGTTGTCAGTCTGGTTTAGAAGGAAATGTATAGGAATGAAGGATGTAGGTAATGTTGTCAGTCTGGTTTAGAAGGAAATGTATAGGAATGAAGGATGTAGGTAATGTTGTCAGTCTGGTTTAGAAGGAAATGTATAGGAATGAAGGATGTAGGTAATGTTGTCAGTCTGGTTTAGAAGGAAATGTATAGGAATGAAGGATGTAGGTAATGTTGTCAGTCTGGTTTAGAAGGAAATGTATAGGAATGAAGGATGTAGGTAATGTTGTCAGTCTGGTTTAGAAGGAAATGTATAGGAATGAAGGATGTAGGTAATGTTGTCAGTCTGGTTTAGAAGGAAATGTATAGGAATGAAGGATGTAGGTAATGTTGTCAGTCTGGTTTAGAAGGAAATGTATAGGAATGAAGGATGTAGGTAATGTTGTCAGTCTGGTTTAGAAGGAAATGTATAGGAATGAAGGATGTAGGTAATGTTGTCAGTCTGGTTTAGAAGGAAATGTATAGGAATGAAGGATGTAGGTAATGTTGTCAGTCTGGTTTAGAAGGAAATGTATAGGAATGAAGGATGTAGGTAATGTTGTCAGTCTGGTTTAGAAGGAAATGTATAGGAATGAAGGATGTAGGTAATGTTGTCAGTCTGGTTTAGAAGGAAATGTATAGGAATGAAGGATGTAGGTAATGTTGTCAGTCTGGTTTAGAAGGAAATGTATAGGAATGAAGGATGTAGGTAATGTTGTCAGTCTGGTTTAGAAGGAAATGTATAGGAATGAAGGATGTAGGTAATGTTGTCAGTCTGGTTTAGAAGGAAATGTATAGGAATGAAGGATGTAGGTAATGTTGTCAGTCTGGTTTAGAAGGAAATGTATAGGAATGAAGGATGTAGGTAATGTTGCCAGTCTGGTTTAGAAGGAAATGTATAGGAATGAAGGATGTAGGTAATGTTGTCAGTCTGGTTTAGAAGGAAATGTATAGGAATGAAGGATGTAGGTAATGTTGTCAGTCTGGTTTAGAAGGAAATGTATAGGAATGAAGGATGTAGGTAATGTTATCAGTCTGGTTTAGAAGGAAATGTATAGGAATGAAGGATGTAGGTAATGTTGTCAGTCTGGTTTAGAAGGAAATGTATAGGAATGAAGGATGTAGGTAATGTTGTCAGTCTGGTTTAGAAGGAAATGTATAGGAATGAAGGATGTAGGTAATGTTGTCAGTCTGGTTTAGAAGGAAATGTATAGGAATGAAGGATGTAGGTAATGTTGTCAGTCTGGTTTAGAAGGAAATGTATAGGAATGAAGGATGTAGGTAATGTTGTCAGTCTGGTTTAGAAGGAAATGTATAGGAATGAAGGATGTAGGTAATGTTGTCAGTCTGGTTTAGAAGGAAATGTATAGGAATGAAGGATGTAGGTAATGTTGTCAGTCTGGTTTAGAAGGAAATGTATAGGAATGAAGGATGTAGGTAATGTTGTCAGTCTGGTTTAGAAGGAAATGTATAGGAATGAAGGATGTAGGTAATGTTGTCAGTCTGGTTTAGAAGGAAATGTATAGGAATGAAGGATGTAGGTAATGTTGTCAGTCTGGTTTAGAAGGAAATGTATAGGAATGAAGGATGTAGGTAATGTTGTCAGTCTGGTTTAGAAGGAAATGTATAGGAATGAAGGATGTAGGTAATGTTGTCAGTCTGGTTTAGAAGGAAATGTATAGGAATGAAGGATGTAGGTAATGTTGCCAGTCTGGTTTAGAAGGAAATGTATAGGAATGAAGGATGTAGGTAATGTTGTCAGTCTGGTTTAGAAGGAAATGTATAGGAATGAAGGATGTAGGTAATGTTGTCAGTCTGGTTTAGAAGGAAATGTATAGGAATGAAGGATGTAGGTAATGTTGTCAGTCTGGTTTAGAAGGAAATGTATAGGAATGAAGGATGTAGGTAATGTTGTCAGTCTGGTTTAGAAGGAAATGTATAGGAATGAAGGATGTAGGTAATGTTGTCAGTCTGGTGTAGAAGGAAATGTATAGGAATGAAGGATGTAGGTAATGTTGTCAGTCTGGTTTAGAAGGAAATGTATAGGAATGAAGGATGTAGGTAATGTTGTCAGTCTGGTTTAGAAGGAAATGTATAGGAATGAAGGATGTAGGTAATGTTGTCAGTCTGGTTTAGAAGGAAATGTATAGGAATGAAGGATGTAGGTAATGTTGTCAGTCTGGTTTAGAAGGAAATGTATAGGAATGAAGGATGTAGGTAATGTTGTCAGTCTGGTTTAGAAGGAAATGTATAGGAATGAAGGATGTAGGTAATGTTGTCAGTCTGGTTTAGAAGGAAATGTATAGGAATGAAGGATGTAGGTAATGTTGTCAGTCTGGTTTAGAAGGAAATGTATAGGAATGAAGGATGTAGGTAATGTTGTCAGTCTGGTTTAGAAGGAAATGTATAGGAATGAAGGATGTAGGTAATGTTGTCAGTCTGGTGTAGAAGGAAATGTATAGGAATGAAGGATGTAGGTAATGTTGTCAGTCTGGTTTAGAAGGAAATGTATAGGAATGAAGGATGTAGGTAATGTTGTCAGTCTGGTTTAGAAGGAAATGTATAGGAATGAAGGATGTAGGTAATGTTGTCAGTCTGGTTTAGAAGGAAATGTATAGGAATGAAGGATGTAGGTAATGTTGTCAGTCTGGTTTAGAAGGAAATGTATAGGAATGAAGGATGTAGGTAATGTTGTCAGTCTGGTTTAGAAGGAAATGTATAGGAATGAAGGATGTAGGTAATGTTGTCAGTCTGGTTTAGAAGGAAATGTATAGGAATGAAGGATGTAGGTAATGTTGTCAGTCTGGTGTAGAAGGAAATGTATAGGAATGAAGGATGTAGGTAATGTTGTCAGTCTGGTTTAGAAGGAAATGTATAGGAATGAAGGATGTAGGTAATGTTGTCAGTCTGGTTTAGAAGGAAATGTATAGGAATGAAGGATGT
Source organism: Oncorhynchus kisutch (assembly GCF_002021735.2). Classification (NCBI taxonomy): domain Eukaryota; kingdom Metazoa; phylum Chordata; class Actinopteri; order Salmoniformes; family Salmonidae; genus Oncorhynchus; species Oncorhynchus kisutch. The sequence goes on from NC_034190.2 coordinate 83,574,575, forward strand.
AGGTAATGTTGTCAGTCTGGTTTAGAAGGAAATGTATAGGAATGAAGGATGTAGGTAATGTTGTCAGTCTGGTTTAGAAGGAAATGTATAGGAATGAAGGATGTAGGTAATGTTGTCAGTCTGGTTTAGAAGGAAATGTATAGGAATGAAGGATGTAGGTAATGTTGTCAGTCTGGTTTAGAAGGAAATGTATAGGAATGAAGGATGTAGGTAATGTTGTCAGTCTGGTTTAGAAGGAAATGTATAGGAATGAAGGATGTAGGTAATGTTGTCAGTCTGGTGTAGAAGGAAATGTATAGGAATGAAGGATGTAGGTAATGTTGTCAGTCTGGTTTAGAAGGAAATGTATAGGAATGAAGGATGTAGGTAATGTTGTCAGTCTGGTTTAGAAGGAAATGTATAGGAATGAAGGATGTAGGTAATGTTGTCAGTCTGGTGTAGAAGGATTGTTGTACTCAGTTATATCACCATCACCAGCTGCGTGTCCTGGAGTTTTAAATACTTGTTTTATTTCCTGGACACAACATTTATACATTTAACAGAAAACCAGTCTGTATCTGGTGTTGCCACCATTTGCATCATGCAGCACGACACATATCCTTCACATAGAGTTGATCAGGCTGTTGATTGTGGCCTGTGGAATGTTGTTGTCCCACTCCTCTTCAATGGCTGTGTGACGTTCCTGGATATTGGGCGGGAACTGGAACACACTGTCGTACACGTTTGATACAGAGCATCCCAAACATGCTCAATGGGTCACATGTCTGGTGAGTTTGCAGGCCATGGAAGAACTGGGACATGTTCAGCTTCCAGGATTTGTGTCCAGATCCATGTGACATGGGGCTGTGCATTATCAGGCTGAAACATGAGGTGATGGTGGCGGATGAATGGCACGACAACGGGCCTCAGGATCTCTTTACGGTAACTGTGCATTCAAATTGCCTTTGATGAAATGCAATTGTGTTCGTTGTCTGTATGCTTGCCCCATACCATAACCCCACCGTCACCATTTATTTATTTCACCTTTATTTAACCAGGTAGGCTAGTTGAGAACAAGTTCTCATTTACAACTGTGACCTGGCCAAGATAAAGCTTAGCAGTGTGAACAGACAACTACACAGAGTTACACATGAAGTAAATGGGGCCCTCTGCTCACAACGTTGACATCAGTAAACCGCTCACCCACACAACACCATACATGCTGTCTACCATCTGCCCGGTACAGTTGAAACCAGGATTCATCTGTGAAGAGCACAATTCTCCAGCGTGCCAGTGGTTATCGAAGGGGAGCATTTTCCCACTGAAGTCAGTTACGATGCCAAACTGCAGTCAGGCCAAGACCCCGGTGAGGATTATGAGCACATGGATGAACTTCCCTGAGACTGTTTCTGACAGTTTGTGCAGAAATTCTTCAGATGTGCAAACCCACAGTTTCATCAGCTGTCCGGGTGGCTGGTCTCAGACGATCCCACAGTTTCATCAGCTGTCCGGGTGGCTGGTCTCAGGCGATCCCACAGTTTCATCAGCTGTCCGGGTGGCTGGTCTCAGGCGATCCCGCAGGTGAAGAGGCCGGATGTGGAGGTCCTGGGTTGGCATGGCTACGTGGTCTGGGGTTGCGAGGCCAGTTGGACGTACTGCCATATTCTCTAAAGCGACGATGGTAGACTTATGGTAGAGAAATGAACATTCTCTTCTCTGGTAACAGCTCTGGTGGACATTCCTCCAGTCAGCATGCCAATTGCACGTTCCCTCAAAACCTGAGACATCTGTGGCAATGTGTTGTGTAACAAAACTGCACATTTTAGAATGGCCTTTTATTATCCCCAGCACAAGGTGCACCTGTGTAATGATCATGCTGTTTAATCAGCTTCTTGATATGCCGGACCTGTCAGGTGGATGGATTATCTTGGGAAAGGAGGAATGCTCACTAACAAGGATGTAAAAACATTTGTGCACAAAATTTGAGCAAAATAATTTTTTTTAAATGTGCGAATGGAACATTTCTGGGATGTTTTATTCCAGCTCATTAAACATACATAGTGCGTTTATATTTTTGGTTCAATCTAGATATGTGAGGGTTGACTCCTGTCCAGCCTGTCCTCCTTCCTGTCCAGCCTGTCCTCCTTCCTGTCCAGCCTGTCTTCCTTCCTGTCTTCCTTCCTGAAGTCTTCCTTCCTGTCCAGCCTGTCTTCTTTCCTGTCCAGCCTGTCCTCCTTCCTGTCCAGCCTGTCTTCCTTCCTGTCCAGCTAGTCTTCCTTCCTGTCCAGCCTGTCTTCTTTCCTGTCCAGCCTGTCCTCCTTCCTGTCCAGCCTGTCTTCTTTCCTGTCCAGCCTGTCCTCCTTCCTGTCCAGCCTGTCCTCCTTCCTGTCCAGCCTGTCCTCCTTCCTGTCCAGCTAGTCTTCCTTCCTGTCCAGCTAGTCTTCCTTCCTGTCCAGCCTGTCTTCTTTCCTGTCCAGCCTGTCCTCCTTCCTGTCCAGCCTGTCCTCCTTCCTGTCCAGCCTGTCTTCCTTCCTGTCCAGCCTGTCCTCCTTCCTGTCCCTCTAGCATCCAACAGATGGCCATCTGACAACAGAAGCTGAGGAGAGGAACTCTGTCATCTCTGCCAAAAACATCAAATGGAATATTAGATAAAGGTCTAGGACCTACTTTCAACTGTGACATTTGGTTAATTTACATTCAGTAAAACAGTTGTATGTTGCAAAGCTGCTACAGTTAAAGGTGACATTTCATTTAATTGTATTTAGCTAGGATAGTCCATTCTGTAAAAATTGCCACTTTTTTCCAAGGAGTCCTGGGTTCCAGGGTAACAGTACGAGAGCATTGCTGGGTTACACAGCGAAGTTGTTAAGTGCCCTCCTTCTCTTCCCTGTTCTCTGTGAGGAGTTATCACATCTACTGCTCTCTGTGAGGAGTTATCACATCTACTGCTGTCTGTTATCACATCTACTGCTGTCTGTTATTACATCTACTGCTCCCTGTTATCACATCTACTGCTCTCTGTTATCACATCTACTGCTCTCTGTTATCACATCTACTGCTCTCTGTTATCACATCTACTGCTCTCTGTTATCACATCTAGCCTGTCTCAGCCTCCAGTATTTATGCTGCAGTAGTTTATGTGTCGGGGGGCTGGGGTCAGTTTGTTATATCTGGAGTACTTCTCCTGTCCTATTCGGTGTCCTGTGTGAATCTAAGTGTGCGTTCTCTAATTCTCTCCTTCTCTCTTTCTTTCTCTCTCTCGGAGGACCTGAGCCCTAGGACCATGCCCCAGGACTACCTGACATGATGACTCCTTGCTGTCCCCAGTCCACCTGGCCATGCTGCTGTTCCAGTTTCAACTGACCTGAGCCCTAGGACCATGCCCCAGGACTACCTGACATGATGACTCCTTGCTGTCCCCAGTCCACCTGGCCATGCTGCTGCTCCAGTTTCAACTTCCACCTGACTGTGCTGCTGCTCCAGTTTCAACTGTTCTGCCTTATTATTATTCGACCATGCTGGTCATTTATGAACATTTGAACATCTTGGCCATGTTCTGTTATAATCTCCACCCGGCACAGCCAGAAGAGGACTGGCCACCCCACATAGCCTGGTTCCTCTCTAGGTTTCTTCCTAGGTATTGGCCTTTCTAGGGAGTTTTTCCTAGCCACCGTGCTTCTACACCTGCATTGCTTGCTGTTTGGGGTTTTAGGCTGGGTTTCTGTACAGCACTTTGAGATATCAGCTGATGTACGAAGGGCTATATAAATAAATTTGATTTGAATTTGATTTGATCTACTGCTTTCTGTTATCACATCTACTGCTCTCTGTTATCACATCTACTGCTCTCTGTTATCACATCTACTACTCTCTGTTATCACATCTACTGCTGTCTGTTATCACATCTACTGCTCTCTGTTATCACATCTACTGCTCTCTGTTATCACATCTACTGCTGTCTGTTATCACATCTACTGCTGTCTGTTATCACATCTACTGCTGTCTGTTATCACATCTACTTGACATGCCAGCGTCTTCCTATTGCCATTCAGATGGCTACCAAGGCTACACACTATTCATTCCTTTAAAAAAAATGATGCAAATAAATGCAAAAGTGGTGTGTGCATATGTATTCACCCCCTTTGCTATGAAGACCCTAAATAATATCTGGTGCAACCAATTACCTTCAGAAGTCACACAATTAGTTCACTAAGTCCACCTGTGTGTAATCTAGGTGTCACATGATCTGTCACATGATCTCACATGAAGTTTACATACACTTAGGTTGGAGTCATTAAAACTCTTTTTTCAACCACTCCACACATTTCTTGTTAATCAACTATAGTTTTGGCCAGTCGGTTAGGACACCTACTGTGCTGCGAACAAGTATTTGCCCCTTTCCTGATTTCTTATTTTTTTGCACATTTGTCACAGTTAAATATTTCAGATCATCAAACAATTTTAAATATTACACAAAGATAACCCAAGTAAACACAAAATGCAGTTTTTAAGTGATCATTTTATTTATGAAGTGAAAAAGCTATCCGGACCTTCATGGCCGTATGTGACAAAGCAATTACACCCCCCCCCCTTGTTAAATCATGACTTTACTGTGGTTAATCACATTTTTTGGAAAGCTGAGTTCAATTTCACTAGCCACACCCAGGTCTGATTACTGCCAGGCCTGATTACTGCCAGGCCTGATTACTGCCAGACCTGATTACTGCCAGGCCTGATTACTGCCAGGCCTGATTACTGCCAGGCAAAGCCAGTTCTAAAGCTTTGGGACTCCAGCGAACCACGGTGAGAGACATTATCCACAAATGGAGAACATTTGGAACAGTGGTGAACCTTCCCAGGGGAGGCCGGCCTCCCAAAATTACCCCAAGACGACTCATCCAAGAGGTCACAAAAGAACCCACAACAACATCTAAAGAACTGCAGGCCTCACTTGCCTCAGTTAAGGTCAGTGTTCATGACTCAACCATCAGAAAGAGACTGGGCAAAAATGGCATCCGTGGCAGAGTTCCAAGGCGAAAACCACTGCTGACCAAAAATAACATAAAGTCTCGTCTCACTTTTGACATAAAAAAACATCTTGATGATCCCCAAGGCTTTTGTGAAAACATTCTGTGGACTGACGAGACAAAATGTTAAACTTTTTGGAAGGTCCCGTTACATCTGGCGTTAAAGTAACAGTGTTTCAGAAATAGAACATCATACCAACAGTCAAATGTGGTGGTGGTGGTGTGATGGTCTGGGGCTTTGCTGCTTAAGGACCTGGACGACTTGCTGTGATGGATGGAACCATGAGTTCTGCTATCTACCAAAAAATTCTGAAGGAGAATGTCCGGCCATCAGTACGTGACCTCAAGCTGAAGCGTGAGTTCTGCTCTCTACCAAGACATCCTGAAGGAGAATGTCCGGCCATCAGTACGTGACCTCAAGCTGAAGCGTGAGTTCTGCTCTCTACCAAGACATCCTGAAGGAGAATGTCCGGCCATCAGTACGTGACCTCAAGCTGAAGCGTGAGTTCTGCTCTCTACCAAGACATCCTGAAGGAGAATGTCCGGCCATCAGTACGTGACCTCAAGCTGAAGCGTGAGTTCTGCTCTCTACCAAGACATCCTGAAGGAGAATGTCCGGCCATCAGTACGTGACCTCAAGCTGAAGCGTGAGTTCTGCTCTCTACCAAGACATCCTGAAGGAGAATGTCCGGCCATCAGTACGTGACCTCAAGCTGAAGCGTGAGTTCTGCTCTCTACCAAGACATCCTGAAGGAGAATGTCCGGCCATCAGTACGTGACCTCAAGCTGAAGCGTGAGTTCTGCTCTCTACCAAGACATCCTGAAGGAGAATGTCCGGCCATCAGTACGTGACCTCAAGTTGAAGCGTAAGTTCTGCTCTCTACCAAGACATCCTGAAGGAGAATGTCCGGCCATCAGTACGTGACCTCAAGCTGAAGCGTGAGTTCTGCTCTCTACCAAGACATCCTGAAGGAGAATGTCCGGCCATCAGTACGTGACCTCAAGCTGAAGCGTGAGTTCTGCTCTCTACCAAGACATCCTGAAGGAGAATGTCCGGCCATCAGTTCGTGACCTCAAGCTGAAGCGTGAGTTCTGCTCTCTACCAAGACATCCTGAAGGAGAATGTCCGGCCATCAGTTCGTGACCTCAAGCTGAAGCGCACTTGGGTTCTGCAGCAGGACAATGATCCAAAACAAAACAGCAAGTCCACCTCTGAATGGCTTAATGAAGGTTTTGGAGTGTCCTAGTCAAAGTCTGGACTTGAATCCGATTGAGATGCTGTGGTGTGACCTTAAAAAGGCAGTTCATGCTCGAAAACCCTCCGATGTGGCTGAATTAAAACAATTCTGCAAAGAATAGTGGGCCAAAAGTCCTCCACAGCGATGTGAAAGACTCATAGCCAGTTATCGCAAAAGCTTGATTGCAGTTATTGCTGCTGAGGGTGGCACAACCAGTTATTAGGTTTAGGGGGCAATTACTTTTTCACATAGGGCCATGAAGGTTCTGCTAGCTTTTTTCATCACTTAATCATCACTTAACTGCATTTTGTGTTTACTTGGGTTACCTTTGTGTAATATTTAAATTTTTTGATGATCTGAAACATTTTAAGTGACAAATGTGAAGAAAAAAAAAGTTAAAGCTTGGTCGCAAATGGGTCTTCCAAATGGACAAGTTGTGGCAAAATGGCTTAAGGACAATAAAGTCAAGGTATTGGAGTGGCCATCACAAAACCCTGACCTCAATTCTATAGAATTTTTTTGGGCAGACCTGAAAAAGCGTGCACCAGCAAGGAGGCCTACACCAGCTCTGTCAGGAGGAATGGGCCAAAATTGACGCAACTTATTGTGGGAAGCTTGTGGAAGGCTTCCCGAAATGCTTGACCCAAGTTAAACAATTTAAAGGCAATGCTACCACATACTAATTGAGTGTATGTGAACTTCTGACCTACTGGGAATGTGATGAAAGAAATAAAAACTGAAATAAATAATACACATTTTGTATCTTCAAAGTGGCATGTTGTGTAAATCAAATGATACAAACATCCCAAAAAACTATTTTAATTCCAGTTTGTAATAAAATAGGACAAATGCCAAAGAGGGGATGAATACTTTTGCAAGCCTTTGTACATGTATGTAGTATGTGTATGTATGTAGTACATGTATTTATTATGTGTATGTATGTAGTATGTATGTAGTAGGTGTATGTATGTAGTATGTGTATGTATGTACTATGTGTATGCATGTAGTATGTGTATGTATGTAGTACATGTATGTATATAGTAGATAGTACATGTATGTATTATGTGTATGTATGTAGTATGTGTATGTACAGGACAGAAGAGCCTCTTAAAGAAGAAGTTACAGGTCTGTGAGAGCCAGAAATCTTGCTTGTTTGTAGGTGACCAAATACTTATTTTCCACCATAATTTGCAAATAAATTCATAAAAAATCCTACAATGTGATTTTCTGGATTTTTTTACTCATTTTGTCTGTCATAGTTGAAGTGTACCTATGATGAAAATTACAGTGATGAAAAAATGATGAAAATTACAATTACCTTGACACGAATGAGGAATGGCAAGCCGACGACCTTAAGAGTTCCACTTCTTTCAGCAAAAAACAAGAAACTGCGGGCTGAGGGGAAAAAAACGCTGGACACTAGAGGATTGTGAAACATTGCTTGGTCTGTTGAATCCCGGGTCCCTGCTTGTTTCACACTGATGGGAGGACTAGGGTATGGAGAAAACTTAATCAGTACCTCTAAGGTGCATGGCTACGGTGTATGTAAACTTCCAACTTCAACTGTCTATCATGCAGCGTGTCATCATTGCAGGCTGGTGTTGGTGATGGTGTGTTTCACATTGGGCCCGTAGTCCAGGACTAGGCTTAATCTCTGTCTGGGGAACTGGTCCTACAGTATGTACTGCTTAACAGCAGCGGAGACAGGAAGGAGACCAAACAGAGTGAGGGGACTTGACTTGGGACAGGAAGGAGACCAGACAGAGTGAGGGGACTTGACTTGGAACAGGAAGGAGACAAAACAGAGTGAGGGGACTTAAGACAGGAAGGGGACATGACAGAGTGAGGGGACTTGACTTGGGACAGGAAGGAGACTAGACAGAGTGAGGGGACTTGACTTGGGACAGGAAGGAGACCAAACAGAGTGAGGGGACTTACGACAGGAAGGGGACTTGACAGAGTGAGGGGACTTGACTTGGGACAGGAAGGAGACTAGACAGAGTGAGGGGACTTGACTTGGGACAGGAAGGAGACCAAACAGAGTGAGGGGACTTAAGACAGGAAGGGGACTTGACAGAGTGAGGGGACTTAAGACAGGAAGGGGACTAGACAGAGTGAGGGGACCTGACTTGGGACAGGAAGGAGACCAGACAGAGTGAGGGGACTTGACTTGGGACAGGAAGGAGACTAGACAGAGTGAGGGGACTTGACTTGGGACAGGAAGGAGACCAAACAGAGTGAGGGGACTTAAGACAGGAAGGAGACCAGACAGAGTGAGGGGACTTGACTTGGGACAGGAAGGAGACCAAACAGAGTGAGGGGACTTAAGACAGGAAGGGGACTAGACAGAGTGAGGGGACTTGAGACAGGAAGGAGACAAGTCAGAGTGAGGGGACTTGACTTCAGACAGTGATGGGAGGAGTTCAGTTCACAGTATTTTACCCAGAAGCACCAGGGACAGAGTGGATGAAATGTTTGTTGACCATCTTTCAGTCCAGAGCTGTTCTGGAGAAATGTTGGCACGATGTTGGCTGTATGATGTATACTATATGAGAACTAAGACACACCTGTCCAACATACCTGGAGACGGACTTGAAACACACACACACACACACACACACACACACACACACACACACACACACACACACACACACACACACACACACACACACACACACACACACACACACACACACACACCAGGGAGACACCCTAACATAGAGGGAGTACCATTCACCGCCTACAGGCGGTGCCAGAGTGGCAGGCCCGTTCAACCTGGAAACACCAATACTGGTCCCAAATGGAACCCTATTCCCCATATAGTGCACTACTTTAGACCAGAGCCCTATTCCATATATAGTGCACTACTATAGACCAGAGCCCTATTCCCTATATAGTGCACTACTTTAGACCAGAGCCCTATGGAACCCTATTCCCTATATAGTGCACTACTTTAGACCAGAGCCCTATGGAACCCTATTCCCTATATAGTGCACTACTTTAGACCAGAGCCCTATGGAACCCTATTCCCTATGGAGTGCACTACTTTTGACAAAAAGCTATGGGCTTTGTTAGTGCACTATTGAGGGAATAGGGTACCACATAGAGAACACAGTTGATGATTTGATTGAGAGTTTGTGCGAGGTTTGTGTTGATGGTCAAGGGTTTCTGTTTATATATGTACAATAAAATCATTATCACATTTTAACAAAATATAAAATAAATAACATTAATAATACTAAGTTTAAAAGCATTTTGAGTGACAACAAGTCTAGTAAAGACCTAGGCATCATCTTCAGTCTTCTAACTACAGACAAGTGTTGTCCTCAAACTCCATTTCCCATGAAACACTTGTTTAACTGTTAACAGACTTTTGTATGTTTTAAATTTTTTATTGTGAGTCTTTTTTATTTATTTTTTGCATCTGGGATGGAAAATCTCTTAGCCCCCCCCCCCGTTCCCCACCCTGATCGATCGACCAACCACAGCTCATCCCGATGCCTCTGATAGCCAATCACAGCAGTGAGGTGAGGGAGACAGTGGTCAGGTCAAAGGTGACAGTTCAAAGGTCAGAAGCGTAGTAGAGCAGCAGTGTCCAGGGGGTCCGGCAGAGGGGATGGGGTCAGGGTCTTTAACGTTGTGTGAACGTTGTGTGAGCGTTGTGTCTTTAACGTTGTGTGAACGTTGTGTCTTTAACGTTGTGTCTTTAACGTGGTGTGAACGTTGTGTCTTTAACGTGGTGTGAACGTTGTGTGGACGTTAGAAAGTCACCAGTGTCTTTATTGCCGAGGTTTCTTTTACCTTCTCAAATCAGGACGTTTTGTCAGGAGAAAGTATAACATGTCATTTGGAACAAAGCAGATTGCTGTGTGTAAATGTGAGTAACAGCTGTCACCACGAACAGTATGAACGATATCCAACATAAATAATGTCTCTGTCTTCCATGGACGCCTTTTGTTTTATTCTCCGTGAACAACCCTGTGTCTTCCAGTTACCTTGGCTTGTCAAAATGGCACCCTATTCCCAATATAGTGCACTACTTTTGACCAAAGCCCTATGTGGGTAGTGAACAACATTAGGGAACAGGAAGTCCCTAAAGTGACATGATGAAGTTCATAAAAAAATAATGAATAGAAAAAGTGAAAGGATTGGGCAACAAAAAAACATCCTACAGAAAAATCACAAAACAAACATTATAAAAATCCCCAGGATATTTTCTCCTTAAGTGGTTATGGAATGGAGAGAGACAGAGCAGAGGGGATGAGAGAGAGAGAGAGAGAGAGAGAGAGAGAGAGAGCGAGAGAGAGAGAGAGAGAGAGAGAGAGAGAGCGAGAGAGAGAGAGAGAGAGATATGAATGTGAGGGAGAGGGAGAGAGGAGTCTGAAAGGGAGAGAGAGAGAGAGAGAGAGAGAGAGATGAATGTGAGGGAGAGGGAGAGAGGAGTCTGAAAGGGAGGGAGAGAGAGAGAGAGATGAATGTGAGGGAGAGGGAGAGAGGATTCTGAGAGGGAGAGAGAGAGAGAGAGAGAGAGATGAATGTGAGGGAGAGGGAGAGAGGAGTCTGAGAGGGAGAGAGAGAGAGAGAGAGAGAGATTAATGTGAGGGAGAGAGGAGTCTGAGAGGGAGGGGAGAGAGAGAGAGATGAATGTGAGGGAGAGGGAGAGAGGAGTCTGAGAGGGAGGGAGAGAGAGAGAGGGATGAATGTGAGGGAGAGGGAGAGAGGAGTCTGAGAGGGAGAGAGAGAGAGAGAGAGAGAGAGAGAGAGAGAGAGAGATGAATGTGAGGGAGAGGGAGAGAGGAGTCTGAGAGGGAGGGAGAGAGAGAGAGAGAGAGAGAGAGAGAGAGAGATGAATGTGAGGGAGAGGGAGAGAGGAGGGAGAGAGGGAGAGAGAGAGAGAGAGAGAGAGAGAGAGAGAGATGAATGTGAGGGAGAGGGAGAGAGGAGTCTGAGAGGGAGGGAGAGAGAGAGATGAATGTGAGGGAGAGGGAGAGAGGAGTCTGAGAGGGAGGGAGAGGGAGAGAGATGAATGTGAGGGTGAGGGAGAGGGAGAGAGGAGTCTGAGAGGGAGAGAGAGAGAGCGAGGAGTGTGTGTGAGTGAGTGAAATGTTGTGAACCTAGGACTCTGAGGAGGTGTGGGAACCATGGTGAACCAGTGATCTGTATATAGACGAGTTGAGGAAGCGAGGATAGGAGTCTCTGTGCATTAAGGTATAGATCTGAAGCTGGGCGTCCTCAAAGGTGTGGGGCGTAGGCTCCTGTATCTTCCTGTTAATCACCTCTCTCACCCGGGAGTCCAGACTCACCTAGGGGACGGGGGGTTGGAGAAGGGGATGTAGAGAGAGAGAGAGACAGAGAGAGAGAGACAGAGACAGAGATTAGCCTTGGACTCTCAAAAAACAATGTGAAAAAAACCCCACTTAAACTACCAGCAAAGATACTAAATCACAAATCACACTGAATTTGTAATCGATGTACAACTCAGTGGGTTTCTATTTATTTCTATAGAGGCATGTTGTGGTAGTACAGTATATACACTACATGGACAAAAGTATGTGGACACCTACTCGTCCAACATCTCATTCCAAAATCGGCATTAATATGGAGTTGTTCCCCCCTCCCTAAGCTGCCATAACAGCCCCCACTCTTCTGGGAAGGCTTTCCACTAGATGTTGGAACATTGCTGCTATAACAGTCTCCACTCTTCTGGGAAGGCTTTCCACTAGATGTTGGAACATTGCTGCTATAACAGTCTCCACTCTTCTGGGAAGGCTTTCCACTAGATGTTGGAACATTGCTGCTATGACAACCTCCACTCTTCTGGGAAGGCTTTCCACTAGATGTTGGAACATTGCTGCTATAACAGCCTCCACTCTTCTGGGAAGGCTTTCCACTAGATGTTGGAACATTGCTGCTATAACAGTCTCCACTCTTCTGGGAAGGCTTTCCACTAGATGTTGGAACATTGCTGCTATAACAACCTCCACTCTTCTGGGAAGGCTTTCCACTAGATGTTGGAACATTGCTGCTATAACAGCCTCCACTCTTCTGGGAAGGCTTTCCACTAGATGTTGGAACATTGCTGCTATAACAGTCTCCACTCTTCTGGGAAGGCTTTCCACTAGATGTTGGAACATTGCTGCAGGGAACTTGCTTCATTCAGCCACAAGAGCATTAGTGAAGTCAGGTGCTGATGTTGGGCGATTAGCGCTGGCTCGCAGTCAGCGTTCCAATTCATCCCAAAGGTGTTCAATATGGTTGAGATTAGAGCTCTGTGCAGGCCAGTCAAGTTCTTCCACACAGTTCTCGACAAACCATTTCTGCATGGACCTCGCTTTGTGTCATGCTGAAAAAGGAAAGGATTTTCCCCAAACTGGTGCCACAAAGTTGGAAGTACAGAATCGTCTAGAATGTCATTGTATGCTGTAGCATTAAGATATCTCTCTGACTAGGAGACTGGCTGAGTGGTGGTGGTATCTCTCTGACTGGCTGAGTGGTGATGGTATCTCTCTGACTAGGAGACTGGCTGAGTGGTGGTGGTATCTCTCTGACTGGCTGAGTGGTGATGGTATCTCTCTGACTAGGAGACTGGCTGAGTGGTGGTGATATCTCTGTGACTAGGAGACTGGCTGAGTGGTGGTGATATCTCTCTGACTAGGAGACTGGCTGAGTGGTGGTGGTATCTCTCTGACTAGGAGACTGGCTGAGTGGTGGTATCTCTCTGACTAGGAGACTGGCTGAGTGGTGGTGCTATCTCTCTGACTAGGATACTGGCTGAGTGGTGGTATCTCTGTGACTGGCTGAGTGGTGGTGGTATCTCTCTGACTAGGAGACTGGCTGAGTGGTGGTGGAATCTCTCTGACTAGGAGACTGGCTGAGTGGTGGTGGTATCTCTCTGACTAGGAAACTTGAGTGGTGGTGGAATCTCTCTGACTAGGAGACTGGCTGAGTGGTGGTGGTATCTCTCTGTTCTACTCTCTGACTAGGAGACTGGCTGAGTGGTGGTGATATCTCTCTGACTAGGAGACTGGCTGAGTGGTGGTGGTATCTCTCTGACTAGGAGACTGGCCGAGTGGTGGTGGTATCTCTCTGACTAGGAGACTGGCTGAGTGGTGGTGATATCTCTCTGAGTAGGAGACTGGCTGAGTGGTGGTGGTATCTCTCTGTTCTACTCTCTGACTAGGAGACTGGCTGAGTGGTGGTGGTATCTCTCTGACTAGGAGACTGGCTGAGTGGTGGTGATATCTCTCTGACTAGGAGACTGGCTGAGTGGTGGTGGTATCTCTCTGTTCTACTCTCTGACTAGGAGACTGGCTGAGTGGTGGTGGTATCTCTCTGACTAGGAGACTGGCTGAGTGGTGGTGGTATCTCTCTGACTAGGAGACTGGCTGAGTGGTGGTGGTATCTCTCTGACTAGGAGACTGGCTGAGTGGTGGTGGTATCTCTCTGTTCTACTCTCTGACTAGGAGACTGGCTGAGTGGTGGTATCTCTCTGACTAGGAGACTGGCTGAGTGGTGGTGATATCTCTCTGACTAGGAGACTGGCTGAGTGGTGGTGGTATCTCTCTGACTAGGAGACTGGCTGAGTGGTGGTGGTATCTCTCTGTTCTACTCTCTGACTAGGAGACTGGCTGAGTGGTGGTGGTATCTCTCTGACTGGCTGAGTGGTGGTGGTATCTCTCTGACTGGCTGGTGGGAAAAGGCTGGTTCCTGGCCTATCTCATCCTTGACATCTCCCACACACACATCGTTGTGCTGGTGCCTATTTATATCCCAGGCTGCAGGAGAGGAGGGGCGTCAGAGGGCAGTGCGAGTGTGTTTGGGAGAGGTCGAGAATGGGATGCCAGAGGGCAATGCGAGTGTGTTTGGGAGAGGTCGAGAATGGGATGCCAGAGAGCAGCGATTTATAGTTTCCTGTAGACAACTTTTATAACACTGTGAGAAAGAGAGGAGAGTAGCCTTGGCTTGTGAGAGACGGAACATCTCCTGTTTCTGGACACCCCCTGGACAGGACACTAGTCTATCTCCTGTTTCTGTAGTGAGACAGCTTAATGTACCAGTACACCCCCTGGACAGGACACTAGTCTGTCTCCTGTTACTGCAGTGAGACAGCTTGATGTAGCAGTACACCTCCTGGACAGGAGACATCCAAAATCACAACCTTCCAATCTCAGGGCGGACACTAACCAATCGCAGGGTGGACACTAACCAATCTCTGGGAGGATACTAACCAATCTCAGGGAGGACACTAACCAATCTCAGGGAGGACACTAACCAATCTCAGGGAGGACACTAACCAATGTCAGTGAGGACACTAACCAATGTCAGGGAGGACACTAACCAATCTCTGGGAGGATACTAACCAATCTCAGGGAGGACACTAACCAATCTCAGGGCGGACACTAACCAATCGCAGGGTGGACACTAACCAATCTCTGGGAGGATACTAACCAATCTCAGGGAGGACACTAACCAATCTCAGGGAGGACACTAACCAATGTCAGGGAGGACCCTAACCAATCTCAGGGAGGACCCTAACCAATCTCAGTGAGGACACTAACCAATCTCAGGGAGGACACTAACCAATGTCAGGGAGGACCCTAACCAATCTCAGGGAGGACACTAACCAATCTCAGGGAGGACCCTAACCAA
>NC_034190.2:83593439-83632266 GCF_002021735.2 Oncorhynchus kisutch
AAAAAAACTTACTCTTACACACATACTTCATAAGAAAAGGGGGACACAGCACACTCTGATTGTTCAGGAACAGGGGAAAGAGATAGAGAGAGGGATGAGAGAGAGGACAAGAGAGAGAAAGGCAGAGAGAAGGACCGAAAGAGAGTGAGAGAGCAATAACAAGAGAGAGGGACAGAGAGAGAGAGAGAAAAAAGAGAGAGAGAGAGAGAGAGAGACAGAGAGAGAGAGAGAGAGAAGAGAGAGAGAGAGTGAGAGAGAGAGAGAGAGAGGGGGGGGGACAGAGAGAGAGACAGAGCGAGAGAGATAGATGAATAGAGAGAGATAGATGAATAGAGAGAGAGAGATGAATAGAGAGACAGAGCCCTTTGAATTGAATGAATTGAATTGAATAGAGAGAGAGAGATAGATGAATAGAGAGAGAGAGATGAATAGATAGAGAGAGATAGATTGAATAGAGAGAGAGAGAGATAGATGAATAGAGACAGAGAGGAGAGATAGGTGAATAGAGAGAGAGATAGATGAATAGAGACAGAGAGAGAGAGATAGATGAATAGAGTTGGAGAGAGAGATAGATGAATAGGAGGAGAGAGAGTTAGATGAATAGAGAGAGAGAGAGATGACATTAGATAGAGAGAGAGAATGAATAGAGAGAGAGATAGATGAATAGAGAGAGAGAGAGAGATGAATAGAGAGAGAGAGTTAGATGAATAGAGAGAGAGATAGATAGATGAATAGAGAGAGAGATGAATAGAGATAGAGATAGATGAATAGAGATAGATGAATAGAGAGAGAGAGAGAGAGAGAGAGATAGATGAATAGAGAGATAGATGAATAGAGAGATAGATGAATAGGAGAGAGAGAGAGAGATAGATGAATAGAGAGAGAGATGAATAGAGAGAGAGATAGATGAATAGAGATAGATGAATAGAGAGAGAGAGAGAGAGAGAGATAGAGAAATAGAGAGATAGATGAATAGAGAGAGAGAGAGAGATAGATGAATAGAGAGATAGATGAATTAGAGAGAGAGATAGATGAATAGAGATAGATGAATAGAGAGAGAGAGAGAGAGATAGATGAATAGAGAGATAGATGAATAGAGAGAGAGAGAGATGAATAGAGAGAGAGATGAATAGAGAGATAGATGAATAGAGAGAGAGAGAGATTAATAGATAGATAGATGAATAGAGAGAGAGTGTGTATAGAGATAGATGAATAGAGAGATAGATGAATAGAGATAGATGATAGAGAGAGAGATGAATAGAGAGAGAGATGAATAGAGAGATAGATGAATAGAGAGATAGATGAATAGAGAGAGAGATGAATAGAGAGAGAGATGAATGAGAGGAGAGAGATGAATAGAGAGGAGAGAGTGTGTATAGATAGATGAATAGAGAGATAGATGAATAGAGAGATAGATGAATAAGAGAGAGATGAATAGAAGAGAGATGAATAGAGAGAGAGATGAATAGAGAGAAGAGAGGGTGTTATAGAGATAGATGAATAGAGAGATAGATGAATAGAGAGATAGATGAATAGAGAGATAGATGAATAGAGAGAGAGATGAATAGAGAGAGAGATGAATAGAGAGAGAGATGAATAGAGAGAGAGTGTTGTATAGAGATAGATGAATAGAGAGAGAGATGAATAGAGAGAGAGATGAATAGAGAGAGAGATGAATAGAGAGAGAGATGAATAGAGAGAGAGATGAATAGAGCCCTTGAGTCTTTCTTCTTGCCTTCATTGAATCGGTCCATTCCTGGCAGAGGCGAATTATAGTGTTAAAGTTTAATGTGGAGAGATCACACTCCATATCTGAGCTTCATATGCAACTCCCCAGGAGAGAGAGAGAGCGGTGCTCAGTCTCATCTCTTTCAGGATGAGGGGAGGACAGAGAGGAGGAGGACAGGGAATTCAGAGATTATACCCTTGTGGGAGATAAGAGCGAGACACTGTTTACCCAGCAAACCCGGAACGATTTGCCATCTTCAAGCCCTGTAGGTCTGCTGCATCACCAGGATCCTAATAATTCTAGTGGATTTTTCTTTGTACTGAAATCCTTCAATTATGATCCAAACCAGGGCTATGCATTGTATATAGACTCCCCCTTTGTTCTCTACTGTGTTATTGACTTGTTAATTGTTTACTCCATGTGTAACTCTTTGTTGTTTGCTCACACTGCTATGCTTTATCTTGGCCAGGTCGCAGTTGCAAATGAGAACTTCTTCTCAACTAGCCTACCTGGTTAAATAAAGGTGAAATAATTTTTTTTTTTTAAATGTGTCTAAGTACATTTGCACATCTATGTACACCTCACCACAATCTGTCAGGTAATTTAACAGGATTTTAGGATTAAAGTTTGTAGGGAAAATTAAAGTCAAAGCATCTCAACTTTACAGTTTTAATAAAGTTATTTTTCTAGATGTAGTTATCCTTCTCCTCTACAAACAGAAAGGACCACAACCGTTCACAATGGCCGATTAATTAGGGCCGATTTCAAGTTTTCATAACAATCGGAAATCGGTATTTTTGGACACCGATTTGCCGATTTGAATTTTTATTAAATGTTTTATTTAGTTTTAGTTTTTATACCTTTATTTAACGAGGAAAGTCAGTTAAGAACAAATTCTTATTTTCAATGACGGCCTGGGAACAGTGGGTTAACTGGCTGGTCAGGGGCAGAACGACAGATTTTCACTTTGTCAGCTCGGGGGAACCAATCTTGAAATCTTACAAAATCTTACAATACAATAATGACCAGCCTCTCTCTCGTTGCACTCCACAAGGAGACTGCCTGTTATGCGAATGCAGTAAGCCAAGGTAAGTTGCTAGCTAGCATTAAACTTATCTTATAAAAAACAATCAATCATAATCACTAGTTAACTACACATGGTTGATGATATTACTAGATATTATCTAGCATGTCCTGTGTTGCATATAATCTGACTGAGCATACAAGCATACATGTATCTAAGTATCTGACTGAGTGGTGGTAGGCAGAAGCAGGCGCGTAAACATTCATTCAAACAGCACTTTCGTGCGTTTACCAGCAGCTCTTCGTTGTGCGTCAAGCATTGCGCTGTTTATGACTTCAAGCCTATCAACTCCTGAGATGAGGCTGGTGTAACTGAAGTGAAATTGCTAGCTAGTTAGTGCTCGCTAATAGCGTTTCAAACGTCACTCGCTCTGAGCCTTCTAATAGTTGTTTCCCCCTTGCTGTGCATGGGTAACGCTGCTTCGAGGGTGGCTGTTGTCGTTGTGTTCCTGGTTCGAGCACAGGGAGGAGCGAGGAGAGGTACGGAAGCTATACTGTTACACTGGCAATACTAAAGTGCCTATAAGAACATCCAATAGTCAAAGGTTAATGAAATACAAATGGTATAGAGGGAAATAGTCCTATAATTTCTATAATAACTACAACCTAAAACTTCTTACCTGGGAATATTGAAGACTCATGTTAAAAGGAACCACCAGCTTTCATATGTTCTCATGTTCTGAGCAAGGAACTGAAACGTTAGCTTTCTTACATAGCACATATTGCACTTTTACTTTCTTCTCCAACACTTTGTTTTTGCATTTATTTAAACCAAATTGAACATGTTTCATTATTTACTTGAGGCTAAATTGATTTTATTGATGTATTATATTAAGTTAATATATGTGTTCATTCACTATTGTTGAAATTGTCATTATTACAAATAAAATAACAAAATCGGCTGATTAATCGGTATCGGCTTTTTTTTGGGTCCTAAAATAATCGGTATCGGCATCGGTGTTGAAAAATCATAATCGGTCAACCTCTAGTTCACACCCTCTTAAGCTTTAGCCCCACCAATCTTGTTTCACTCCCGGAGCGTGCACTCAACGGTCTGGCCGATGATTTGTTTACCTCTGGATAACATGAAACCAGCCTAACCTGCTCTGCTGGCAACAATTTTATTACGCTCTTTTGCATTTACTGACGCCGGCCATATTCAACGGGTGTTGTACACTTTAGCTTAATGTAGCTAGCTAGCTAGGTAAACAATGAACCTAGCTAGGTAAACAATGGAGCTAGCTAGCTAGGTAAACAATGGAGCTAGCTAGGTAAACAATGAACCTAGCGAGGTAAACAATGAACCTAGCTAGGTAAACAATGGAGCTAGCTAGCTAGGTAAACAATGAACCTAGCGAGGTAAACAATGAACCTAGCTAGGTAAACAATGGAGCTAGCTAGCTAGGTAAACAATGAACCTAGCGAGGTAAATAATGACCCTAGCTAGGTAAACAATGAACCTAGCTCGGTAAACAATGAACCTAGCTCGGTAAACAATGAACCTAGCAAGGTAAACAATGAACCTAGCTAGGTAAACAACGTGTAAGAGCACACATGTCACGTAACGTTAGCTAGTTAAACAACAATGAACATCATGTTAAATCATGTTGTTACTGGCCTGCATGAATATCCTGGGAGCTAACCAACCAGGTACAATGTTAGCTAGCTAACATTAGACTCTAACTAGCAAAGCAAACGGTTTCCTGTATACGAATAATAACGTCATACACGTAACGTTAGCTTGGGAGCCAGCCAGCTAACGTTAGCTAGCTAACAGAAATGATTTAGTATTTTTCATGTTGACATCTCGACATCCGACTGAGAATATCGACACTGTCCCCTGTCATATATCCGCTCAGAGGCAGAGGAAATCGTTGATTTGTCTGAATAGGCCAGAAAATGTGACACGTCACTCCCTATGCAAATGTGGGGTGTGAAACCTGACACTTCAAGTCAGCTCCACTGAGAGAGTGGAAACATAGAGCTGACAGGTGGGGCTTTCTGGGACTATAAGGCATTGGACCATACAACGTTCACAGAGCGCTTTGTACACCAAAACGTCAGTAGGAACCGGTCCAGAACCGCTTAAAGTCCCCTATATTGGGGACTTAACATCTAAGAGGTTTTACATTTGTGTTTTAGTCACAGCACAGTGAATTAATTTCAGGGATAAAACTCCAGGATTGATCCCCACTTGTGACTATCAACAAAATATGGTAAAACTATGTTTGTTCAATAAATGTCTAATAAATAGTAATGTGATTCAAAATAATTGACATATGTTTTTCTACATAAATTGTTGTACAACTTACTTCCTCAACCTTTAAATAACACATACACATGAAAGAAACCTCCATTCATTCAGATTGGAGAATTGGAAACACTCCTAAGCAGATCAAACCCTTTTCAAACAAACCCACAAACCGTGTTATCAAAAGAGCCAGAGACAACAACTTCAATGGACAACATACATTCTGTAGTTAGTGAACTACAGTAGCAGGGACCGAGCGTTATGTAAACAAAGGTTACAACGTCTTTAAATATAATTTTTCTATCTATACACAAACAATGTAAAGAAAGTGAACGTTGAAAAAATTCATAAAGTAGAAACCCTGTAAAATCCATTCAATTATTAAATCAACCAATTTCAACATTTTCAATGAAAATAATGTATTTTCCATAAAGTAGGGATTATTGAATGTCACACATTCTATTACACTATATATTCTAACCAAACCTGCATTACCAGTTCTTATCGGTAGGTGTCACTATGCCAGTAGTTAGCTAGTCTAAAAAAGACTGATGGCAAGATGGCTGCCTGTCTCTGTATTTGTGAAAGTGATGGTGGTATTTAGAATCCATTAATTCTTTCTTTCTGCATTAGCCATCCATTTGTAATGGTTTGGACGAATGTGTTCATGTTGTCTGTGTAGCTCTGTGGTATTTAGAATCCATTAATTCTTCTTCTTCTCTGTGGCGTAATTTGTAGATTTTGTACTTTTTTTTTAAGACAGTGAAATTTGCATCAAAAACATTTGTGAATAATCACCTGCACGTGAAATAAAAACGATACGCTAACTGGACTAACAAACTGGACTAACAAACTGGACTAACAAACTGGACTAACAATCTGGACTAACAAACTGGACTAACAAACTGGCTGACTAACATGTTCAGGAACTTCAGTATCCCTTCGTTATCAACACCACATGATTCCATCTTATTTATTCTGTTACCAAACATTTTATTCGGTGTGTCTAAATGACTAACGTTAGCTGCTGGCTATATGATGGTCGTTAGCGAGGTGGGTTTTGTTTGACTAACGTTAGCTGCTGGCTACATGATGGTCGTTAGCGAGGTGGGTTTTGTTTGACTAACGTTAGCTGCTGGCTACATGATGGTCGTTAGCGAGGTGGGTTTTGTTTGACTAACGTTAGCTGCTGGCTACATGATGGTCGTTAGCGAGGTGGGTTTTGTTTGACTAACATTAGCTGCTGGCTACATGATGGTCGTTAGCGAGGTGGGTTTTGTTTGACTAACGTTAGCTGCTGGCTACATGATGGTCGTTAGCGAGGTGGGTTTTGTTTGACTAACGTTAGCTGCTGGCTACATGATGGTCGTTAGCGAGGTGGGTTTTGTTTGACTAACGTTAGCTGCTGGCTACATGATGGTCGTTAGAGAGGTGGGTTTTGTTTGACTAATGTTAGCTGCTGGCTACATGATGGTCGTTAGCGAGGTGGGTTTTGTTTGACTAACGTTAGCTGCTGGCTATATGATGGTCGTTAGCGAGGTGGGTTTTGTTTGACTAACGTTAGCTGCTGGCTACATGATGGTCGTTAGCGAGGTGGGTTTTGTTTGACTAACGTTAGCTGCTGGCTACATGATGGTCGTTAGCGAGGTGGGTTTTGTTTGACTAACGTTAGCTGCTGGCTACATGATGGTCGTTAGTGAGGTGGGTTTTGTTTGACTAACGTTAGCTGCTGGCTACATGATGGTCGTTAGCGAGGTGGGTTTTGTTTGACTAACGTTAGCTGCTGGCTACATGATGGTCGTTAGCGAGGTGGGTTTTGTTTGACTAACGCATATCCAGATTGTATAAAAGAAGATTACTGTGTGACTCACGTGGAATTGGACTGCGGTTATGACTCATGATTGCCGGTGTGCCGGTAATACGGTAACCGTAACAACCAAACCTAGTTGTTGAGAGGTGTTGTTGAGGAGGCTTTGTCAGCTGTAGCTAGGAGACCACTGTGACAGTCAAGTTAAGTGTAATACTAGATTCAGTTAAGGAGAGTGGGAGAGTGTTTTGTTTTCAGTTACACTTTGAGAACCAGCTTTGTGAGACTTTGATTTTGAATAAATATGGCAGCCTGGTTTGTGTGCCCTCATTGCCATCCTACCAGCAACGCTGTGCCCTCATTGCCATCCTATCAGCAACGCTGTGCCCTCATTGCCATCCTATCAGCCACCTACCAGCAACGCTGTACCCTCATTGCCATCCTACCAGCAACGCTGTGCCCTCATTGCCATCCTATCAGCAACGCTGTGCCCTCATTGCCATCCTACCAGCCACGCTGTGCCCTCATTGCCATCCTATCAGCAACGCTGTGCCCTCATTGCCATCCTATCAGCCACCTACCAGCAACGCTGTACCCTCATTGCCATCCTATCAGCAACGCTGTGCCCTCATTGCCATCCTATCAGCCACCTACCAGCCACGCTGTGCCCTCATTGCCATCCTATCAGCAACGCTGTGCCCTCATTGCCATCCTATCAGCCACCTACCAGCAACGCTGTACCCTCATTGCCATCCTATCAGCCACCTACCAGCAACGCTGTACCCTCATTGCCATCCTATCAGCCACGCTGTGCCCTCATTGCCATCCTATCAGCCACGCTGTGCCCTCATTGCCATCCTATCAGCCACGCTGTGCCCTCATTGCCATCCTATCAGCCACCTACCAGCAACGCTGTACCCTCATTGCCATCCTATCAGCCACCTACCAGCAACGCTGTGCCCTCATTGCCATCCTATCAGCAACGCTGTGCCCTCATTGCCATCCTATCAGCCACCTACCAGCAACGCTGTGCCCTCATTGCCATCCTATCAGCAACGCTGTGCCCTCATTGCCATCCTATCAGCAACGCTGTGCCCTCATTGCCATCCTATCAGCCACCTACCAGCAACGCTGTGCCCTCATTGCCATCCTATCAGCAACGCTGTGCCCTCATTTGCCATCCTATCAGCAACGCTGTGCCCTCATTGCCATCCTATCAGCCACCTACCAGCAACGCTGTGCCCTCATTGCCATCCTATCAGCCACCTACCAGCAACGCTGTGCCCTCATTGCCATCCTATCAGCCAACTACCAGCAACGCTGTACCCTTCATTGCCATCCTTATCAGCCACCTATCAGCAACGCTTGTACCCTCATTGCCATCCTTACCAGCAACGCTGTACCCTCATTGCCATCCTACCAGCCACGCTGTACCCTCATTGCCATCCTATCAGCCACGGCTGTGCCCTCATTGCCATCCTATCAGCCACGCTGTGCCCTCATTGCCATCCTATCAGCCCACGCCTGTGCCCTCATTGCCATCCTATCAGCCACGCTGTGCCCTCATTGCCATCCTATCAGCCACGCTTGGTTGCCCCTCATTGCCATCCTATCAGCCACGCTGTGCCCTCATTGCCATCCTATCAGCCACCTACCAGCCACGCTGTACCCTCATTGCCATCCTATCAGCCACCTACCAGCAACGCTGTACCCTCATTGCCATCCTATCAGCCACCTACCAGCAACGCTGTGTGCCCTCATTGCCATCCTATCAGCAACGCTGTACCTCATTGCCATCCTATCAGCAACGCTGTACCCTCATTGCCATCCTATCAGCCACCTACCAGCACGCTGTACCCTCATTGCCATCCTATCAGCACCTACCAGCAACGCTGTACCCTCATTGCCATCCTATCAGCCACCTACCAGCAACGCTGTACCCTCATTGCCATCCTATCAGCCACCTACCAGCCACGCTGTGCCCTCATTGCCATCCTATCAGCCACCTACCAGCCACGCTGTGCCCTCATTGCCATCCTATCAGCCACCTACCAGCCACGCTGTTACCCTCATTGCCATCCTATCAGCCACCTACCAGCAACGCTGTACCCTCATTGCCATCCTATCAGCCACCTACCAGCAACGCTGTACCCTCATTGCCATCCTATCAGCCACCTACCAGCAACGCTGTACCCTCATTGCCATCCTATCAGCCACCTACCAGCAACGCTGTACCCTCATTGCCATCCTATCAGCCACCTACCAGCAACGCTGTACCCTCATTGCCATCCTATCAGCCACCTACCAGCAACGCTGTTACCCTCATTGCCATCCTATCAGCCACCTACCAGCAACGCTGTACCCTCATTGCCATCCTATCAGCCACCTACCAGCAACGCTTGTACCCTCATTGCCATCCTATCAGCCCCTACCAGCAACGCTGTACCCTCATTGCCATCCTATCAGCCACCTACCAGCAACGCTGTACCCTCATTGCCATCCTATCAGCCACCTACCAGCAACGCTGTACCCTCATTGCCATCCTATCAGCCACCTACCAGCAACGCTGTACCCTCATTGCCATCCTATCAGCCACCCTACCAGCAACGCTGTACCCTCATTGCCATCCTATCAGCCACCTACCAGCAACGCTGTACCCTCATTGCCATCCTATCAGCCACCTACCAGCAACGCTGTACCCTCATTGCCCATCCTATCAGCCACCTACCAGCAACGCTGTACCCTCATTGCCATCCTATCAGCCACCTACCAGCAACGCTGTACCCTCATTGCCATCCTATCAGCCACCTACCAGCAACGCTGTACCCTCATTGCCATCCTATCAGCCACCTACAGCAACGCTGTACCCTCATTGCCATCCTATCAGCCACCTACCAGCAACGCTGTACCCCTCATTGCCATCCTATCAGCCACCTACAGCAACGCTGTACCCTCATTGCCCATCCTATCAGGCCACCTACCAGCAACGCTGTACCCTCATTGCCATCCTATCAGCACCTACCAGCAACGCTGTACCCTCATTGCCATCCTATCAGCCACCTACCAGCAACGCTGTACCCTCATTGCCATCCTATCAGCCACCCTACCAGCAACGCTGTTACCCCTTCATTGCCATCCTATCAGCCACCTACCCAGCAACGCTGTACCCTCATTGCCATCCTATCAGCCACCTACCAGCAACGCGGTACCCTCATTGCCATCCTATCAGCCACCTACCAGCAACGCTGTACCCTCATTGCCATCCTATCAGCCACCTACCAGCAACGCTGTACCCTCATTGCCATCCTATCAGCCACCTACAAGCAACCGCTGTACCCTCATTGCCATCCTATCAGCCACCTACCAGCAACGCTGTACCCTCATTGCCATCCTATCAGCCACCTACCAGCAACGCTGTAGCCGCTCATTGCCATCCTATCAGCCACCTACCAGCACGCTGTGTCCCTCATTGCCATCCTATCAGCCACCTACCAGCAACGCTGTACCCTCATTGCCATCCTATCAGCCACCTACCAGCAACGCTGTACCCTATTGCCATCCTATCCAGCCACTACCAGTCAACGCTGTACCCCATGCCATCCTATCAGCACCTACCAGCAACGCTTACCCTCATTGCCATCCTATCAGCCACCTACCAGCAACGCTGTACCCTCATTGCCATCCTATCAGCCACTACAGCAACGCTGTACCCTCATTGCCATCCTATCAGCCACCTACCAGCAACGCTGTACCCTCATTGCCATCCTATCAGCCACCTACCAGCAACGCTGTACCCTCATTGCCATCCTATCAGCCACCTACCAGCAAACGCTGTACCCTCATTGCCATCCTATCAGCCACCTACCAGCAACGCTGTACCCTCATTGCCCATCCTATCAGCCACCTACCAGCCACGCCTAGCAAGTTGTTACTCAGTGTTTATACAACGGGTAGGTCTAAATTCCTGGATGCTGGTGGGTTAAACCGCATTCCAGTCCATTGTCTATTCCACAAGTTACCACCGGCTAAATCTATGACCTTAAAATCCTATTTACTCTGTTCCATCTGATTGCGCAATCCACTGTCTCATCAGCTCAGCCAGGTACTTTGTGTACTAGGATCTACACCGTAAAAAACATCTAGACATTATCTCCCATTTCTTTTTGAACTAGCAATTGGTTTCAACCGTGGAGACATTGCAACATTGTTTCAATATTTAAATGAGGTCTCCAGCTGTCCTCATTGTAATGAAGGAAGGAGGCAGACAGGCTGGCATTTTGTTCTCAGCCAATCGAAATCATGAATCAGCATTCTACTTTTATCGATATACACAAAGAAAAACACTAAATCCAGCTACTTTGCTATTATTCTGGCTGAGCTGTTTAACATCACTGTGTTAGCCAATGTTGGCTAGCTAGCAAGCAAGGGATAAGAACGTTGCCAGCCATCATGGAAACGGAACATTTAGAGCGAACGATTGGGTGGCATTCGTAGATACAGAACAAAAAGACTGAACGACTGGGTCGCGTACATAGATACAGAACAAAAAGACTGAACGACTGGGTCGCGTCCATAGATACAGAACAAAAAGACTGAACGACTGGGTCTCGTCCATAGATACAGAACAAAAAGACTGAACGACTGGGTCGCGTCCATAGATACAGAACAAAAAGACTGAACGACTGGGTCGCGTCCATAGATACAGAACAAAAAGACTGAACGACTGGGTCTCGTCCATAGATACAGAACAACAAGACTGAACCGCTGGGTCGGGTCCATAGATACAGAACAACAAGACTGAACCGCTGGGTCACGTCTCTGGAAACCGAACCAATAGAATGAACGACCAGCCGGATTGGTTAGCAACCCTAGATTTGTTTTGGGACTATATCTTCTAGAAAGATGTTATAGTATCAACAAATTAATCCAAATATATATTTTTAATAAAAATATGTTGAATATGTTGATCATTCTTTAGGTTGCAGCAAATGTTCTCATGACATAAAAATAAATAAATAAATAAATAAATAATAATATAAATAAATAAATAAATAAATACTATGAATAAATACTATGAATAAATAAATACTATGAATAAATACTAATATGAATAAATACTATGAATAAATACTAATATGAATAAATACTATGAATAAATAAATACTATGATAAATACTAATATGAATACTAATATACTATGAATAATACTAATATGAATAAATACTATGAATAAATACTATGAATAAATACTAATATAAAATAAATACTAGATGATAATACTAATGAATAAATACTATGAGATACTAATATAAATAAATACTAGATAAATACTAATATAATAATACTATGAATAAATACTATGAATAAATACTAATATAAATAAATACTATGAATAAATACTATGAATAAATACTAATATAAATAAATACTATGAATAAATACTATGAATAAATACTAATATAAATAAATACTATGAATAAATACTATGAATAAATACTATGAATAAATACTAATATAAATAAATACTATGAATAAATACTATGAATAAATACTAATAGAAATAAATACTATGAATAAATACTATGAATAAATACTAATAAATAAATAAATACTATGAATAAATACTAATATGAATAAATACTATGAATAAATACTATGAATAAATACTATGAATAAATACTAATATAAATAAATACTATGAATAAATACTAATATAAATAAATACTATGAATAATACTAATATGAATAAATACTATGAATAGAATACTATGAATAAATACTATGAATAAATACTATGAATAAATACTATGAATAAATACTATGAATAAATACTAATATGAATAAATACTAATGAATAAATAACTATGAATAAATACTAATATAAATAAATACTATGAATAAATACTATGAATAAATACTATGAATAAATACTATGAATAAATACTATGAATAAATACTAATATAAATAAATAATAATATAGGGAGGGAGGGAGAGAGTGCATCTGCTTCTCTGGCAGGGAGAGAGTGAGGGATAGGGAGGGAGAGAGTGAGGGTCAGGGAGGGAGAGATCACTTAAATAATCATCAGTACAACTGCACCGTTTCTGTGTTGTGGGAACAATTTGAGACGTGAACTAAGGAATGTTCTGAGTTTGGAGGGGCACGGAGTAGTCTTTCCAATTTGAGACGTGAACTAAGGAATGTTCTGAGTTTGGATGGGCATGGAGTAGTCTTTCCAATTTGAGACGTGAACTAAGGAATGTTCTGAGTTTGGAGGGGCATGGAGTAGTCTTTCCAATTTGAGACGTGAAATTGAGGAGTACTTGTACTTCTATGGAGAGAGTATAGACATGTAGAAGAGAATAGACACATATGGAGAAGAGGATGACAAGTATGAGGAAGAGGACGAGAGATATGGAGAAAAGGATGACAGACATGGAGAAGAGGATGACAGATATGATGAGAGTATGGAGTCAGAGGAAAGGGGAGAAAACAAGACTTTTTTGGAGGAGAAGGGGAGAGGTGGAGAGGGGAGAAAGAGGAGAGAACAGAAGAAAAAGTGCACTACATACCTCTTTGGGGGACAGGATCGAGATGTAGTCCTCGTAGATCATGCGTGCTTTCTCCTCTACTGTGTTCTTGTTCATCTCCTGTTTGAGGTCTTCACAGGCCAGCCAGAACAACATGTTCTCCTCGCTGTACTCAGTCCTTAAGAACTCCCTGAACACGTTCCGACCTGCAGGATTCTTCATCAGCTTATCGAACGACTGAGCCCAGACACTTATCTCATCTAATGTTGGTTTGGTGCTGGGGGGTGGGAGAGAGAAAGAGGTTTAACTACTGATCCCAGACCATTATCTCATCTAATGTTGGTTTGGTGCTGGGGGGTGGGAGAGAGAAAGAGGTTTAACTACTGATCCCAGACCCATATCTCATCTAATGTTGGTTTGGTGCTGGTGGAAGAGAGGGAGAGAGTGAGGGATAGGGAGGGAGAGAGTGCGGGATAGGGAGGGATAGAATGAGGGATAGGGAGGGAGAGAGTGCGGGATAGGGAGGGAGAGAATGAGGGATAGGGAGGGAGAGAGTGAGAGATACGCAGAGAGAGAGTGAGGGATATGGAGGGAGAGAGTGAGGGATAGGGAGGGAGAGAGTGAGGGATTGGAGAGAAAGTGAGGGATATGGAGGGGGAAAGTGAGGGATAGGGAGGGAGAGAGTGAGGGATTGGGAGGGAGAGAGTGCGGGATAGGGAGGGAGAGAATGAGGGATAGGGAGGGAGAGAGTGAGAGATA
Source organism: Oncorhynchus kisutch (assembly GCF_002021735.2). Classification (NCBI taxonomy): domain Eukaryota; kingdom Metazoa; phylum Chordata; class Actinopteri; order Salmoniformes; family Salmonidae; genus Oncorhynchus; species Oncorhynchus kisutch. The sequence goes on from NC_034190.2 coordinate 83,607,598, forward strand.
CGCAGAGAGAGAGTGAGGGATATGGAGGGAGAGAGTGAGGGATAGGGAGGGAGAGAGTGAGGGATTGGGAGAGAAAGTGAGGGATATGGAGGGGGAAAGTGAGGGATAGGGAGGGAGAGAGTGAGGGATTGGGAGAGAAAGTGAGGGATAGGGAGGGAGAGATGTACTGTCCACTTTTATTGTTATTTCACTTTTGTTTATCCATTTCACTTGCTCTGGCAATGTAAACATATGTTTACAGAGAGAGAGATAGAAAGCTAGAGAGAGAGAGAGAGAGAGAGAGAGAGAGAGAGAGAGAAAGGGAGAGAAAGGGAGAGAAAGGGAGAGAAAGGGAGAGAGAGAGAGAGAGAGAGAGAGAGAGAGAGAGAGAGAGAGAGAGAGGGGGGGGGGGAAGATAGAGAGAGATAGAAGGCGAAAGAGAGAGAAATATAGAGAGGGAAAGAGAGAGAGAGAGAGAGAGAGAGAGAGAGAGAAAGGGAGAGAAAGGGAGAGAGAGAGAGAGAGAGAGAGAGAGAGCGAGAGAGAGCGAGAGAGAGCGAGCGAGAGAGAAAGGGAGAGAAAGGGAGAGAAAGGGAGAGAGAGAGAGAGAGAGAGAGAGAGAGAGAGAGAGAGAGAGAGAGAGGGGGGAAGATAGAGAGAGATAGAAGGCGAAAGAGAGAGACATATAGAGAGGGAAAGAGAGAGGGAGGGAGAGAGAGAGAGAGAGAGAGAGAGGGATATTGCATTTATCAATATTGCATAGAAATTATTCTAAAATATTACTTAAGTATAGAAAAAGTGTGATTTATCAAACAATCTTACGAGTCTCACACTGGTAGGAGATAACCATTGGTAGGAGATAACCATTGGTAGGAGATAACCACTGGTAGGAGATAACCATTGATAAATACCAACTGTTCTCAGCCTCAGTGCTCTTGCATGACTCTGGCTATTTCACCCCTAATTACCCATATATGGTCTAAACCCATTATCAATCCCATTAAAGCCTGTGAGAATATACAACGCCGTGGAATAGCCTTGAAAGGCGCAAAACAAAAATGCGATTGAGTGTTATTTGTTTGTTTGTGTTATTAGTTGAGTGTTATTTGTTTGTTTGTGTTATTAGTTGAGTGTTATTTGTTTGGTTGTTTGTGTTATTAGTTGTGTGTTATTTGTTTGTTTGTTTGTTTGTGTTATTTGTTTGTTTGTTTGTGTTATTAGTTGAGTGTTATTTGTTTGTTTGTGTTATTAGTTGAGTGTTATTTGTTTGTTTGTTTGTGTTATTAGTTGAGTGTTATTTGTTTGTTTGTTTGTGTTATTAGTTGAGTGTTATTTGTTTGTTTGTTTGTGTTATTAGTTGAGTGTTATTTGTTTGTTTGTTTGTGTTATTAGTTGAGTGTTATTTGTTTGTTTGTTTGTGTTATTAGTTGAGTGTTATTTGTTTGTTTGTTTGTGTTATTAGTTGTGTGTTATTTGTTTGTTTGTTTGTTTGTGTTATTTGTTTGTTTGTTTGTGTTATTAGTTGAGTGTTATTTGTTTGTTTGTTTGTGTTATTAGTTGAGTGTTATTTGTTTGTTTGTTTGTGTTATTAGTTGAGTGTTATTTGTTTGTTTGTTTGTGTTATTAGTTGAGTGTTATTTGTTTGTTTGTTTGTGTTATTAGTTGAGTGTTATTTGTTTGTTTGTTTGTGTTATTAGTTGAGTGTTATTTGTTTGTTTGTGTTATTAGTTGAGTGTTATTTGTTTGTTTGTTTGTGTTATTAGTTGAGTGTTATTTGCTTGTTTGTTTGTGTTATTAGTTGAGTGTTATTTGTTTGTTTGTTTGTGTTATTAGTTGTGTGTTATTTGTTTGTTTGTTTGTTTGTGTTATTTGTTTGTTTGTTTGTGTTATTAGTTGAGTGTTATTTGTTTGTTTGTTTGTGTTATTAGTTGAGTGTTATTTGTTTGTTTGTTTGTGTTATTAGTTGAGTGTTATTTGTTGTTTGTTGTGTTATTAGTTGAGTGTTATTTGTTTGTTTGTTTGTGTTATTAGTTGTGTGTTATTTGTTTGTTTGTTTGTTTGTGTTATTTGTTTGTTTGTTTGTGTTATTAGTTGAGTGTTATTTGTTTGTTTGTGTTATTAGTTGAGTGTTATTTGTTTGTTTGTTTGTGTTATTAGTTGAGTGTTATTTGTTTGTTTGTTTGTGTTATTAGTTGAGTGTTATTTGTTTGTTTGTTTGTGTTATTAGTTGAGTGTTATTTGTTTGTTTGTTTGTGTTATTAGTTGAGTGTTATTTGTTTGTTTGTTTGTGTTATTAGTTGAGTGTTATTTGCTTGTTTGTTTGTGTTATTAGTTGAGTGTTATTTGTTTGTTTGTTTGTGTTATTAGTTGTGTGTTATTTGTTGTTTGTTTGTTTGTGTTATTTGTTTGTTTGTTTGTGTTATTAGTTGAGTGTTATTTGTTTGTTTGTTTGTGTTATTAGTTGAGTGTTATTTGTTTGTTTGTTTGTGTTATTAGTTGTGTGTTATTTGGCTCAGTTGTGGCTTACCCAGTAAATATTAAAACATACAGTAATTAGTGAGCACGTTTCTCTACTTTTTACACTCCAAGAATTTTGCATTTGAAATCAAACAATGACTATGAGGTTAAAGAGCAGACTGTAAGCTTTGAACCATTTAGACATTTAAATGTAATTAATTAATAACATTTAAACACAAATGAACTTATATAAGTAGTAAAAAAGTATTTTATTCCAATATGCATAGAATGCAATGACTACACATCAAGCATCATAACTTTGTTGGTGTCACGTCCTGACCTTAGTTCCTTTGTTATGTTTCTTGTTTAGGTTGGTCAGGGCGTGAGTTGGGGTGGGCATTCGATGTGTTGTTCTAGTTTTGGTTTTCTATGTGTTTGGCCTGGTATGGTTCCCAATTAGAGGCAGCTGTCAATCGTTGTCTCTGATTGAGAACCATATTTAGGCAGCCTGTTTTCCCCCTGTTAGTTGTGGGTAGTTGTTGTCTCTGATTGAGAACCATATTTAGGCAGCCTGTTTTCCCCCTGTTAGTTGTGGGTAGTTGTTGTCTCTGATTGAGAACCATATTTAGGCAGCCTGTTTTCCCCCTGTTAGTTGTGGGTAGTTGTTGTCTCTGATTGAGAACCATATTTAGGCAGCCTGTTTTCCCCCTGTTAGTTGTGGGTAGTTGTTGTCTCTGATTGAGAACCATATTTAGGCAGCCTGTTTTCCCTCTTTTGTTTGTGGGTGGTTGTTTTCTGTTTAGTGTGTTTTGCACCTGACTGAGCTGTTTCGGTTGTTCTTTTGTTGCTTGTTTGATAAGTGTTCAGTTTTACCATTAAAATGATGAACGCTTACCACGCTGCACCTTTGGTCCTCACCTTCGTCCCACGACAGCTTTTACAGTTGTATGTATTTGATGTTGGTTTTGGTCGTGTTCAGATTATTTTGTGCCAAAACGAAAATAATAAAAAGCTTCTATTTGCTTCTTTCATTCACCCCCCCCCCCCCTCCTCTCCCCTGTAACTATTCCCCAGGTCGTTGCTGTAAATTAGAATGTGTTCTCAGTCAACTTACCGGTAAAATAATAATATATATAAAATAACTAAATAAAGTATACATTTTTTGGGTCTTTTTACAAATTTTAAATAATTTTAAAAAGGTAAATCATGTATTGTGTCATTTTGGAGTCACGTTTATTGTGAATAGAATATGTTTCTAAACACTTCTACATGAATGTGGATGCTACCATGGTTACGGATAATCCTGAATGAATCGTGAATAATGATGAGGGAGACACACAAATATCATGTACAGTGGCTTGCCAAAGTATTCACCCCCCTTGGCATTTTTCCTATTTTGTTGCCTTACAACCTGGAATTAAAATTGATTTTTGGGGGGGGGGGTTTGTATCATTTGATTTACACAACATGCCTACCACTTTGAAGATGCTAGATATTTTTTTATTGTGAAACAAACAAGAAATAAGACCAAAAAAAACAGAAAACTTGAGCGTGCGTAACTATTCACCCCCCCAAAGTCAATACATTGTAGAGTCACCTTTTACAGCAATTGCAGCTGCAAGTCTCTTGGGGTACGTCTCTATAAGCTTGGCACATCTAGCCACTCTGATTTTTTTTCCTCCCATTTATTTGCCAAAGCTCCACAGCGGTGATTGGAGTATCGGTCCATAGGACCACTTTAAGCCGTACACTCCACAGAGCTGGGCTTTATGGAAGAGATTGGAGTATCGGTCCATAGGACCACTTTAAGCCGTACACTCCACAGAGCTGGGCTTTACGGAAGAGATTGGAGTATCTGTCCATAGGACCACTTTAAGCCGTACACTCCACAGAGCTGGGCTTTACGGAAGAGATTGGAGTATCGGTCCATAGGACCACTTTAAGCCGTACACTCCACAGAGCTGGGCATTATGGAAGAGATTGGAGTATCGGTCCATAGGACCACTTTAAGCCGTACACTCCACAGAGCTGGGCTTTACGGAAGAGTCCGGGCTTTCCAAACATTCTAAAGAGCGTCAACTGGGCACGTTCAGCCCTTACAGACCTCCAAATGTCCTCTATGCAAACTCTGAGGGCACACAATTATAATTCTGAATAACGGCACAGCTATTCGTAGCCTATTTCACTGTGGAAAAGGGGGACTGTAATATACATGTCAAGTTGATATGATTTTCAGCCTGTTTCCAGATAACTGGTTTCCAGGGATCATAAGGAAAAATCATCTAAAAAAAGAATTGCTACGTGTATTTACAATCCCCTTCTACAAACTGATTACTCATTTACCTAGCTTGTAATCCATTTATACATTCAGTGCATGGAGATTATATTGGAAAAAGGAAAGTGTTTCTCCACTTGGAACCGGCTGGTTTGCTCGACCTTATTCGCGGTTTCTTCGCCCGTAAAAGTGGTGGGAATTATGAGGGAATTAAGTAAAGGTCAGAATATGGTGTAACTGTAGACACACCTCTGCCACACCTTCATTTATTTGATCTCCTAAGCAAAAAGCGGGTGAATAGCGTGCTATTCTCATGCTTAAATTCAAGGTCAGAATACGCACAGAGAGAGAAGGATGTTAAAAAAAAAGTGCATTTACGCGCTTAACTCAGGTCTGAAATCAGGGCCAATATGAATAGTTTAGTTCCAAAACGACATAAAAACCACTATGGCTGTGTTTACCACAAGGAAAACACAATTCTGATACGTTTTCCACTAATTGGTCTTTTCACTTCAGATCTTTTTTTCAAAGCTCATCTGATTGGTAAATGTTTTTGATCAGAATTGGGCTGCCTGTGTAAACAAGGCTTTTGAATCTCATTTCTGACGTTTTTATATTGAAATAGTCTACATAGAAATACAATGACATTTTTTACACTGCATTTTAACTCCCAGGAAATGCAATGCTCCACCAAAAACAGTGGTTAGCAAGCCCAGACAAACACGAAGTAGTCTAAATATATTGTTGTCATCGCTATGAGTGCATTTTCACCTTTAGAATGTAGTCGTATTAGAATGCTAACCGGGAATGCTCAGTACAGTATCTTCATGTCATTGTCACTTAGCAACTATTTGGATTTAGTCGTTAGTAGAATAATTTCATGTGTAAAATAGTTGTTGTTTTTGGAACTAAACCTCCTTTGCACTGCTTTGTAAAACCATTTGCATAGTTGTTTCGGTGAGTTGGCCCTCATCCGCTCTGTAATCAAAGTATTCCCATAGTTGTTTTTGGGTGAGTTGGCCCTCATCCGCTCTGTAATCAAAGTATTCCTATAGTTGTTTTTGGGTGAGTTGGCCCTCATCCTCTCTGTAATCAAAGTATTCCCATAGTTGTTTTTGGGTGAGCTGGCCCTCATCCGCTCTGTAATCAAAGTATTCCCATAGTTGTTTTTGGGTGAGTTGGCCCTCATCTTCTCTGTAATCAAAGTATTCCCATAGTTGTTTTTGGGTGAGCTGGCCCTCATCCGCTCTGTAATTAAAGTATTCCCATAGTTGTTTTTGGGTGAGTTGGCCCTCATCTTCTCTGTAATCAAAGTATTCCCATAGTTGTTTTTGGGTGAGCTGGCCCTCATCTTCTCTGTAATCAAAGTATTCCCATAGTTGTTTTTGGGTGAGTTGGCCCTCATCTTCTCTGTAATCAAAGTATTCCCATAGTTGTTTTTGGGTGAGCTGGCCCTCATCCGCTCTGTAATTAAAGTATTCCCATAGTTGTTTTTGGGTGAGTTGGCCCTCATCCTCTCTGTAATCAAAGTATTCCCATAGTTGTTTTTGGATGAGCTGGCCCTCATCCGCTCTGTAATCAAAGTATTCCCATAGTTGTTTCGGTGAGCTGGTCCTCATCCGCTCTGTAATCAAAGTATTCCCATGGTTGTTTTATCAACAAGCGGCGGGCGCGGATGTATGATGGCAGCATTCGCGCAAAAACTGCGAAACACCACATTTAATTATGGCAAGGTGAACGTAACTGAACTAAAGCACTTCTGTCATCATGAAGTGCTTTGAGGGACTAGTCAAGGATCCTATTTGTATTTATTATGGATCCCCATTAGCTGCTGTCAAAGCAGCAGCTACTCTTCCTGGGGTTTATTATGGATCCCCATTAGCTGATGCCAAAGCAGCAGCTACTCATCCTGGGGTTTATTATGGATCCCCATTAGCTGATGCCAAAGCAGCAGCTACTCTTCCTGGGGTTTATTATGGATCCCCATTAGCTGATGCCAAAGCAGCAGCTACTCATCCTGGGGTTTATTATGGATCCCCATTAGCTGATGCCAAAGCAGCAGCTACTCATCCTGGGGTTTATTATGGATCCCCATTAGCTGATGCCAAAGCAGCAGCTACTCTTCCTGGGGTTTATTATGGATCCCCATTAGCTGATGCCAAAGCAGCAGCTACTCATCCTGGGGTTTATTATGGATCCCCATTAGCTGCTGTCAAAGCAGCAGCTACTCATCCTGGGGTTTATTATGGATCCCCATTAGCTGATGCCAAAGCAGCAGCTACTCATCCTGGGGTTTATTATGGATCCCCATTAGCTGCTGTCAAAGCAGCAGCTACTCATCCTGGGGTTTATTATGGATCCCCATTAGCTGCTGTCAAAGCAGCAGCTACTCATCCTGGGGTTTATTATGGATCCCCATTAGCTGCTGTCAAAGCAGCAGCTACTCATCCTGGGGTTTATTATGGATCCCCATTAGCTGCTGTCAAAGCAGCAGCTACTCATCCTGGGGTTTATTATGGATCCCCATTAGCTGCTGTCAAAGCAGCAGCTACTCATCCTGGGGTTTATTATGGATCCCCATTAGCTGCTGTCAAAGCAGCAGCTACTCATCCTGGGGTTTATTAAGGATCCCCATTAGCTGCTGTCAAAGCAGCAGCTACTCATCCTGGGGTTTATTATGGATCCCCATTAGCTGATGCCAAAGCAGCAGCTACTCATCCTGGGGTTTATTATGGATCCCCATTAGCTGATGCCAAAGCAGCAGCTACTCATCCTGGGGTTTATTATGGATCCCCATTAGCTGATGCCAAAGCAGCAGCTACTCATCCTGGGGTTTATTATGGATCCCCATTAGCTGATGCCAAAGCAGCAGCTACTCATCCTGGGGTTTATTATGGATCCCCATTAGCTGATGCCAAAGCAGCAGCTACTCATCCTGGGGTTTATTATGGATCCCCATTAGCTGATGCCAAAGCAGCAGCTACTCATCCTGGGGTTTATTATGGATCCCCATTAGCTGATGCCAAAGCAGCAGCTACTCATCCTGGGGTTTATTATGGATCCCCATTAGCTGATGCCAAAGCAGCAGCTACTCTTCCTGGGGTTTATTATGGATCCCCATTAGCTGATGCCAAAGCAGCAGCTACTCTTCCTGGGGTTTATTATGGATCCCCATTAGCTGATGCCAAAGCAGCAGCTACTCATCCTGGGGTTTATTATGGATCCCCATTAGCTGATGCCAAAGCAGCAGCTACTCATCCTGGGGTTTATTATGGATCCCCATTAGCTGATGCCAAAGCAGCAGCTACTCATCCTGGGGTTTATTATGGATCCCCATTAGCTGATGCCAAAGCAGCAGCTACTCATCCTGGGGTTTATTATGGATCCCCATTAGCTGATGCCAAAGCAGCAGCTACTCTTCCTGGGGTTTATTATGGATCCCCATTAGCTGATGCCAAAGCAGCAGCTACTCTTCCTGGGGTTTATTATGGATCCCCATTAGCTGATGCCAAAGCAGCAGCTACTCATCCTGGGGTTTATTATGGATCCCCATTAGCTGCTGTCAAAGCAGCAGCTACTCATCCTGGGGTTTATTATGGATCCCCATTAGCTGATGCCAAAGCAGCAGCTACTCATCCTGGGGTTTATTATGGATCCCCATTAGCTGATGCCAAAGCAGCAGCTACTCTTCCTGGGGTTTATTATGGATCCCCATTAGCTGATGCCAAAGCAGCAGCTACTCTTCCTGGGGTTTATTATGGATCCCCATTAGCTGATGCCAAAGCAGCAGCTACTCATCCTGGGGTTTATTATGGATCCCCATTAGCTGCTGTCAAAGCAGCAGCTACTCATCCTGGGGTTTATTATGGATCCCCATTAGCTGATGCCAAAGCAGCAGCTACTCTTCCTGGGGTTTATTATGGATCCCCATTAGCTGATGCCAAAGCAGCAGCTACTCATCCTGGGGTTTATTATGGATCCCCATTAGCTGATGCCAAAGCAGCAGCTACTCTTCCTGGGGTTTATTATGGATCCCCATTAGCTGATGCCAAAGCAGCAGCTACTCTTCCTGGGGTTTATTATGGATCCCCATTAGCTGATGCCAAAGCAGCAGCTACTCATCCTGGGGTTTATTATGGATCCCCATTAGCTGATGCCAAAGCAGCAGCTACTCTTCCTGGGGTTTATTATGGATCCCCATTAGCTGATGCCAAAGCAGCAGCTACTCATCCTGGGGTTTATTATGGATCCCCATTAGCTGATGTCAAAGCAGCAGCTACTCTTCCTGGGGTCCCACAAAAATGAAGGCAGTTTATAAAAATGTTAAAACATTACAATACATTCACATATCTACAACACACTGTGTGTCCTCGGACCCCTACTTCACCACTACCACATATCTACAACACACTGTGTGTCCTCGGACCCCTACTTCACCACTACCACATATCTACAACACACTGTGTGTCCTCGGACCCCTACTTCACCACTACCACATATCTACAACACACTGTGTGCCCTCGGACCCCTACTTCACCACTACCACATATCTACAGTACTAAATCCATGTGTATGTATAGTGCGTATGTTATCGTGTGTGTGTGTGTGTGTGTATGTACAGTGTGTGTCTGTGCCAATGTTTGTGTTGCTTCACAGTCCCCACTGTTCCATAAGTTGTTTTTTTAATCTGTTTTTTTTTTTATCTAATTTTACTGCTTGTGTCAGTTACTTGATGTGGAATAGAGTTCCATGTAGTCATGGCTCTGTGTAGTACTGTGGAATAGAGTTCCATGTAGTCATGGCTCTGTGTAGTACTGTGGAATAGAGTTCCATGTAGTCATGGCTCTGTGTAGTACTGTATATACATACATAAGTACAGTCGTGGATAAAAGTTTTGAGAATGACACAAATATTAATTTTCACCAAGTCTGCTGCCTCAGTTTGTATGATGGCAATTTGCATTTACTCCAGAATGTTATGAAGAGTGATCAGATGAATTGCAATTAATTGCAAAGTCCCTCTTTGCCATGCAAAAGAACTGAATCCCCCCCCCCCCCCCAAAACCCCCCCCAAAAAAATCCACTGCATTTCAGCCCTGCCACAAAAGGACCAGCTGACATGTCAGTGATTCTCTCGTTAACACAGGTGTGAGTGTTGACAAGGACCAGGCTGGAAATCACTCTGTCATGCTGACTGAGTTCGAATAACAGACTGGAAGCTTCAAAAGGATACCATTATTAAATCAATTTATTAAAGTGGCCAGTGATTTGAGTCTGTATGTTGGCAGTGATGGCTGTATGTTAGTGATGGCTGTTTAACAGTCTACTGGCCTTGAGATAGAAGCTGTTTAACAGTCTACTGGCCTTGAGATAGAAGCTGTTTTTCAGTCTCTTGGTACCAGCTTTGACACACCTGTAGAATACCTGGTTGGTGTCTTGATGAATGTCCAAAATCGTAAGCCGAGAGCTTCCCAGTGACACGAGCCTACCAGACGAGCTAAATATGCTATGCTCGCTTTGAGGCAAGTAACACTGAAACATGCATGAGAGCATCAGCTGTTCCGGACAACTGTGTGATCACGCTCTCCGCAGCCGATGTGAGTAAGACTTTTAAACAGGTCAACATTAACAATGCCACAGGGCCAGGCGGCAGGGTAGCCTAGTGGTTAGAGTGTTGGACTAGTAACTGGAAGGTTGCAAGTTCAAACCCCCGAGCTGACAAGGTACAAATCTGCCGTTCTGCCCCTGAACAGGCAGTTAACCCACTGTTCCTAGGCCGTCATTGAAAATGAGAATTTGTTCTTTACTGACTTGCCTAGTTAAATAAAGGTCAAATAAAAAATAAATAAATTACCAGGACGTGTACTCCGAGCATGCGCTGACCAACTGGCAAGTGTCTTCACTGACATTTTCAACCTCTCCCTGTCTGTCTGTAATACCAACATGTTTCAAGCAGACCACCATTGTCCCTGTGCCCAAGAACACTAAGGTAACCTGCCTAAATGGCTACCGACCCATTGCACTCACATCTGTAGCCAGGAAATGATTTGAAAGGCTAGTCATGGCTCATATCAACACCATCATCCCAGAAACCCTAGACCCCACTCCAATTTGCATACCACCCAAACAGATCATCAGATGATGCAAACTCTATTGCACTCCACACTGCCCTTACACAACAGTGGTAGGCCTGATCACCGACAAAGCTGTACTTGACGAATTTATGAAATTACTTCTTCCAATTATTGATAAACAAGCACCTGTTAAGAAACTGACTGTTAGAACTGTTAAGGCTCCATGGATTGATAAGGAATTGAAAAACTGTATGGTTGAAAGAGATGGTGCAACAGGAGTGGCTACTGTACATCTGATTGGCTGACTTACAGCACATCTGACTGGCTGACTTACAGCACATCTGATTGGCTGACTCAATGGAAATTGAGAAATGATGTGACTAAACTCAACACAAAGAAGAAGAAACTGTATTATGAAGCCAAGATTAATGATATAAAAAATGATGGAAAAAACCTTTGAGTACTTTAAATGAAATTTTGGGCAGGAAGACAAATTCAACTCCATCTTTCATCCAATCAGATGGCTTATTCATCACCAAACCATTTGATGTTGCCAATTATTTTAATTATTATTTAATTGTCAAAGTGGGCGAATTTAGGCAGGAAATGTTAACAACGAACAGTGAGCAATTGTATTCATACATAAAAAAACTAATAATGAAAGAAAAGCAAGTTTGAATGTTGTAAAGTTATTGTGGGAGAGGTGGAAGATGTATTGTTATCGATCAATAATGACAAACCTCCTGGCAATTGACAACATAGATAGAAAGCTACTGAGGATGGTAGCTGACTCTATAACCACTCCTACTGAGGATGGTAGCTGACTCTATAACCACTCCTACTGAGGATGGTAGCTGACTCTATAGCCACTCCTACTGAGGATGGTAGCTGACTCTATAGCCACTCCTACTGAGGATGGTAGCTGACTCTATAGCCACTCCTACTGAGGATGGTGGCTGACTCTATAGCCACTCCTACTGAGGATGGTAGCTGACTCTATAGCCACTCCTACTGAGGATGGTAGCTGACTCTATAACCACTCCTACTGAGGATGGTAGCTGACTCTATAGCCACTCCTACTGAGGATGGTAGCTGACTCTATAACCACTCCTACTGAGGATGGTAGCTGACTCTATAGCCACTCCTACTGAGGATGGTAGCTGACTCTATAACCACTCCTACTGAGGATGGTAGCTGACTCTATAACCACTCCTACTGAGGATGGTAGCTGACTCTATAGCCACTCCTACTGAGGATGGTAGCTGACTCTATAGCCACTCCTACTGAGGATGGTAGCTGACTCTATAGCCACTCCTACTGAGGATGGTGGCTGACTCTATAGCCACTCCTACTGAGGATGGTAGCTGACTCTATAGCCACTCCTACTGAGGATGGTAGCTGACTCTATAGCCACTCCTACTGAGGATGGTGGCTGACTCTATAGCCACTCCTACTGAGGATGGTAGCTGACTCTATAGCCACTCCTACTGAGGATGGTAGCTGACTCTATAGCCACTCCTACTGAGGATGGTGGCTGACTCTATAGCCACTCCTACTGAGGATGGTAGCTGACTCTATAGCCACTCCTACTGAGGATGGTAGCTGACTCTAGAGCCACTCCTACTGAGGATGGTAGCTGACTCTATAGCCACTCCTACTGAGGATGGTAGCTGACTCTATAGCCACTCCTACTGAGGATGGTAGCTGACTCTATAGCCACTCCTACTGAGGATGGTAGCTGACTCTATAGCCACTCCTACTGAGGATGGTGGCTGACTCTATAGCCACTCCTACTGAGGATGGTAGCTGACTCTATAGCCACTCCTACTGAGGATGGTAGCTGACTCTAGAGCCACTCCTACTGAGGATGGTAGCTGACTCTATAGCCACTCCTACTGAGGATGGTGGCTGACTCTATAGCCACTCCTACTGAGGATGGTAGCTGACTCTATAGCCACTCCTACTGAGGATGGTAGCTGACTCTATAGCCACTCCTACTGAGGATGGTGGCTGACTCTATAGCCACTCCTACTGAGGATGGTAGCTGACTCTATAGCCACTCCTACTGAGGATGGTAGCTGACTCTAGAGCCACTCCTACTGAGGATGGTAGCTGACTCTACAGCCACTCCTACTGAGGATGGTAGCTGACTCTATAGCCACTCCTACTGAGGATGGTAGCTGACTCTATAGCCACTCCTACTGAGGATGGTAGCTGACTCTATAACCACTCCTACTGAGGATGGTAGCTGACTCTATAGCCACTCCTACTGAGGATGGTAGCTGACTCTATAACCACTCCTACTGAGGATGGTAGCTGACTCTATAGCCACTCCTACTGAGGATGGTAGCTGACTCTATAGACACTCCTACTGAGGATGGTAGCTGACTCTATAGCCACTCCTACTGAGGATGGAAGCTGACTCTATAGCCACTCCTACTGAGGATGGTAGCTGACTCTATAGCCACTCCTACTGAGGATGGTAGCTGACTCTATAGCCACTCCTACTGAGGATGGTAGCTGACTCTATAACCACTCCTACTGAGGATGGTAGCTGACTCTATAGCCACTCCTACTGAGGATGGTAGCTGACTCTATAGCCACTCCTACTGAGGATGGTAGCTGACTCTATAGCCACTCCTACTGAGGATGGTAGCTGACTCTATAGCCACTCCTACTGAGGATGATAGCTGACTCCATAACCACTCCTACTGAGGATGGTAGCTGACTCTATAGCCACTCCTACTGAGGATGATAGCTGACTCTATAGCCACTCCTACTGAGGATGGTAGCTGACTCTATAGCCACTCCTACTGAGGATGGTAGCTGACTCTATAGCCACTCCTACTGAGGATGGTAGCTGACTCTATAGCCACTCCTACTGAGGATGGTAGCTGACTCTATAGCCACTCCTACTGAGGATGGTAGCTGACTCTATAGCCACTCCTACTGAGGATGGTAGCTGACTCTATAGCCACTCCCACTGAGGATGGTAGCTGACTCTATAGCCACTCCTACTGAGGATGGTAGCTGACTCTATAGCCACTCCTACTGAGGATGGTAGCTGACTCTATAGCCACTCCTACTGAGGATGGTAGCTGACTCTATAGCCACTCCTACTGAGGATGATAGCTGACTCTATAACCACTCCTACTGAGGATGGTAGCTGACTCTATAGCCACTCCTACTGAGGATGATAGCTGACTCTATAACCACTCCTACTGAGGATTGTAGCTGACTCTATAGCCACTCCTACTGAGGATGGTAGCTGACTCTATAGCCACTCCTACTGAGGATGATAGCTGACTCTATAACCACTCCTACTGAGGATGGTAGCTGACTCTATAGCCACTCCTACTGAGGATGGTAGCTGACTCTATAGCCACTCCTACTGAGGATGGTGGCTGACTCTATAACCACTCCTACTGAGGATGATAGCTGACTCTATAACCACTCCTACTGAGGATGGTAGCTGACTCTATAGCCACTCCTACTGAGGATGGTAGCTGACTCTATAACCACTCCTACTGAGGATGGTAGCTGACTCTATAACCACTCCTACTGAGGATGGTATCTGACTCTATAGCCACTCCTACTGAGGATGGTATCTGACTCTATAGCCACTCCTACTGAGGATGGTAGCTGACTCTATAGCCACTCCTACTGAGGATGGTATCTGACTCTATAGCCACTCCTACTGAGAATGGTAGCTGACTCTATAGCCACTCCTACTGAGGATGGTAGCTGACTCTATAGCCACTCCTACTGAGGATGGTAGCTGACTCTATAGCCACTCCTACTGAGGATGGTAGCTGACTCTATAGCCACTCCTACTGAGGATGGTGGCTGACTCTATAGCCACTCCTACTGAGGATGGTAGCTGACTCTATAGCCACTCCTACTGAGGATGGTAGCTGACTCTATAGCCACTCCTACTGAGGATGGTAGCTGACTCTATAGCCACTCCTACTGAGGATGGTAGCTGACTCTATAGCCACTCCTACTGAGGATGGTAGCTGACTCTATAGCCACTCCTACTGAGGATGGTGGCTGACTCTATAGCCACTCCTACTGAGGATGGTAGCTGACTCTATAGCCACTCCTACTGAGGATGGTGGCTGACTCTATAGCCACTCCTACTGAGGATGGTAGCTGACTCTATAGCCACTCCTACTGAGGATGGTAGCTGACTCTATAGCCACTCCTACTGAGGATGGTAGCTGACTCTATAGCCACTCCTACTGACTCTATAGCCACTCCTACTGAGGATGGTAGCTGACTCTATAGCCACTCCTACTGAGGATGGTAGCTGACTCTATAGCCACTCCTACTGACTCTATAGCCACTCCTACTGAGGATGGTAGCTAACTCTATAGCCACTCCTACTGAGGATGGTAGCTAACTCTATAGCCACTCCTATCTATCATATATTTAATCTGAGCCTAGAGGAAAGTCTTTGTCCTCAGGTCTGGAGGGAAGCCAAAGTCATTCCGCTACCCAAGAGTGGTAAAGAGGCCTTTACTGGTTCTAACATCCAACCTATCAGCTTAGCTCCAGCTCTTAGACAAATGGTTGTAAAAAATGGTGTTTGACCAAATACAATGCTATTTCTCTGTAAACAAATGAACAACATATTTTCAACATGCTTATAGAAAAGGGCACTCAGCATGTACTGCACTGACACAAATGACTGATGATTGGTTGAAGAAAATCAATAATAAGAAGATTGTGGGAGCTGTACTGTTAGATTTCAGCCTTTGATATTATTGACCACTTGTTGTAGAAAAAACCTATATGTTATGGCTTTTCAACCTCTGCCATAATGTGGATTCTGAGCTATCTATCTAACAGAACTCAAAAGGTTTTCATTAATGGAGGCTTCTCTAATGTCAAACATGTAAAGTGTGGTGTACCGCAGGGCAGATCTCTAGGCCCTCTACTCTTTTCTAATGTCAAACATGTAGAGAGTGGTGTACCGCAGGGCAGATCTCTAAGCCCTCTACTCTTTTTCTATTTTTACCAATGACCTGCCACTGGCATGAAACAAAGCATGTGTGTCCATGTATGCTGATGAGTCAACCATATACGCATCAGCAACCACAGCTAATGAAGTCACTGAAACCCTTAACAAAGAGTTGCAGTCTGTTTTGGAATGGATGGCCAGTAATAAACTGGCCCTGAACATCTCTAAAACTAAGAGCATTGTATTTGGTACAAATCATTCCTTAAGGGCTAGACCTCAGCTGAATCTGGTAATGAATAGTGTGGCTGTTGAACAAGTTGAGGAGACTAAATGACTTGGTGTTACCTTAGATTGTAAACTGTCATGGTCAAAACCTATAGATTCAATGGTTGTAGAGATGGGGAGAGGTCTGTCCGTAATAAAGAGATGGGGAGAGGTCTGTCCGTAATAAAGAGATGCTCTGCTTTTTTGACACCACACTCCAAAAAGCAAGTTCTGCAGGCTCTAGTCTTGTCTAATCTTGATTATTGTCCAGTAGTGATCCAGTGCTGCAAGCAAAGACCTAGTTAAGCTGCAGCTGGCCCAGAACAAAGTGCCACGTTTTGCTCTTAATTGTAATAAGAAGGATGATATAAATGCCATGCATGCCAGTCTCTCTAGGTTAAGAGTCTTCTTATGGCTGGGGGCAGTGTTGAGTAGCTTGGATGAATAAGGTGCCCAGAGGTGCCCAGAGTAAACTGCCTGCTACTCAGTCCCAGTTGCTAATATATGCATAGTATTAGTATAGTAGTATTATTAGTATTGGATAGAAAACACTCTGACATTTCTAAAACTGTGTGAATGATGTCTGTGAGTATAACCTAACTCATATGGCAGGCAAAAACCTGAGAAAAAAATCCAACCAGGAAGTGGGAAATCTGAGGTTGGTCATTTTTCAACCCATTCCCTATTGAAGATACAGTGGGATATTGGTCATGTTGTACTTCCTACGGCTTCCACTAGATGTCAACCGACTTTAGAATCTTGTTTGATGCTTCTACTGTGAAGTGGGGCCAAATGAGAGGGGAATGAGTCAGAGGTCTGCCAGAATGCCTTGAGCTTGTGACACTCATTCACCTGAGCGCGAGCTCTGTTCCATCGCAATTCTACAGACAAAGGAATTCTCCGGTTGGAACGTTATTGAAGATTGATGTTTAAAAACATCCTAAAGATTGATTCTATACATCGTTTGATGTGAGTGTCATCTGATGAATGTCATCAGTGTCATCTGAGTGTCAACTGATGAGTGTCATCTGATGAAGATCATCAAAGGTTAGTGATTCATTCTATCTCTATTTCTGATTTTTGGGACTCCTCTCTTTGGCTGGAAAAATGGCTGTGTTTTTCTGTGACTTGGCTCTGACATAACATAATCGCTGGGGTGCTTTCGCCATAAAGTCTACTTGAAATCGGACACTGGGGTGTGATTAACTTCTTGGATATAGGGGGCGCTCTTTTAATTTATGGATTAAAAAACGTGCCCGTTTTAAGTGCAATATTTTGTCACGAAAAGATGCTCGACTATGCATATAATTGGCAGCTTTGGAAAGAAAACACTCTAAGGTTTCCAAAACTGCAAAGATATTATCTGTGGTGCCACAGAACTCCTGCTACAGGCGAAACCAAGATAAAACTTCAACCAGGAAATGGGCAGAATTTTTGAAGCTCTGTTTTCCATTGTCTCCTTATATGGCTGTGAATGCGCCAGGAATGAGCCTGCCCTTCCTATCGTTTCTCCAAGGTGTCTGCAGCATTGTGACGTATTTGTAGGCATATCACTGGGAGATTGGCCATAAGAGACTACATTTACCAGGGTTCCGCCCGGTGCCCTTTGTCTAAATTGGTGCGTAATCTACAAGCTGCACGCAGTAATTTTTAATTTTTTTATTTTTTTTATTTCACCTTTATTTAACCAGGTAGGCTAGTTGAGAACAAGTTCTCATTTGCAACTGCGACCTGGCCAAGATAAAGCATAGCAGTGTGAGCAGACAACACAGAGTTACACATGGAGTAAACAATTAACAAGTCAATAACACAGTAGAAAACAAAGGGGGAGTCTATATACAATGTGTGCAAAAGGCATGAGGAGGTAGGCGAATAATTACAATATTGCAGATTAACACTGGAGTGATAAATGATCAGATGGTCATGTACAGGTAGAGATATTGGTGTGCAAAAGAGCAGAAAAGTAAATTAATAAAAACAGTATGGGGATGAGGTAGGTGAAAATGGGGTGGGCTATTTACCAATAGACTATGTACAGCTGCAGCGATCGGTTAGCTGCTCAGATAGCTGATGTTTGAAGTTGGTGAGGGAGATAAAAGTCTCCAACTTCAGCGATTTTTGCAATTCGTTCCAGTCACAGGCAGCAGAGTACTGGAACGAAAGGCGGCCAAATGAGGTGTTGGCTTTAGGGATGATCAGTGAGATACACCTGCTGGAGCGCGTGCTACGGATGGCTGTTGCCATCGTGACCAGTGAACTGAGATAAGGCGGAGCTTTACCTAGCATGGACTTGTAGATGACCTGGAGCCAGTGGGTCTGGCGACGAATATGTAGCGAGGGCCAGCCGACTAGAGCATACAAGTCGCAGTGGTGGGTGGTATAAGGTGCTTTAGTGACAAAACGAATGGCACTGTGATAGACTGCATCCAGTTGGCTGAGTAGAGTGTTGGAAGCCATTTTGTAGATGACATCGCCGAAGTCGAGGATCGGTAGGATAGTCAGTTTTACTAGGGTAAGCTTGGCGGCGTGAGTGAAGGAGGCTTTGTTGCGGAATAGAAAGCCGACTCTTGATTTGATTTTCGATT
Source organism: Oncorhynchus kisutch (assembly GCF_002021735.2). Taxonomy (NCBI): domain Eukaryota; kingdom Metazoa; phylum Chordata; class Actinopteri; order Salmoniformes; family Salmonidae; genus Oncorhynchus; species Oncorhynchus kisutch. The sequence goes on from NC_034190.2 coordinate 83,626,194, forward strand.
GGAGATGTTTGATATGAGTCTGGAAGGAGAGTTTGCAGTCTAGCCAGACACCTAGGTACTTATAGATGTCCACATATTCTAGGTCGGAACCATCCAGGGTGGTGATGCTAGTCGGGCATGCGGGTGCAGGCAGCGATCGGTTGAAAAGCATGCATTTGGTTTTACTAGCGTTTAAGAGCAGTTGGAGGCCACGGAAGGAGTGTTGTATGGCATTGAAGCTTGTTTGGAGGTTAGATAGCACAGTGTCCAATGACGGGCCGAAAGTATATAGAATGGTGTCGTCTGCGTAGAGGTGGATCAGGGAATCGCCCGCAGCAAGAGCAACATCATTGATATATACAGAGAAAAGAGTCGGCCCGAGAATTTAACCCTGTGGCACCCCCATAGAGACTGCTGAGGACCGGACAGCATGCCCTCCGATTTGACACACTGAACTCTGTCTGCAAAGTAATTGGTGAACCAGGCAAGGCAGTCATCCGAAAAACCGAGGCTACTGAGTCTGCCGATAAGAATATGGTGATTGACAGAGTCGAAAGCCTTGGCAAGGTCGATGAAGACGGCTGCACAGTACTGTCTTTTATCGATGGCGGTTATGATATCGTTTAGTACCTTGAGTGTGGCTGAGGTGCACCTGTGACCGGCTCCGAAACCAGATTGCACAGCGGAGAAGGTACGGTGGGATTCGAGATGGTCAGTGACCTGTTTGTTGACTTGGCTTTCGAAGACCTTAGATAGGCAGGGCAGGATGGATATAGGTCTGTAACAGTTTGGGTCCAGGATGTCACCCCCTTTGAAGAGGGGGATGACTGCGGCAGCTTTCCAATCCTTGGGGATCTCAGACGATATGAAAGAGAGGTTGAACAGTCATCCAGTGATTGAGAGGAGAGAGGAGGCTTTCAACGAACGATATATTATAACACCTTGAGGATTGATTGTAAACAACGTTTACCATGTTTCAGTCGATATCGTTTTTTTTTGGTAGCCAAACGTGACGCACCAAACGGAGCAATTTCTCCTAAACAAATAATCTTTCAGAAAAAACTGAGCATTTGCTATCTAACTGAGAGTCTCCTCATTGAAAACATCATTTCATTTGCGATTTTCATGAATAGTTAACGTTGCGTTATGGTAATGAGCTTGAGGCTGTATTCACGATCCGGGATGGCTCGACACAAGAAGTTAATAAGAAGTGTATCTTTAAAATGGTGTGAAATACTTCTATGTTTGAGGAATGTTAATTTCTGTTGTTTTGAATTTGGCCGCATTGCTGTTGTCATATCGATCCCGTTAACGGGACCTCAGCCCTAAGAAGTTTTAAGAGTTGGGGAGAGACTGAATGCATCACTTCTTCTTTTTATAAAAAACATTAATGTGCTGAAAATCCCAAATTGTTTGCATAGTCAACTTACACACAGCTCTGACATACACACTTACCAGACCAGGGGTCTTTTCACAGTCCCAAAATCCAGGAATAATTCAAGAAAGCGTAGAGTATTATATAGAGCCCTTATTGCATGGAATTTCCTTCCATCTCATATTGAACAAATAAACAGCAAACCTGGTTTCAGAAAACAGATAAAGCAACACCTCACGGCACAACACCTCTCCCCTATTGGACCTAGATAGTTTGTGTGTATGTATTGATATATAGGCTACATGTGCATTTAAAAAAAAATGTATGTAGTCCCATCCTTGAGCTGTTCTTGTCTATTGATGTTCTGTATTATGTCATTCTGTATTGTTTCATGATTTGTGTTCTGTGTTCTGTGTTCTGTGTTCTGTGTGGACCCCCAGGAAGGGTAGCCGCTGCTTTTGCAACAGCTAATGGATCCTAATAAAATACCAAATACCACACCTGGACAAAAGGAACACCTATGTGAGAATGCTGTTCATTGACTACAGCTCAGCGTTCGACACCATAGTGCCCTCAAAGCTCATCACTAAGCTAAGGGCCCTGTGACTAAACACCTCCCTCTGCAAACTGGATCCTGGACTTCCTGACGGCCCCCGGGTGATAAGGGTAGGCAACAACACATCCGCCACGCTGATCCTCAACACTGGGGGCCTCTCAGGGGTGCGTGCTCAGTCCCCTGCTGTACTCCCTGTTCACTCATGACTGCACGGCCAGGCACGACTCCAAAACCATCATTAAGTTTGCTGACGACACAACAGTGTTAGGCCTGATCACTAACAACGATGAGACAGCCTATAGGGAGGAGGACCGAGACCTGACCGTGTGGTGCCAGGACAACAACCTCTCCCTCAACGTGATCAAGACAAAGGAGATGATTGTGGACTACAGGAAAAGAAGGATGGAGAACGCCCCCATTCTCATCGATGGGGCTGTAGTGGAGCAGGTTGAGAGCTTCAAGTTCCTTGGCGTTCACATCACCAACAAACTAACATGGTCGAAGCACACCATGACAGTTGTGAAGAGGGCACGACAAAGCCTATTCTCCCTCAGGAGACTGAAAAGATTTAGCATCGGTCCTCAAATCCTCAAAAGGTTTTACAGCTGCACCATCGAGAGCATCCTGACGGGTTGCATCACTGCCTGCTACGGCAACTGCTCGGCCTCTGACCGCAAGGCGCTACAGAGGGTAGTGCGTACGGCCCAGTACATCACTGGGGCCAAGCTTCTTGCCATCCAGGACCTCTATACCAGGCGGTATCAGAGGAAGGCCTTAAAAATGGTCAAAGACTCAGCTACCCTAGTCATAGACTCTTCTCTCGGCTACCGCACAGCAAGCGGTACCGGAGCGCCAAGTCTAGGTTCAAGAGGATCCTAAACAACACTCTTATAGCAAACAAGCCATAAGACTGTTGAACAGTTAATCAAACGACTACCTGGACATATTTACATTGACTTGATCATTCCTATGAATTATTCTGGATATAACGACAACACATCACATGGCCTAATGATAGCCTAGTGATCTTATTGACAATATGATCTGGTAATGAAAGGACAAATAGATTTCTGGTTTCCATGTTACACCTGCAATACAAGCAGCGTGAAGTAGCCTCCCTGAACTTTAATTTGGAGCTCAGAAATTCAAGTACTGGGAATAGGCCTACTTTTGAAAAATCTGACATTTCCTCAATTAGATGCCTGAAAAGTTATTGTAATTATTGAAAGCAATGTGTACGTTCTCTCCTGCTGCCTTATAATTATCTGTGATTTCATTGTGGATCAGTCTTTGTGAGAGATGTTCGTTTGTGTCCCAACGCTTCCATTGAAGGGTACCCTGTTCATTTAAGGTGAAACCCACGTGCAGTTGTTATGACGATGACAGCAATCTAATGTTGACTTCAACTTGGCTTTCCATACAAATCCTTTTTTTGGGGGGGGGGGGGGGGGTCACTTTCTATTTATAACAACAACAAAAAAAAACAGCGATGGTGACAATCACATGGAGAGGTTTTAATGCTACCAATATTCACGTGCTTTATTATGTGTGCCTGTGTCGGCCTCATAGGACACAGAAACATCACCATGCATCCAATCTATTTAGTCAGGCAAGTCCACGTTATCCTCACACAGTTTACAATATAATAATGATTTGAAAATCAATGCATTGGCAAGCCCCCCCAAAATATGCATTATTATATGCTTTTTATGCATTACTAACCCTAATGGCTTACTTTTTTGACACTTTTAGCTTTTTTTGGTTGGACGGGGGGGGGGGGGGGGGGGGGGGTGTTATATATTAGGCCCTATATGTACATTTATATAAATTATACAATTGTATAAAATTGAGGTCCTTAAAAAGTTACAATTGAGTGCTTGCCAACGTCTGTACGAAACGTGCTAACAGGATGTATAGTCCTCGACCTAGTGTTGCATTATGGGAAATGTGAATATATTCACTTTTACTCCTCTAAGTACACATGTGGCACTGCGTAGAACTCGTTCTTATTTTTGTTTCAAATCGTTTTGAAAATGTCACACATTGGGTCCATTATTTATAGTAAGACCCAAAAACTCACCCAAAAAATTATAATAATCTAGTACCAAACTGTTTTTCATATTCTAGTATAATAAAAAAAGTACAGAAGTTTGGGTAAACACAAGGGGTTAGGGTGTAGGGGGTTAGGGTGTAGGGGGTCAGGGTGTAGGGGGTTAGGGTGTAGGGGGTCAGGGTGTAGGGGGTCAGGGTGTAGGGGGTTAGGGTGTAGGGGGTCAGGGTGTAGGGGGTCAGGGTGTAGGGGGTCAGGGTGTAGGGGTTAGGGTGTAGGGGTTAGGCTGTAGGGTGTTGGTGTGTAGGGGTTAGGGTGTAGGGGGTTAGGGTGTAGGGGGTTAGGGTGTACGGGGTTAGGGTGTAGGGGTTAGGCTGTAGGGTGTTAGTGTGTAGGGGGTCAGGGTGTAGGGGGTTAGGGTGTAGGGGTTAGGCTGTAGGGTGTTAGGGTGCAGGGGGTTAGGGGGTTAGGGTGCAGGGGGTTAGTGTGTAGGGGTTAGGGTGTAGGGGGTTAGGGTGCAGGGGGTTAGTGTGTAGGGGTTAGGGTGTAGGGGGTTATGGTGTAGGGGTTAGTGTGTATGGGTTAGGGTGTAGGGGGTTAGTGTGTAGGGGTCAGGGTGTAGGGGGTTAGGGTGTAGGGGTTAGGGTGCAGGGGGTTAGTGTGTAGGGGTTAGGGTGTAGGGGGTTAGGGTGTAGGGGTTAGGGTATAGGGGGTTAGGGTGTAGGGGTTAGTGTGTAGGGGTCAGGGTGTAGGGGGTTAGGGTGTAGGGGTTAGGGTGTAGGGGGTTAGGGTGTAGGGGGTTAGGGTGTAGGGGGTTAGGGTGTAGGGGTTAGGGTATAGGGGGCTAGGGTGTAGGGTGTTAGTGTGTAGGGGTTAGGGTGTAGGGGGTTAGGGTGTAGGGTGTTAGTGTGTAGGGGTTAGGGTGTAGGGGGTTAGGGTGTATGGGTTAGGGTGTAGGGGGTTAGTGTGTAGGGGTCAGGGTGTAGGGGGTTAGGGTGTAGGGTGTTAGTGTGTAGGGGTCAGGGTGTAGGGAGTTAGGGTGCAGGGGGTTAGTGTGTAGGGGTTAGGGTGTAGGGGTTAGGGTGTAGGGGGTTAGGGTGTAGGGGTTAGGGTATAGGGGGTTAGGGTGTAGGGGGTTAGTGTGTAGGGGTCAGGGTGTAGGGGGTTAGGGTGTAGGGGTTAGGGTGTAGGGGGTTAGGGTGTAGGGGGTTAGGGTGTAGGGGGTTAGGGTGTAGGGGTTAGGGTATAGGGGGCTAGGGTGTAGGGTGTTAGTGTGTAGGGGTTAGGGTGTAGGGGGTTAGGGTGTAGGGTGTTAGTGTGTAGGGGTTAGGGTGTTGGGGGTTAGGGTGTAGTGGTTAGGGTGTAGGGGTTAGGGTGTAGGGGGTTAGGGTGTAGGGGTTAGGGTGTAGGGGGTTAGGGTGTAGGGGTTAGGGTGTAGGGGGTTAGGGTATAGGGGTTAGGGTGTAGGGGGGGTAGGGTGTAGGGGTTAGGGTGTAGGGGGTCAGGGTGTAGGGGTTTGGGTGTAGGGGGGTAGGGTGTAGGGGTTAGGGTGTAGGGGGTTAGGGTGTAGGGGTTTGGGTGTAGGGGTTAGGGTGTAGGGGTTTGGGTGTAGGGGTTAGGGTACTCACCAATCTTCACAGTTTTGAAAGGTCTCCAGGCGTGTCTCCAGGGATTTCCTACCTCTGTCCTCTTCATTCCTAACGGTGAGACTGCAAGGTGGTGAAACTACATCACAGCACTTATATACACACACACACACACACACACACACACACCACACACACACACACACACAACACACACACACACACACACACACACACCACACACACACACACACACACACACACCACACACACCACACACACACACACAAACACACACACAGGTTGGGGGGGTGTACAGACGTTCATACCGTTTCTGTTCCATACCGTATTACCGGAAGTCCAAACAAGTGGTACGATTTTAAAAAATATATATTTTTATGCACAAAACTATTCAGGCAGCAAGAACGTTGATCCAGGAAGGAACTGATTGACACTGCTGTTACCACGAAGCATGTCCTCTAGCCACTTAGTTGGCAAACAAAATGCATAGCTGGTTGAGATGTCTT
>NC_034190.2:83634866-83752366 GCF_002021735.2 Oncorhynchus kisutch
TACCCTAATTGACAAACCAACAAACCAAAACAAAGGCAGTCTTCTCATGCTTTGTTGATTTAAAAAAAGCTTTTGACTCAATTTGGCATGATGGTCTGCTATACAAACTGATGGAAAGTGGTGTTGGGGGAAAAACATACCACATAAAAAAATCCATGTACACAAACAACAAGTGCGCGGTTAAAATTGGCAAAAAACATTTCTTTCCACAGGGGCGAGGGGTGAGACAGGGATGCAGCTTAAGCCCCATCCTCTTCAACATGTATGTCAACGAATTGGCGAGGGGCACGAGAATAGTCTGCAGCACCCGGCCTCACCCTACTAGAATCTGAAGTCAAATGTCCACTGTTTGCAGATGATCTGGTGCTTCAGTCCCCAACCAAGGAGTGCCTGCAGCAGCACCTAGATCTTCTGCACAGATTCTGTCAGACCTGGGCCCTGAGTAAATCTCAGTAAGACAAAAATAATGGTGTTCCAAAAAAGGTCCAGTTGCCAGGACCACAAATACAAATTCCATCTAGAAACCGTTGCCCTAGAGCACACAAAAAACTATACATACCTTGGCCTAAACATCAGCGCCACAGTTAACTTCCACAAAGCTGTGAATGAGCTGAGAGACAAGGCAAGAAGGGCCTTCTATGCCATCAAAAGGAAAATACATTTGATATACCAATTAGGATCTGGGTAAAAAATACTTGAATCGGTTATAGAACCCATTGCCCTTTATGGTTGTGAGGTCTGGGGTCCGCTCACCAACCAAGAATTCACAAAATGGGACAAACACCAAACTGAGACTCTGTATGCAGAATTCTGCAAAAAATATCCTCTGTGTACAACGTAAAACACCAAATAATGCAGAGCATTATCAACTCCAGAAAACAATGTTCCATTCTACAACCACCTAAAAGGAAGTGATTCCCAAACCTTCCATAACAAAGCCATCACCTACAGAGAGATTAACCTGTAGAGAGTCCCCTAAGCAAGTCCTGGCCCCAGGACAGCAACACAATAAGACCCAACCAAATCATGAGAAAATTGGAAAGAATTAACAAAAGGAAAGAATTAACAAAAGATCTGAGCAAACTAAAACGCTATTTGGCCCTAAACAAAGAGTACACAGTGGCAGAATACCTGACCACTGTGACTGACCCAAACTTAAGGAAATCTTTGACTATGTACAGACTCATTGAGCATAGCCTTGCTATTGAGAAAGGCCGCCGTAGGCAGACATGGCTCTCAAGAGAAGACAGGTTAGGAGCACACTGGCCATAAAATAAGGTGGAAACTGAGCTGCACTTCCTAACCTCCTGTCAAAAATGTATGACCATATTAGAGACACATATTTCCCTCAGATTAAACAGACCCACAAAGAATTAGAAAACAAATCCAATATTGATAAACTCTCATATCTACTGGGTGAAATACCACAGTGTGCCATCACAGCAGCAAGATTTGTGACCTGTTGCCACAAGAAAAGGTGAAGAACAAACACCATTGTAAATACAACCCATATTTATGTCTATTTATATTCCCTTTTGTACCTTAACTATTTGCACATTTTTGTGTAATGTGTAATGTTTACCGGTAATAGTATTGTTTATTTCACTTTTGTTTACTATTTACTTCACTTGCTTTGGCAATGTAACATAACATACATTCTCCATAGCAATAAAGCCCTTATATTTATGAAATGAAATTGAATTGAGAGAGAGTTAGAGAGAGTTAGAAAGAGAGAGAGAGGGGAGAGAAAGGGGGAGGGAGACAGAGAGAGAAAGTAAATATATTTGGTTGGACTATTGACCTGAACTGAGAGCAGAGCAGAGGAGGGGAGAGAATATGATAGAAGAGAATAGGAGTGGAGAGAAGAGAATAGGAGAGGAGAGGAGAGGATAGCAGTAGAGAAGAGGAGAGAATAGGAGAGGAGAGGAGAGGAGAGAGGAGAGAAGAGGAGAGGAGAGGAGAGGAGAGGAGAGGGGAGGGGAGGGGAGAAGAGAAGAGAAGAGAAGAGAAGAGAAGAGGAGAGGAGAGGAGAGGAGAGGAGAGGAGAGGAGAGGAGAGGAGAGGAGAGGAGAGGAGAGGAGAGGAGAGGAGAGGAGAGGAGAGGAGAGGAGAGGAGAGGAGAGGAGAGGAGAGGAGAGAATAGGAGAGAATAGGAGAGAATAGGAGAGAATAGGAGAGGAGATAAGAGGAGAGAAGAGGAGAGAATAGGAGAGGAGAGGAGAGAAGAGGAGATGAGAGGTGAGGAGAGGAGAGGAGAGGAGAGGAGAGGAGAGGAGAGGAGAGGAGAGGAGAGGAGGGAGGAGAGGAGAGGAGAGAAGTAGAAAGTAGAGAAGAGGAGAGGAGAGGAGAGGAGAGGAGAGGAGAGGAGAGGAGAGGAGAGGAGAGGAGAGGAGGAGGAGAGGAGAGGAGAGGAGAGGAGAGGAGAGGAGTGGAGAGGAGAGGAGAGAAGTAGAAAGTAGAGAAGAGGAGTGAAGAGGAGAGGAGAGGAGAGGAGAGGAGAGGAGAGGAGAGGAGAGGAGAGGAGAGGAGAGGAGAGGAGAGGAGAGGAGAGGAGAGGAGAGGAGAGGAGAGGAGAGGAGAGGAGAGGAGAGGAGAGGAGAGGAGAGGAGAGAAAAGGAGAGGAGAGGAGAGGAGAGAAGTAGAGAGTTGAGAAGAGGAGAGGAGTAGAGAGTAGAGAAGAGAAGAGGAGAGGAGATGAATGGTAGGAGAGGAGAGAAGAGGAGAGAAGAGGAGAGAAGAGAAGAGAAGTGGATAGCCATATTGAGACACATGAGTGAAGAACAGAATAACATACCAGAACAGAGTCCTTCAGTGCAGGCCGTGTGAACTAAACCAACAGCACGTCTCAGCCTAGTGCTAGTGCCTGAGTGTATTTGTGTTTGTACATGTTTGTGTGAGAGAGAGGCCGGGGGCACGGGTGTGTGGCAAGGATTCCCCCGGCTCTTCATCAGCACAGAGGAGCACTGCTTTACAAACAAAGGTGTGTGACTGTGTTGGCTGAGTTTGCTGTAAACAAGAAGTGTGGGTCATGCACTCTTTAAAAGTTCCTCTCGGGCAAAGGTCATGTTTTGGACGGATGTGTCAAAATGGAGCTTCCTTAAAGCATTTCTTAAACAGAGAATATGGATAAGAGTTTGGGCATGATGATGGGCTGACGATAGGGCAGCATGATGATGGGCTGACGATAGGGCAGCATGATGATGGGCTGACGATAGGGCAGCATGATGATGGGCTGACGATAGGGCAGCATGATGATGGGCTGACGATAGGGCAGCATGATGATGGGCTGACGATAGGGCAGCATGACGATAGGCAGCATGACGATGGGCTGAAGATAGGGCAGCATGATGATGGGCTGACGATAGGGCAGCATGATGATAGGGCAGCATGACGATAGGGCAGCATGATGATGGGCTGAAGATAGAGCAGCATGACGATAGGGCAGCATGGACGATAGGGCAGCATGACAATAGGGCAGCATGACGATAGGGCAGCATGACAATAGGGCAGCATGACGATAGGGCAGCATGACGATAGGGCAGCATTATGATGGGCTGACGATAGGGCAGCATGACAATAGGGCAGCATGAAATAGGGCAGCATGACGATAGGGCAGCATGACAATAGGGCAGCATGATGATGGGCTGACGATAGGGCAGCATGACAATAGGGCAGCATGACGATAGGGCAGCATGATGATGGGCTGACGATAGGGCATCATGACGATAGGGCAGCATGAAGATGGGCCGACAATAGGGCAGCATGACGATAGGGCAGCATGACGATAGGGCAGCAAGACGATAGGGCAGCAGACAATAGAGCAGCATGACAATAGGGCAGCATGACGATAGGGCAGCATGACGATAGGGCAGCATGACGATAGGGCAGCATGATGATGGGCTGACGATAGGGCAGCATGAAGATAGGGCAGCATGATGATGGGCTGATGATAGGGGCAGCAAGACGATAGGGCAGCATGACGATAGGGAAGCATGATGATGGGCTGATGATAGGGCAGCAAGACGATAGGGCAGCATGACGATAGGGAAGCATGATGATGGGCTGAAGATAGGGCAGCATGACGATAGGGCAGCATGACAATAGGGCAGCATGACGATAGGGCAGCATGATGATGGGCTGACGATAGGGAAGCATGACGATAGGGCAGCATGACGATAGGGCAGCATGATGATGGGCTGATGATAGGGCAGCATGACGACAGGGCAGCATGACGATAGGGCAGCATGATGATAGGGCAGCATGATGATGGGCCGAAGATAGGGCAGCATGACGATAGGGAAGCATGACAATAGGGCAGCATGACGATAGGGCAGCATGATGATGGGCTGACGATAGGGCAGCATGACGATAGGGCATCATGACAATAGGGCAGCATGACGATAGGGCAGCATGATGATGGGCTGACGATAGGGCAGCATGAAGATAGGGCAGCATGATGATGGGCTGACGATAGGGCAGCATGACAATAGGGCAGCATGATGATAGGGCAGCATGACAATAGGGCAGCATGTCGATAGGGCAACATGACGATAGGGCAGCATGATGATGGGCTGAAGATAGGGCAGCATGACGATAGGGCAGCATGATGATAGGGCAGCATGACGATAGGGCAGCATGACAATAGGGCAGCATGACGATAGGGCAGCATGGCGATAGGGCAGCATGACGATAGGGCAGCATGACAATAGGGCAGCATGACAATAGGGCAGCAGACAATAGGGCAGCATGATGATGGGCTGAAGATAGGGACAGCATGACGATAGGGCAGCATGACGATAGGGCAGCATGACAATAGGCCAGCATGACGATAGGGCAACATGACGATAGGGCAGCATGATGATGGGCTGAAGATAGGGCAGCATGACGATAGGGGCAGCATGATGATAGGGCAGCATGACGATAGGGCAGCATGGCAATAGGGCAGCATGACGATAGGGCAGCATGACAATAGGGCAGCATGACGATGGGGCAGCATGACAATAGGGCAGCATGACGATAGGGCAGCATGGTGATGGGCTGACGATAGGGCAGCATGACGATAGGGGCAGCATGATGATAGGGCAGCATGACGATAGGGCAGCATGGCAATAGGGCAGCATGACGATAGGGCAGCATGACAATAGGGCAGCATGACGATGGGGCAGCATGACAATAGGGCAGCATGACGATAGGGCAGCATGGTGATGGGCTGACGATAGGGCAGCATGACAATAGGGCAGCATGACTATAGGGCAGCATGACAATAGGGCAGCATGACAATAGGGCAGCATGACAATAGGGCAGCATGACAATAGGGCAGCATGACAATAGGCCAGCATTTCCCTCTCCGTTTGATTGACCCTTTTAATATCTATCGCTTTCCCACCTCTCCCCCTCCCTCTCTCTCTCTCTCCCCTCTCCCCCTCTCTCTCTATGTCTCCTCCCTCTCCCTCCCTCTCTCCCCTCTCTCTCTCTCTCTCTCTCTCTCTTTCTCTCTCTCTCTCTCTCTCTCTCTCTCTCTCTCTCTCTCTCTGTCTCTCTCCCCTCCCCCCTCTCTCTCTATGTCTCCTCCCTCTCTCTGAATGTAGTTGAACAGCTGTTCAGGGGGACAGGGGGCTTAAAGAAGGGTGCCTTTTTAATCTCTCCAATATTCCAAACTAATCCTCCCTGTCATGACCTCTCCTTGCCCCCACAGGATGCGTCCCCAATGGCACCCTATTCAATAGAAAGGGCTCTGGACAAAAGCAATGCACTATATAAGGAAAAGGGTGCAATTTTGTACCCACGTTCAGCTAGCCATCACAACAGCCACCAATACATCCACCACTACAGCCACCACCACTACAGCCACCACTACATCCACCACTACATCCACAACTACAGCCACCACCACTACAGCCACCACTACAGCCACCACCACGACAGCCACCACTACAGCCTCCATCACTACAGCAACCACCACTACAGCCACCACCACTACATCCACCACTACATTCACCACTACAGCCACCACTACAGCCACCACCACTACATTCACCACTACAGCCACCACCACTACATTCACCACTACAGCCACCACCACTACATCCACCACTACAGCCACCACCACTACAGCCGCAACTACATCCACCACTACGGCCACCACTACATCCACCACTACAGCCACCACCACTACAGCCACCACCACTACAGCCACCACTACATTCACAACTACAGCCACCAACACTACAGCCACCAACACTACTGCCACCACCACTACAGCCACCACCACTACATCCACCACTACATTCACAACTACAGCCACCAACAATACTGCCACCACCACTACAGCCACCACCACCACATCCACCACTACATTCACAACTACAGCCACCAACAATACTGCCACCACCACTACAGCCACCACCACTACAGCCACCACCACTACATCCACCACTACAGCCTCCACCACTACAGCCACCAACACTACAGCCACCAACACTACAGCCACCACCAATACAGCCACAACCACTACATCCACCACTACAGCCTCCACCACTACAGCCACCACCACTACAGCCACCACCACTACAGCCACCACCACTACATCCACCACTACAGCCACCACCACTACAGCCACCAACACTACAGCCACTACTACATCCACCACTACAGCCACCACTACATCCACCACTACAGCCACTACTACATCCACCACTACAGCCACCACCACTACAGCCTCCACCAGTACAGCCACCACCACTACAGCCACCACCACTACATCTACCACTACAGCCACCACCACTACAGCCACCAACACTACAGCCACCACCACTACAGCCACCAACACTACAGCCACCACCAATACAGACATCAACACTACAGCCACTACTACATCCACCACTACATCCACCACTACAGCCACCACCACTACAGCCACCACCACTATAGCCTCCACCACTATAGCCTCCACCACTACATCCACCCCAACTACAACCACCACCACTACAGCCACCAACACTACTGCCACCACCACTACATCCACCACTAAAGCCACCACCACTACAGCCACCAACACTACAGCCACCACTACAGCCACCACCACTACATCCACCACTACATCCACCACTACAGCCACCACCACTACAGCCACCACCACTACAGCAACCACCACTACAGCCACCACCACTACAGCCACCACCACTACATCCACCACTACAGCCACCACCACTACATCCACCACTACAGCCACCAACACTACAGCCACCACCACTACATCCACCACTACATCCACCACTACAGCCACCACCACTACAGGCACCACCACTACATCCACCACTACAGCCACCACCACTACATCCACCACTACAGCCACCACTACATCCACCACTACAGCCACCACTACATCCACCACTACAGCCACCACCACTACATCCACCAACACTAAAGCCTCCACCACTTCAGCCACCACCAGAGTTGTTTTTAGGCCTAAGCAAATCCTTCTGTCTTGGACAGTCTATTTCTGCAGAGGGCTGCTCATCTCCCCACCTCAGTATAGCATTGTGGAGAGAGAGAGGGGGGAGGGAAAGAGGGGAGAGGGGGAGAGAAAGAGGGGAGAGGGAGAGAGAAGTAAGAGAGTGGCTAGTTAATATCCCTGACCATAGAGAGAGGAATGATGAAGAATCAGATAGACAGTGTAGTAACAGTGAAGAAACCCCCCCCCCCCAACAGCTAAGACTTTAATGAACACATCCAGGAGGATGATGAAGAATCAGACTTTAATGAACCCATCCAGGAGGATGATGAAGAATCAGACTTTAATGAACACATCCAGGAGGATGATGAAGAATCAGACTTTAATGAACCCAGCCAGGAGGATGATGAAGAATCAGACTTTAATGAACCCAGCCAGGCCATAGATTGTGTCCTTTCCAAATAACACTGTATTCCCTGCACAACTTCTGACCAGAGACCTATGGGCCCTGTGCCGGGTTCTACTATTCATTCTGACCAGAGAGCTATGGGCCCTGTGCCGGGTTCTACTATTCATTCTGACCAGAGACCTATGGGCCCTGTGCCGGGTTCATTCTGACCAGAGACCTATGGGCCCTGTGCCGGGTTCATTCTGACCAGAGACCTATGTGCCCTGTGCCGGGTTCATTCTGACCAGAGACCTATGGGCCCTGTGCCGGGTTCATTCTGACCAGAGACCTATGGGCCCTGTGCCGGGTTCTACTATTCATTCTGATCAGAGACCCTGTGCCGGGTTCTAGAATTCATTCTGACCAGAGACCCTGTGCCGGGTTCATTTTGACCAGAGACCCTGTTCCGGGTTCTACTATTCATTCTGACCAGAGACCCTGTTCCGGGTTCTACTATTCATTCTAATCAGAGACCCTGTGCCGGGTTCTACTATTCATTCTGACCAGAGACCCTGTTCTGGGTACTACTAGTCATTCTGACCAGAGACCCTGTTCCGGGTACTACTAGTCATTCTGACCAGAGACCCTGTTCCGGGTACTACTATTCTAATGGCAGCTAGAAAAGCGACTGTGATTCACTCACTCTGGAGGTTCGCCAGAGTGTGTGTGTGTGTGTGTGTGTTTGTGTGTGTGTGTGTGTGCCAGCCAGAGAGAAGTAGCCTGAGAAGCTGATAAACCCCTCCCCCACTTCGGACTGGGGGAGAGGGATAGAAAGAGAGGGTGCGACAGAGAGAGACAGAGAGAGAGAGACAGAGAGACAGCAAGAGAGAGAGAGAGACAGCGAGAGAGAGAGACAGAGAGAGACAGAGACAGAGAGACAGCGAGAGAGAGATAGCGAGAGAGAGAGAGAGAGAGGGTGGGTGAAATTCCACTGTGTGCCATCACAGCAGCAAGATTTGTGACCTGTTGCCACAAGAAAAGGGCAACCAGTGAAGAACACACACCATTCTAAATACAACCCATATTTATGCTTATTTATTTTATCTTGTGTCCTTTACCATTTGTACATTGTTAAAACACTGTATATATAATATGACATTTCAAATGTCTTTATTGTTTTGAAACTTCTGTATGTGTAATGTTTACTGTTAATTTTTATTGTTTATTTCACTTTATATATTATCTACCTCACTTGCTTTGGCAATGTTAAGATATGTTTCCCATGCCAATAAAGCCCCTTGAATTGAATTGAATTGAATTGAGAGAGAGAAAGAGAGACAGTGAGAGAACCTGGAGAAGAGTCCCCTAAGCAAGCTGGGCCTGGGGCTCTGTTCACAAACACAACACACCCTACAGAGCCCCAGGACAGCAGCACAATTAGACCCAACCAAATCATGAGAAAACAAAAAGATAATTACTTGACACATTGGAAAGAATTAACAAAAAAAACTGAGCAAACTAGAATGCTATTTGGCCCTACACAGAGAGTACACAGCGGCAGAATACCTGACCACTGTGACTGACCCAAAATGAAGGAAAGCTTTGACTATGTACAGACTCAGTGAGCATAGCCTTGCTATTGAGAAAGGCCGCCGTAGGCAGACATGGCTCTCAAGAGAAGACAGGCTATGTGCTCACTGCCCACAAAATGAGGTGGAAACTGAGCTGCACTTCCTAACCTCCTGCCCAATGTATGACCATATTAGAGAGACATATTTCCCTCAGATTACACAGATCCACAAAGAATTCGAAAACAAATCCAATTTTGAAAAACTCCCATATCTACTGGGTGAAATTCCACTGTGTGCCATCACAGCAGCAAGATTTGTGACCTGTTGCCACAAGAAAAGGGCAACCAGTGAAGAACACACACCATTGTAAATACAACCCATATTTATGCTTATTTATTTTATCTTGTGTCCTTTACCATTTGTACATTGTTAAAACACTGTATATATAATATGACATTTCAAATGTCTTTATTGTTTTGAAACTTCTGTATGTGTAATGTTTACTGTTAATTTTTATTGTTTATTTCACTTTATATATTATCTACCTCACTTGCTTTGGCAATGTTAAGACATGTTTCCCATGCCAATAAAGCCCCTTGAATTGAATTGAATTGAATTGAGAGAGAGAAAGAGAGACAGTGAGAGAACCTGGAGAAGAGTCCCCTAAGCAAGCTGGGCCTGGGGCTCTGTTCACAAACACAACACACCCTACAGAGCCCCAGGACAGCAGCACAATTAGACCCAACCAAATCATGAGAAAACAAAAAGATAATTACTTGACACATTGGAAAGAATTAACAAAAAAAACTGAGCAAACTAGAATGCTATTTGGCCCTACACAGAGAGTACACAGCGGCAGAATACCTGACCACTGTGACTGACCCAAAATGAAGGAAAGCTTTGACTATGTACAGACTCAGTGAGCATAGCCTTGCTATTGAGAAAGGCCGCCGTAGGCAGACATGGCTCTCAAGAGAAGACAGGCTATGTGCTCACTGCCCACAAAATGAGGTGGAAACTGAGCTGCACTTCCTAACCTCCTGCCCAATGTATGACCATATTAGAGAGACATATTTCCCTCAGATTACACAGATCCACAAAGAATTCGAAAACAAATCCAATTTTGAAAAACTCCCATATCTACTGGGTGAAATTCCACAGTGTGCCATCACAGCAGCAAGATTTGTGACCTGTTGCCACGAGAAAAGGGCAACCAGTGAAGAACAAACTCCATTGTAAATACAACCCATATTTATGCTTATTTATTTTATCTTGTGTCCTTTAACCATCTGTACATTGTTAAAACACTGTATATATATATAATTAGACATTTGTAATGTCTTTATTGTTTTGACACTTCTGTATGTGTAAAATTTACTGTTCATTTTTATTGTTTATTTCAATTATATATTCACTTTATATATTATCTACCTCACTTGCTTTGGCAATGTTAACACATGTTTCCCATGCCAATAAAGCCCTTGAATTGAATTGAATTGAGAGAGAGAGACGAAGAGACAGAGAGAGAGAGAGACAGAGAGACAGCGAGAGAGAGAGAGACAGTGAGAGAGAGAGAGACAGAGAGAGACAGAGAGAGAGACAGAGGGGAGAGAGAGAGAGAGGAGAGAGAGAGACAGAGAGAGGGAAAGAGATAGAGCGAGAGGGAGAGACAGAGGGGAGAGAGAGACAGAGGGGAGAGAGAGATACAGAGAGGGAGAGGGAAAGAGATAGAGGGAGAGAGAGAGACAGAGGGGAGAGAGAGACAGAGAGAGGGCAAGAGATAGAGGGAGAGGGAGAGAGAGAGACAGAGGGGAGAGAGCAGTAGCCGTTCTCCCTACTTCCTCTTTCACACCACGTGCTTCTTATCTCTGGCCAGTGTGTGTGTGTGTGTGTTGTGTGCGTGTGTTTGTATGTTGTGTGTGTGTTTGTGTGTATGTGTGTGTTTGTGTGTATGTGTGTGTGTGTATGTGTGTGTGTGTTTGTGTGTTGTGTGTGTGTGTGTGTGTGTGTGTGTGTGTGTGTGTGGTGAGAGTTACTGCCAACACCCTAACCCTACACCGTAGTGAAAAACCTGTTAGCTAACTTTACATCTACAATGGACATCTTGTTTTAAAGTTGGACTTCTTTGTGCGGGTCACTCTCAAAAGAGAGAGAGAGTGTGTGTGTTTGTGTGTGTGTGTGTTTGTGTGTTTGTGTGTGTGTGTGTGTTTCCTCCCAGTAGCCCAGTTGTGTGAAGTTTAAAGGGCCAAGCCGCCACACGTCTCCTAAGCCGCTCTGTGTGTGTATCATGTCTCCTTAGCAGCTCTGTGTGTGTATCGTGTCTCCTAAGCAGCTCTGTGTGTGTATCGTGTCTCCTAAGCCGCTCTGTGTGTGTATCATGTCTCCTAAGCAGCTCTGTGTGTGTATCATGTCTCCTAACCAGCTCTGTGTGTGTATCATGTCTCCTAAGCAGCTCTGTGTGTGTATCATGTCTCCTAAGCAGCTCTGTGTGTGTATCATGTCTCCTAAGTCATTCAGAATGTAAACAGAGACACAGCTGATCTGCTTTAATCTCATTATCATCACCTTCAATGTTGTTAATGGGTGAAATACTACGGTCAGAATCTGGCAACCCAGCCCATGTTAAAGGGGGAATACTAGGGTCAGAATCTGGCAACCCAGCCCATGTTAAAGGGGGAATACTAGGGTCAGAATCTGGCAACCCAGCCCATGTTAAAGGGGAAGACTCAGTTAGGATCTGGTAACCCAGCCAATGCTAAAGGGAGAAGACTCAATTAGGGTCTGGCAACCCAGCCCATGATAAAGGAGAAGTCTAAATTAGGGTCTGGTAACCCAGCACATGTTAAAGGGGAAGACTCAGTTAAGATCTGGCAACCCAGCCCATGTTAAAGGGGCATTACTAGGTCAGGGTCTGGTAACCCAGTCCATGTTAAAGGGGAAAACTCAGTTAGGATCTGGCAACCCAGCCCATGTTAAAGGGAGACTAGCCTCGCACATGAGTATCTGCTTCTGTCTCTGGTGGGGAGAAACCCATACACTGGGGTCAGGATAGGGTTAGGGTCAGGATAGGGTCAGGATAGGGTCAGGATAGGGTTAGGGTCAGGATAGGGTTAGGGTCAGGATAGGGTTAGGGTCAGGATAGGGTCAGGATAGGGTCAGGATAGGGTTAGGGTCAGGATAGGGTTAGGGTCAGGATAGGGTCAGGATAGGGTTAGGGTCAGGATAGGGTTAGGGTCAGGATAGGGTCAGGATAGGGTTAGGGTCAGGATAGGGTCAGGATAGGGTCAGGATAGGGTTAGGGTCAGGATAGGGTTAGGGTCAGGATAGGGTTAGGGTCAGGATAGGGTCAGGATAGGGTTAGGGTCAGGATAGGGTTAGGGTCAGGATAGGGTCAGGATAGGGTTAGGGTCAGGATAGGGTCAGGATAGGGTTAGGGTCAGGATAGGGTCAGGATAGGGTTAGGGTCAGGATCGGGTCAGGATAGGGTTAGGGTCAGGATAGGGTTAGGGTCAGGATAGGGTCAGGATAGGGTTAGGGTCAGGATAGGGTCAGGATAGGGTTAGGGTCAGGATCGGGTCAGGATAGGGTTAGGGTCAGGATAGGGTCAGGATAGGGTTAGGGTCAGGATAGGGTCAGGATAGGGTTAGGGTCAGGATAGGGTCAGGATAGGGTTAGGGTCAGGATAGGGTTAGATAGGGTTAGGGTCAGGATAGGGTTAGGGTCAGGATAGGGATAGGGTCAGGATAGGGTTAGGGTCAGGATCGGGTTAGGGTCAGGATAGGGTTAGGGTCAGGATAGGGATAGGGTCAGGATAGGGATAGGGTCAGGATAGGGTTAGGGTCAGGATCGGGTCAGGATATTGTTAGGGTCAGGATAGGGTTAGGGTCAGGATAGGGTTAGGGTCAGGATAGGGATAGGGTCAGGATAGGGTTAGGGTCAGGATCGGGTCAGGATAGGGTTAGGGTCAGGATAGGGTTAGATAGGGTTAGGGTTAAGCATGAAACACACAAATAATCTCACTGCCTGTAGACTGGTGATAGATACTTATCACAGTCGGAGGCCGTTCTTTCTCTTGCTAGAAGGAAAGCGGTGCCGACCCAGTAGTGACGAACCTGCCACTTCTACATGTAGAATGGCAATGCTTGTCAGTGGCCAAACACTTGACTTTGAGCCAATCAGAGAGCACGAACCCCCACGTGGGGGTGTCAACAAAAAGGAAAAGAGTCCATTTTGTCTGTTCATCCAAGGTTAAATATCCTGAGCCAGTCACATTTCATATGTAATATAGGTTATGAGAGGGTAGCTAGCTAAGAGCACAGATGCAATCCACACAACATTAAATACTTCCTCCAAGCTAGTTTACCATTGAAGCTACAGTGTGAAAGTAATCACCCCCTTTGGCATCTTTCCTATTTTGTTGCCTGACAACCTGGAATTTAAATTGATTTAATGATGGGTGTTTGTATCATTTGATTTACACAACATGCCTACCACTTTGAAGATGCAAAAGTCAATACTTTGTAGAGACACCTTTTTCAGCAATTACAGCTGCAAGTCTCTTGGGGTATGTCTCTATAAGCTTGGCACATCTAGCCACTGGGATTTTTGCCCGTTCTTCAAGGCAAAACTACTCTAGCTCCTTCAAGTTAGATGGGTTCCGCTGGTGTACAGCAATCTTTAAGTCATACCACAGATTCTCAATTGGATTGAGGTATGAGATTTGACTAGGCCATTCCAAGACATTTAAATGTTTCCCCTTAAACGACTCGAGTGTTGCTTTAGCAGTATGTTTAGGGTCATTGTCCTGCTGGAAGGTGAACCTCCGTCCCAGTCTCAAATCTCTGGAAGACTGAAACAGGTTTCCCTCAAGAATTTCCCTGTATTTAACACCGTCCATCATTCTCTCAATTCTGAACAGTTTCCCAGTCACTGTCGATGAAAAACCTTGTGGGGATGGTGTTCTCGGGGTAATGAGAAGTGTTGGGTTTGCGCCAGACATAGCGTTTTCCTTGATGGCCAAAAAGCTCAATTTTAGTCTCATCTGACCAGAATACCTTCTTCAATATGTTTGGGGAGTCTCCCACATGCCTTTTGGTGAACACCACATGTGTTTGCCTATTTCTTTCTTTAAGCAATGTCTTTTTTCTGGCCACTCTTCTGTAAAGCCCAGCTCTGTGGAGTGTTTGGCTTAAAGTGGTCCTATGGACAGATACTCCAATCACCGCTGTGGAGCTGTGGAGGTAGTTATCTATCTTGGGTCATCTTGCTAGGAAGTTATCTATCTGGGGTCATCTGGCTAGGTAGTTATCTATCTGGGGTCATCTTGCTAGGAAGTTATCTATCTGGGGTCATCTGGCTAGGTAGTTATCTATCTGGGGTCATCTGGCTAGGTAGTTATCTATCTGGGGTCATCTTGCTAGGTAGTTATCTATCTGGGGTCATCTGGCTAGGTAGTTATGTATCTGGGGTCATCTGCCTAGGTAGTTATCTATCTGGGGTCATCTGGCTAAGTAAGTATCTATCTAGGGTCATCTTGCTAGGAAGTTATCTATCTGGGGTCATCTTGCTAGGAAGTTATCTATCTGGGGTCATCTTGCTAGGTAGTTATCTATCTGGGGTCATCTTGCTAGGTAGTTATCTATCTGGGGTCATCTTGTTAGTATCAACTAGGGCTTTCTACAAAATAGTAACATTAGCGAATCTAGCCCATAAACTAAGCAACACACATCCTTTGCCAAACAATATTTTAACAAGGCTGAGTGACTGACAACGTCAAGGTCTTTTGCTGTGTGAACACAAAGAGATTGCCGGCACTCTATTTAGAGGTGCTAAGTACTATCGGCAGTCAAATGTTTTACAATCCTGAGCTGTTAGGGTCAGGATAGGGTTAGGATTTACAGTAGCCTACCGCCTATGCTCAACTAGCTAGACTTTGTAGCATGCTATGCTAGTAGCTAAAGGTTGTGACTGAATGTCTGGGCTAAGGATGTATAGCATGCTATGCTAGTAGCTAAAGGTTGTGACTGAATGGCTGGGCTAAGGATTTATAGCATGCTATGCTAGTAGCTAAAGGTTGTGACTGAATGGCTGGGCTAAGGATTTATAGCATGCTATGCTAGTAGCTAAATGTTGTGACTGAATGGCTGGGCTAAGGATTTATAGCTAAAGCTAGCTAGAGGTCCTGTACCTTGAGTCTAGGAGTCCAGGGGGGTGGGGGGTGGGGGGGGGGGGGTTAAAAGCAATTAAACGTTAATTTGAGTATTAATCCATAATCTCACTCTCAAGATCACCAGCACAGAATACACTCTGAAAAAAGTAGAAGACACATGCACACACGCACACACACACACACGCACACACACACACACACCGTGACCCTGGTTGTGACACCAACTCTGCGAGGGTGTCTCAGAGGAGTTGTTTTATATACAAACGCAGCAACACCTATGGTGGGTGTCTAATCTCCAACAGCACTGTCTGAGGAAATGATTGGAACACGTGCTTCTGTTCTAACGTCTACGGCCTCTCGAAATAAAACACGGCCTGATCGTCTCCTAAAACTCCAATTCATGCATTGATCTGAAAATGTGGAGGCCAAAATGTGCTCCGTATGGAGGTCGCGAACGCAATTGTGGAGTATCCAGAGGCCAAAATGTGCTCCGTATGGAGGTCGCGAATGCAATTGTGGAGTATTCGGAGGCCAAAATGTGCTCCTCATGGAGGTCGCGAACGCAATTGTGGAGTATCCGGAGGCCAAAATGTGCTCCGTATGGAGGTCGCGAATGCAATTGTGGAGTATCCAGAGGCCAAAATGTGCTCCGTATGGAGGTCGGGAATGCAATTGTGGAGTATCCGGAGGCCAAAATGTGCTCCGTACCGCATCGTCATCCTCCTCACACATGTTGTAACAATGCAGAGAGCTACGTACAGTTCCGTATTGACCTGATTGGGTGACAGTAGATGGAGGCAGGAGGTCCATTTAAAAACACAAACACCCTTCCTTGACAACTTCCTTGACAACTTCCTTGACAACAGCTCTGCTCTGCTCAGCGAAGCGTCAAGGAAGTACACATGTCCTGACTTCTGCAGAGGACGTATCACTATAACATAGTAAACGCTGCACGGCCACTGCAGACCCTTTAACAAACAAACGCACACTCACACACCTCCTCACACACACTCCAAACACACCCCACCCACACTCTCACACACACACACACCCCTCCTCACACA
The DNA here is from genome assembly GCF_002021735.2 of Oncorhynchus kisutch. Lineage (NCBI taxonomy): Eukaryota > Metazoa > Chordata > Actinopteri > Salmoniformes > Salmonidae > Oncorhynchus > Oncorhynchus kisutch. The sequence continues at coordinate 83,651,512 of NC_034190.2, forward strand.
CACTCCAAACACACCCACCCACACTCTCATGCACACACACACACAGACACACAACACACACACACACACACACACACACAACACACACACACACACACACACACACACACACACACACACGCACACACGCACACACACACACACACCACAAACACAATCACACACTCCCATTCCTGTCTCCCCCCTCTCTCCTCTCTCTCTCCCTCTCCTCTCCCCCCCCTCTCTCTCTCCTCTCTCCCCCTCTCTCTCTTTCCTCTCCCCCCATCTCTCTCTCCTCTCTCCCCCTCTCCTCCCTCCCCCTCTCTCCCTCTCCCCCCCCCCCCTCTCCCTCTCCTCTCCCCCTCACCTCTCTCTCTCCCTCTCTCTCTCTCAACCCCATTAATACGCTCTAATAGAGAGACATGCCAAGAGATTTAAATGGTTTTTAATAGAATGCATTACTGGGGAGCTATTCGCTCCAAATTCATGTTGTCTCCTGCCCTTTTTAGGGAATTGTATTCTACTCTACTCTACACTCCTACTCTACTCTACTCTACTACTCTACTCTACACTACTCTACTACTACTCTACTCTGCTACTCTACTCTACTCTGCTACTCTACTCTACTCTGCTACTCTACTACTCTACTCTGCTACTCTACTCTACTCTACTACTCTACTCTACTACTCTACTCTACTCTGATACTCTACTACTCTACTCTACCCTACTCTACTACTCTACTCTACTCTAGTCTACTCTACTCTACACTCCTACTCTACTCTACACTCCTACTCTACTCTACACTACTCTACTCTACTCTACACTCCTACTCTAATCTACACTCCTACTCTACTCTACTCTACTCTACTCTACTCTACTCTACTTTACTCTACTCTACTCTACTCTACACTCCTACTCTACAAACAGAAAAGTGTGTGTGTGTGTGCTCACCATAGGCACACCAAGATGAAAAGTGGATCAATCTCTTTTCTTCTTGTAATCTTTCTCAGATCCATTAAAGATATAGTCCAGGAAAACAAGAGAGATGTCACAATGAAAAGACAGACCAAACATTAGGAGAAGATAGAGAGATAGAGGGAGATAGAGGGAGGGGGGAGAGAGAGAGAGAGAGAGTGAGAGGGAGAGAGAGAGAGAGCGAGAGGGAGGGGAGAGAGAGAGATAGAGAGAGAGAGAGAGAGAGAGAGAGAGAGAGAGAGAGAGAGAGAGAGGTAGAGAGAGAGAGAGAGAGAGAGAGACAGAGAGAGAGAGAGACAGAGAGAGACAGAGAGAGACAGAGAGAGAGAGAGAGAGGCTGAAGGAAAAGGAACTGTTCAGGATATTGTGACATTGGGATGTGTCTAAAACCTGATGACTCAGTTAGCAAGTCAGTCCACAAGCCAGTCAGCCAGCCAGTAAGTCAGTCCACAAGCCAGTCAGTCCATCAACCAGTCAGTCAGCCAGCCAGCCGGTCAGCCAGCCAGTAAGTCTTTCAGCCATAGGAATATAGGAATTATAGGAATTATAGGACTATTTCCCTCTATACCATTTATATTTCATGAACATTTGACGATTGGATGTTCTTATAGGCACTTTAGTATTGCCAGTGTAACAGTATAGCTTCCGTCCCTCTCCTCGTTCCTCCCTGGGCTCGAACCAGGAACACAACGACAACAGCCACCCTCGAAGCAGCGTTACCCATGCAGAGCAAGGGGAACAACCACTCCAAGTCTCAGAGCGAGTGTCGTTTGAAACGCTATTAGTGTGCACCCCGCTAACTAGCTAGCCATTTCACTTCGGATACACCAGCCTCATCTCGGGAGTTGATAGGCTTGAAGTCATAAACAGCGCAATGCCTGACGCACAACGAAGAGCTGCTGGCAAAACGCAGGAAAGTGATGTTTGAATGAATGTTTACGCGCCTGCTTCTGCCTACCACCACTCAGTCAGATACTTAGATACATGTATGCTTGTATGCTCAGTCAGATTATATGCAACGCAGGACATGCTAGATAATATCTAGTAATATCATCAACCATGTGTAGTTAACTAGTGATTATGATTGATTGTTTTTTATAAGATAAGTTTAACTAGCTAGCAACTTACCTTGGCTTACTGCATTCGCGTAACAGGCAGTCTCCTTGTGGAGTGCAACGAGAGAGAGGCAGGTCGTTATTGCGTTGGACTAGTTAACTGTACGGTTGCAAGATTGGATCCCCCGAGCTGACAAAGTGAAAATCTGTAGTTCTGCCCCTGAACGAGGCAGTTAACCCACCGTTCCTAGGCCGTCATTGAAAACAAGGATGTGTTCTTAACTGACTTGCCTAGTTAAATAAGGATTAAATAAAGGTGTAAAAAAAAATACCGATTTCCGATTGTTATGAAAACTTGAAATCGGCACTAATTAATCGGCCATTCCGATTAATCGGTCGACCTATAGTACATACCCTAACCAGAAGCCATGTATTACAGGCAACATACGCACTAAGCTAAAGGGAAGAGCTGCTGCTTTCAAGGAGTGGGACATTAACACGGACGCTTATAAGAAATCCCGCTAAACCCTCAGACGAACCATCAAACTGGCAAAGTGTAAATACAGGACTAAGATTGAATCCTACTACACCGGCGCCAACGCTCGTCAAATGTGGCAGGGCCTGCAAACTATTATGGACTACAGAGCTGCCCAGTGATACAAGCCTACCAGATGAGCTAAATGACTTATATGCACGTTTCCAGGCAAGCAACACTAAAGCATGCAGGAGAGCACCAGCTGATGACTATGTGATCACGCTCGCCGTATTCAATGTGAGTAAGACATTTAAACAGGTCAACATTCACAAGGCCGCAGGGCCAGATGGATTACCAGGATGTGTACTCTGAGCATGCACTGACCAACTGGCAAGTGTCTTCACTGACATTTTCAACGTGTCCTTGTCCGAGTCTGTAATTCCTACATGTTTCAAGCAGACCATAGTCCCTGTGCTCAAGAACACCAAGGTAAACTGCCTAAATGACCACCGACTCATAGCACTCACGTCTGTAACCATGAAGTGCTTTGAAAGGCTGGTCATGGCTCACATCAACACCATCATTCCAGAAACCCTAGACCCACTCCAATTCGCATACCACCCCAACAGATCAACAGATGATACAATCTCTATTGCACTCCACACTGTCTTTTCACACCTGGACAAAAGGAACACCCACATGAGAATTCTGTTAATTGACTACAGCTCAGCGTTCAACATCATAGTGCCCACAATGCTCATCACTAAGCTAAGGACCCTGGGACTAAACACCTCCCTCTGCAACTGGATCCTGGACTTTCTGACGGGCCGCACCAGGTGGTGAGGGTAGGTAACAACACATCTGCCATGCTGATCCTCAACACTGGAGCCCCTAAGGGGTGCATGCTCAGTCCCCTCCTGTACTCCCTGTTCACCCACGACTGCGTGATCAAACATGACTCCAACACTATTTCATTAAGTTTGCCGACACAACAGTGGTAGCCTGATCACCGACAACGATGAGACAACCTATAGGGAGGAGGAGACCTGGAAGTGTGGTGCAAAAAAAAAAAAAGCTCAATGTGTTCAAGACAAAGGAAATGATTAAAAAATATATATATTTCACCTTTATTTAACCAGGTAGGCCAGATGAGAACAAGTTCTCATTTACAACTGAAACCTGGCCAAGATAAAGCAAAGCAGTGCGACACAAACAACAACACAGAGTTACACATGGAGTAAAACAAACGTACAGTCAATAACACAGTAGAAAAAAATCTATGTACAGTGAGTGGAAATGAGGTAAGATAAGGGAGGTACAGCAATAAATAGGTCATAGTGGCAAAATAATAATATAATAATTACAATATAGCAATTAAACACTGGAGTGATAGATGTGCAGAAGAGGAATGTGCAAGTAGAGATACTGGGGTGCAAAGGAGCAAGATAAATAAATAAATACTGTATGGGGATGAGGTAGTTGGATGGGCTATTTACAGATGGGCTATGTACAGGTGCAATGATCTGTGAGCTGCTCTGATAGCTGATGATTAACTTCCTGGTGACAGGGGGCAGTATTTTCCAGTCTGGATGAAATGCCCAAATTCAACTACCTGTCTGGTTAGACTGTAAACTCTCCTTCCAGACTCACATTAAGCATCTCCAATCCAAAATTATTTCTCAACAAAGCATCCTTCACTCATGCTGCCAAACATACCCTCGTAAAACTGACCATCCTACCGATGCTTGACTTTGGCGATGTCATTTACGAAATGGACTCCAACACTATACTCAGCTAATTGGATGCAGTCTATCACAGTTTCATCTATTTTCTCACCAAAGCCCCATATACTACCCACCACTGCGACCTGTACGCTCTCGTTGGCTGGCCCTCGCTTCATATTTGTCGCCAAACCCACTGGCTACAGGTCATCTATAAGTCTTTGCTAGGTGAAGCCCTGCCTTATCTCAGCTCACTGGTCACCATAGCAGCACTCCAGCAGGTATATCTCACTGGTCATCCAGTGGCAGCCAGTGGCAGCCTTTCCTTCCAGTTCTTTGCTGCCAATGACTGGAACGAATTGCAAAAATCACTGAAGCAGGAGACTCATATCTCCCTCACTAGCTTTTTTTTTTTTTTGCTAACTTTGACAATTTGCATTGACCCCTCCCCTGTTTTTTAACGCTATTACTTCAATTACTTCGACTAACCTGTACCCCCGCACAATGACTCGGTACTGGTACGCCCTGTTTATAGCCTCGTCATTGTTATTTTATTTTATTGTTGCTCTTTCATTTATTTTTTACTTTTGTTTGTTTAGCAAATATTTTCTTAACTCTTATTTTTCTTAAAAATGCATTGTTGGTTAAAGGAAGAGTTTCACGGTAAGGACTACACCTGTTGTGTTTCGGTTCAAGTGACGAATAAAATTTGTATTTTATTTGACATTTACCAACATGACAACTTATGTAATCCTTGGCAACAACGTATCCCCTCAATTCTAGAGAAAGTTTAGTCACACACAATCTTGCCAACGCTACCATTGGACCCTGAAGACAGGAAGCAAATAATAACAAGGTAGTAAATCAGAATGGAATATGTCACGGTTGGTGTCGTAACCTCCCGAGGGGAATGTGCCATCTGCTGAGTAGATAAATAATGTCATTTTCAGATTATTAGATTTTCTACTGCAGACTATTCCTTCTATTCTTCTCTTCTCAACCACAGGGGAAAGTTGACAGCAGCTATATATAGGGATGGACATGTGAAAATAATTTAAATGTAATTTAGGGATTGAAAGCTGTGGAGCTTGTGGACTCTAAATACGCAACTATTGCGAGAAAAAAGAGGAGAAGAGAGGAGAGTACTGGAGAGGAGAGGACAAGACAGGAGAGGAGAGTACTGGAGAGGAGAGGAGAGGAGAGGAGAGGAGAGGAGAGGAGAGGAGAGGAGAGGAGAGGAGAGGAGAGGAGAGGAGAGGAGAGGAGAGGAGAGGAGAGGAGAGGAGAGGAGAGGAGAGGAGAGGAGAGGAGAGGAGAGGAGAGGAGAGGAGAGGAGAGGAGAGGAGAGGAGAGGAAAGGAGAGGAGTTGTTTGTTGCTCAATATGTTTTCTGCTCAATAGGTTTTACACAACCCCAAATAATGCAGAATGTGTCATAACTCTCCAATGTCACTACAGCTACGTCTCTGTGTGTGTTCCACACACCCTCCACTCCCTCTTCCTGTGCTGCAGGGAGAGAGACAGAGACAGTCATCACTCCACCCACCTCAAGACTTCTGCTTACTACTTTATACTACCCTACCTCACCCTAGCCACGCGTCAGAGGAAACTGAGGAAACCATCACAGAATAACATTAAGTGACTTTCATTTGCACGGGAGAGAAAGAGAGGTATTACAGATTAAGAAAGCGTGACATTCATCCACTGACATGACAAAGAGAGAGGAGAGAAAGAGAGAGAGAGAGGAGCGAGAGAGAGAGAGGAGTGAGAGAGAGAGAGAGAGAGAGAGAGAGAGAGAGAGAGAGAGAGAGAGAGAAGCGAGAGACAGAGAGAGAGAGAGAGAGAGAGAGAGAGAGAGAGAGAGAGAGAGAGAGAGAGAGAGAGAGAGAGAGAGAGAGAGAGAGAGAGAGAGGAGAGAGAGAGAGAGAGAGGTGAAGGGAAAAGACACCATAATATCAAGGTTTATATATAAATAGATCATGACTCAGTCAAAGCAGTCAGTCAGAGTTGCCCTCCAATAGGAGAAGAAGAAGATTATCGGCCTGGTTAAACACAAAATACCTCAAATTGACACTTGTTGTTTAAAGGGATAGTTTGGGATTTTGGCAAACTAGTTTAGCACAAAGACTGGAAGTCCTTGGGTACAACTAGTACGCAGCTAGCAGACTTCCAGTTTTTGCGCCAGGCCACAGGTTTAGGGTTTAAAAAGCTTTTTGAAGTTTGTAATTTCCACTTTAAAATTCCAGAATAGATTTTTTCTATTTCTACTTTTCATGAAAAGTGTATCAACCCCTTCAAACATGTTAATGAATTACAGTGGATTAGTGGATTAAATTACAGGTTGAAATGCAACAAACTAGGAGAAAAAAAGCCAAGGGGGATAAATACTTTTGCAAGGCACTATAATAACTCACTTCCTGTTGCTGTAGGGCTATTTTCCCTGCCGTAGCAAACTGGCTCAAATCAAGATTCTACATCTGTAGCAGTAATGCTAGTTAGCATCGGTAAGAAACGACCTCTAACTTCCTTCATACTGGATGCAAAGACATCAAATAAATCACTTTGAATCTGTCCCAGGCTTTGTGCACTACTATCTTACTTTTGACCAGGGCTGCTTCCTGTTTGTTTAGCCACATATCTCTCTCTCTCTCTAACTCTCTCCCTCTCTGTCTCTCTCTCTCTCTTTCTGTTCTTTTCCCAGTTGTACATCTATCTATTTCTCTCTCTCTTCTTTTCTCAGTTGTACATTTCTCTATTTCTCTCTCTCTCTATTCTTTTCTCAGTTGTACATCTCTTTCTCTCTCTCTCTCTCTCTCTCTCTCTCTATTTGTTCTCTCAGGTTCCCTAAAGTTAGGTTTGGTTGATGAAATTATAACATTCAGTTTCAAAAATATGCAAAAGTAGAGAAAAGTAGAAAGGGAGCGAGAGAGAGAGAGAGAGAGAGAGAGAGAGAGAGAGAGATAAAGAGAGAGAGAGAGAGAGAGAGAGAGAGAGAGAGAAGAGCGAGAAAGAGAGAGAGAGAGAGAGAGAGAGAGAGAAGAGCGAGAAAGAGAGAGAGAGAACTAGAAGAGAGAGAGAGAGAGAACGAGAAGAGAGAGAGAACGAGAAGAGAGAGAGAGAAGAGAGAGAGATAGAGAGTAGAGAGAGAGAGAGAGAGAGTAGAGAGAGAGAGAGAGAGAGATAGAGAGTAGAGAGAGAGAGAGAGACAGAGACAGAGAGAGAGACAGAGAGAGAGACAGAGAGAGAGAACAACCCCCCCACTGACAACCCTCCCACACCCACTGAGGACATACACAACCACCGATTGTACTCCATTATGGGATGGGAAATTTATACAAGAAAATAAAATAAACTCTGGTGTCCAAACACCCAGCTCGACCTAGACCTTCTGTCTGAGGACCAACTAGGGTCACCCAGCCACATGATAATACACCCAACGACCTGAGGGCACAGCAGGAAAGGGTGGCCACAGCACTGAAGGGAGTGATTGAAATAGCTTCTTCTACTTTACCCCAACGCACAAGTGGTTATCTCCACCCTGCTACCATGGAAACACTTCCACCCTGCTAACATACAAGTGGTTATCTCCACCCTGCTAACATACAAGTGGTTATCTCCACCCTGCTAACATACAAGTGGTTATCTCCACCCTGCTAACATACAAGTGGTTATCTCCACCCTGCTACCATACAAGTGGTTATCTCCACCCTGCTACCATACAAGTGGTTATCTCCACCCTGCTACCATACAAGTGGTTATCTCCACCCTGCTACCATACAAGTGGTTATCTCCACCCTGCTAACATACAAGTGGTTATCTCCACCCTGCTACCATACAAGTGGTTATCTCCACCCTGCTAACATACATTGGGTAAACACAAGTATTTCCCATGACTGTGCCTCCAAAACCAAATGTCTACCTGACCTACCTCCACCCTGGACTTGAACAGCCTTTTACGACCAGGTCCACCTCTACAAGCAGCAGTGGCCACCAGTCAGTAGTCTACATTATACTAGTCTACATTATACTGAGGAGTCAGTAGTCTACATCAGCCTTTTACGACCAGGTCCACCTCTACAACCACCTTCGCCCTTTGGCCTTCGCCCGGACACTAAAGAACATCGCCCTCAACCGCAGCCCACACACCTCACACAGGAGCAACAGATCAATAGACACCCTCGAACCCACGCCGACAGGACTTACATCCACACCCCAACCAATCAACACCTCCCCCAGGTAAACCATGCCCACACCCCAACCAATCAACACCTCCCCCAGGTAAACCATGCCCACACCCCAACCAATCAACACCCCCCCAAGTCAACCATGCACACACCCCAGCCAATCAACACCCCCCCAAGTCAACCATGCACACACCCCAACCAATCAACACCCCCCCCAGGTCAACCATGCCCACACCCCAACCAATCAACACCCCCCCAGGTCAACCATGCCCACACCCCAACCAATCAACACCCCCCCAGGTCAACCATGCCCACACCCCAACCAATCAACACCCCCCCAGGTCAACCATGCCCACACCCCATTTAGGCTCCCCCTCAGATCAGACCTATGCCCCTCCTGCTCACCCCATGCCCCCCCACTCCCGCAAAGAGGGCCTCAACATGGAAGTCACACATACGCCCAGGCCGTGAGCAGGCAAACAGGCCCAATCCCCAATCTTACACTAGCCCAAGCCAATGGCATGTACCAGATGCTCAGCAGGCTCTGCTCACAATTACTGGTCTGAGGCCAAACCACGACCAACAACATTGCACACTTTATGGAATACAAACCCTTCACTATATCATCCTGGAATATCCAAGGCCTGAGGTCATCTGCCTTCGACCTAAAGAGCAGGAACCTGGACTTCACCAAATAAATCAGAAATACAGACATTGTCATCCTACAAGAAACCTGGTATAGAAGAGAAGGTTACAGAGAGCTGGTAGTCCCATCCACCAAACGACCAGGTGTGAAACAGGGAAGGGACTCAGGGGGTATGCTCATTTAGTATAGAGCAGACCTAACCTACTCTATTAAATTAATCAAATCAGGAACATTTTACATTTACATTTGGAACCAAGGACTGATCACCACAATCCATAAAAGTGGAGACAAATTTCACCCCAATAACAGGGCCATGGGGTGAGACAGGGATGCAGCTTAAGCCCCACCCACTTCAACATCTATATCAACGAATTGGCGAGGGCACTTGATCAGTCTGCAGCACCCGGCCTCACCCTACTAGTCAAACGTCTACTGTTTGTTGATGATCTGGTGCTTCTGTCATCAACCAAGAAGGGCCTACAGCAGCACCTAGATCTTCTGCACAGATTCAGTCAGACCTGGGCCCTAACAGACCTGGGCCCTGACAGACCTGGGCCCTGACAGACCTGGGCCCTGACAGTAAATCTCAGTAAGACAAAAATAATGGTGTTCCAAAAATTCCATCTAGACACCGTTGCCCTAGAGCACACATAAAACTATACATACCTCAGCCTAAACATCAGCGCCACAGGTAACATCCACAAAGCAGTGAATGAGCTAAGAGACAAGGCAAGAAGGGCTTTCTATGCCATCAAAAGGAACATAAAATTCAACATACCGATTAGGATCTGGCTAAAAATACTTGAATCAGTTAAAGAAGCCATTGCCCTTTATGGTTGTGAGGTCTGGGGTCCGCTCACCAACCAGGAATTCACAAAATGGGACAAACACCAAATTGAGACTCTGCATGCCAAATCATGAGAAATCATGAGAAATCAAAAAGATAATTGTCAAAAAACAAAGCAAACTAGAATGCTATTTGGCCCTAAACAGAGAGTACACAGTGGCAGAATACCTGTCCACTTTGACTGACCCAAACTTAAGGAAAGCTTTGACTATGTACAGACTCAGTGAGCATAGCCTTGGTATTGAGAAAGGCCGCCGTAGGCAGACATGGCTCTCAAGAGAAGACAGGCTATGTGCTCACTGCCCACAAAATGAGGTGGAAACTGAGCTGCACTTCCTAACCTCCTGCCCAATGTATGACCATATTAGAGAGACATATTTCCCTCAGATTACACAGATCCACAAAGAATTTGAAAACAAACCCAAATCTATCTATTGGGTGAAATACCACAGTGTGCCATCACACCAGTGAAGAACAAACACCATTGTAAATACAACCCATATTTATGTTTATTTATTTTGCCTTTTGTACTTCAACTATTTGCACTTAATTATGACATTAATAATGTTTTTAGTCTCTAGGAACTTTTCTGAGTGTAATGTTTACCAGTAATTGTTATTGTTTATTTAACTTCTGTATATTATCTACTTCACTTGCTTTGGCAATGTTAACATATGTTTCCCATGACAATACAGCCCTTAAATTGAAATGAAATTGAATTGAGAAGAGAGAGAATTACTTGACACATTGGAAAGAATTAACAAAAAAACAGAGCAAACTAGAATGCTATTTGGCCCTACACAAAGAGTACACAGTGGCAGAATACCTGACCACTGTGACTGACCCAAACTTAAGGAAAGCTTTGACTATGTACAGACTCAGTGAGCATAGCCTTGCTATTGAGAAAGGCCGCCGTAGGCAGACATGGCTCTCAAGAGAAGACAGGCTATGTGCACACTGCCCACAAAATGAGGTGGAAACTGAGCTGCACTTCCTAACCTCCTGCCCAATGTATGACCATATTAGAGAGACATATTTCCCTCAGATTACACAGATCCACAAAGAATTCGAAAACAAATCCAATTTTGAAAAACTCCCATATCTACTGGGTGTGCCATCACAGCAGCAAGATTTGTGACCTGTTGCCACAAGAAAAGGGCAACCAGTGAAGAACACACACCATTGTAAATACAACCCATATTTATGCTTATTTATTTTATCTTGTGTCCTTTACCATTTGTACATTGTTAAAACACTGTATATATAATATGACATTTGTAATGTCTTTATTGTTTTGAAACTTCTGTATGTGTAATGTTTACTGTTCATTTTTATTGTTTATTTCACTTTATATATTATCTACCTCACTTGCTTTGGCAATGTTAACACATGTTTCCCATGCCAATAAAGCCCCTTGAATTGAATTGAATTGAATTGAAAGAGACACAGACAGGGAGAGAGAGAGAGAGCGAGCGAGAGAGAGAGAGAGAGAGAAAGTAAGAGACGAGAGAGAGAGAGAGAAAGTGAGAGCGAGAGAGAGAGAGAGAGAGAAAGTGAGAGCGAGAGAGAGAGAGAGAGAGAAAGTGAGAGCGAGAGAGAGAGAGAGAAAGTGAGAGCGAGAGAGAGAGAGAGAGAGAGAGAAAGTGAGAGCGAGAGAGAGAGAGAGAGAGAGAGAGAGAAAGTGAGAGCGAGAGAAAGAAGGAGACAGACAGAAAGACAGACAGACAGACAGACAGACAGACAGACAGACAGACAGACAGACAGACAGACAGACAGACAGACGTTAGGTTAAGTTACCAGTATGTCCATCATGGCTTGACAGCTCTTGGCAGTCTAATAGTCTTATAATCCTCAGCGATGTTAACAGCCTGGGAACACGCATGTCATCCCCCCTTTGGCCACGGACCTCTCCTTCATGGACACACACATGAATACATGCACACAATCACATACATGTACACACAATCACATACATGTACACACAATCACATACATGTACACACAATCACATACATGTACACACAATCACATACATGTACACACAATCACATACATGTACACACAATCACATACATGTACACACAATCACATACATGTACACACAAACAGACATGTAAACAAAGGGAGAGAGAGAAAAATGCTGTAAGTAATATATAGAAGTAATATATAATAGTAATATATAATAGTAATATATAATAGTAATATATAGTAGTAATATATGATAGTAATATATAGAAGTAATATATAATAGTAATATATAATAGTAATATATAGTAGTAATATATGATAGTAATATATAGAAGTAATATATAATAGTAATATATAGTAGTAATATATAGTAGTAATATATGATAGTAATATATAATAGTAATATATAGTAGTAATATATGATAGTAATATATAGTAGTAATATATGATAGTAATATATAGAAGTAATATATAATAGTAATATATAATAGTAATATATAGTAGTAATATATAATAGTAATATATAATAGTAATATATAGTAGTAATATATGATAGTAATATATAGAAGTAATATATAATAGTAATATATAATAGTAATATATAGTAGTAATATATGATAGTAATATATAGAAGTAATATATAATAGTAATATATAGTAGTAATATATAGTTGTAATATATAATAGTAATATATAGTAGTAATATATTGTAGTAATATATAATAGTAATATATAGTAGTAATATATAATAGTAATATATAGTAGTACTATATAGTAGTAATATATAATAGTAATATATAATAGTAATATATAATAATAATAATATATATAGTATTAATATATAATAGTAATATATAGTAGTAATATATAGTAGTAATATAGTAGTAATATATAGTAGTAATATAGTAGTAATATATAGTAGTAATATATTAGTAATATATAGTAGTAATATATTAGTAATATATAGTAGTAATATAGTAGTAATATATATTAATAATACATAGTAATAATATATAATAGTAATATATAGTATTAAAATAACATCAAATTGATCAGAAATACAGTGTAGACATGGTTACTGTTGTAAATTACTATTGTAGCTGGAAACTGCAGGTTTTTGATGGAATATCTACATAGGTGCACAGAGGCCCATTATCAGCAAACATCACTCCAGTGTTCCAATGGCACGTTGTGTTAGCTAATCCAAGTGTATCATTTTAAAAGAATATTTTATCATTAGAAAACCCTTTTGCAATTATGTTAATTATGTGCTGATTAAAGAAGCAATACAACTGGCCTTCTTATGACTAGTTAAGTATCTGGAGCATCAGCATTTGTGGATTCGATTACAGTCTCAAAATGGCTAGAAACAAATAATTTTCTTCTGAAACACGTCAGTCTATTCTTGTTCTAAGAAATTACGGCTATTCAATGCGAGAAATTGCCAAAAAACTGAAGATCTCGTACAACGCTGTGTACTACTCCCTTCATGTACTTGTCCTCTTGCTCAGTTGTGCACCGGGGCCTCCCACTCCTCTTTCTATTCTGGTTAGGGCCAGTTTGCACTGTTGTGTGAAGGGAGCAGTTGACACATTGATTACACTATCACTTGTATTTCATATGTCACAACAATTCATTGATACGTCTGCTATGCTATGAAGTTGTCTCTGAAACAACTGTGAATTGAGCCACATTTATTGTCAACCCATGTGTATTGAACACTATTCCTGAGGAAAAAAAACTGTGCGGATGTTTTGGAGTTCTGATAACTCTTGAGGAGGAAAAAATAGTTTGGGTATTGAGTAGACACCCCATTTCATTGATCCCCAATCCTAAAAAGTAAAGCTGTACATATGAATGTCAATGCACACAATAGGCTGACTGGGGAGGTGATTTCATATAGTAACACAGTCCTGTAAAAAGAGCTACAACGCTAAAATGTGCGTGAATTCTTCACAGTGTCGCCGAGTAGACTCCCCATTTCATTGCTTCACATTCCAACCTTGTTTAACACTATCTAGCCTAAATATGGCTTGATTCCACCAATTGTAACCTTCTGTTTGCAGATTATTTGCATAGCCCCCTCCCCTTTTTTTTACACTGCTGCTACTCTCTGTTGTTGTCATCTATGCATAGTCACTTTAATAACTCTACCTACATGTACATATTAGCTCAACTAACCGGTGCCCCCTCACATTTTTATTTTACCTTTATTTAACTAGGCAAGTCAGTTAAGAACAAATTCTTATTTTCAATGACAGCCTAGGAATAGTGGGTTAACTGCCTGTTCAGGGGCAGAACGACAGATTTGTACCTTGTCAGCTCGGGGGTTTGAACTTGCAACCTTCCGGTTACTAGGCCAACGCTCTAACCACAAGGCTACCCTGCCGCTCCATTGACTCTGTAACCTTAGTGAATGTCAAAAGGCCAAACCACGTTGATTTATAACCTGTACCTGCCCCATTTCCCCCCACCAGCAGGTACAGGCCCGTGACTTACCTTCTTCTTCTTCTCACTGAGGTCAACGGTGCATAAAGATCTCCATAGTGTTGAATCCTCAGGGTAAATGTTATGGATCAGATCGTGTAGTTCAGGGTCATATAATCACTCATTAACGGCCCTCCTCCACAACACAGTTAAGTTACTGTGGTCTATATATTAATTATATGCAGTCAATGTAAAGCCAATTATAACTTCCCATTTATTTAAGTCAGTTTGATTTAACAAAGATGTATATTCAAACCATTCAAAGTCAATTCCCGATTTCAGACCCATATAGCAATAACTATTTTAGTGAGTAAAATGTACGAACACAAGGTAGTTGAGCTAGCTAGCATTTCCCCCTCATTCAGTAATGTAGCTAGCTAGCATTTGCCCCTTACTCAGTAGTGTAGCTAGCTAGCATTTTCCCCTTACTCAGTAATGTAGCTAGCTAGCATTTGCCCCTTACTCAGTAATGTAGCTAGCTAGCTAAGCCGCTTACTCAGTAATGTAGCTAGCTAGTTAAGCCCCTTACTCAGTAATGTAGCTAGCTAGCTAAGACCCTTACTCAGTAATGTAGCTAGCTAGCTAAGCCCCTTGCTCAGTAATGTAGCTAGCTAGCTAAGCCCCTTACTCAGTAATGTAGCTAGCTAGCTAAGCCCCTGGCACAATGTCGACACTTTTCAAACACAGTTAATAAACATTACAAAGTCATCATAAAACTCATGAAACATTTAGTTAACAATGTTATTTCACTGTTTATAATAGATAAATATTGCTATATTTAGATATGCAATATAAGTGACTTCACATAGAATTCATAAATAGGCCTTTAACAGCAGCTAGCCTAACGGTTAGAACGTTGGGCCAGTAAGCGAAAGGTTGCTGAATCGAATCCCCCGAGCTGACAAGGTAAAGATATGTCTTTCTTCCCCTGAACAAGGCAGTTAACCCACTGCGCTGAAGACGTGGACGTAGATTAAAGCAGCCCCCCCCCGCACCTCTCTGATTCAGAGGGGTTGGGTTAAATATCGGGAAGACACATTTCAGTTGAATCGCATTCAGTTGTACACCTGACGTGGTATCCCCCTCTTTCCCTTGATGTTGGTGTTATAGCTCAGATGACACACTGCACAGTTAATGACCTTGAAGTGCTTTATGAATGGAAAAAATGGATGTGACTTTACATTGACTGCGTAGAATTCATACATAGACCCTTCATATGTGCGCCATAGACCAGTATGACCTAATCGTCATGTGGAGAGCTGTTAATGAGTTACAGATGAAGTTACGACATGACCCTCAACTACACGATCTGATCCGTAACATTTACCCTGAGGATTCAACACTATGGAGATCTTTATGCACCGTTGACCTCAGTGAGAAGAAGAAGAAGAAGGTAAGTCATGGGCCTGTACCTGCTGGTGGGGGGAAATGGGGCTGGTACAGCTTATAAATTAGAATACTTTTCTAAATGTGGGTTGGCATGGGTATGGCAGAACAACAACCAAACCTCCACAACAACCAAACCCCCACCACACTTAGCTGGACAGATCAATCATGACAAGACGCCCAGTAACCACACCAACAAATCACTGGAGTCACCAGGCACCCCAATGAATTAGATAGAACCACAGCAAACAGAGCAGCAGGAAAACAGGAGCCCCATCAAAACCAACTATAGAACAAACACCCAGAACCAAGAATATACACAAAACCAGTTGGTGTGTGTGTGTGTGTGTGTGTACTTGTTTTTCTACATTATCAGGGCCCCTAGACTCCTAACTTTAACTATAAATTCATGTACATACTACCTCAATTGGCCGACCAACCAGTGCTCCCGCACATTGGCTAACCGGGCTATCTGCATTGTGTCCCACCACCCGCCAACCCTTCTTTTACACTACTGCTACTCTCTGTTCATCATATATGCATAGTCACTTTAACGATACCTACATGTACATACTACCTCAATCACCCTGAATAACCGGTGTCTGTATGTAGCCTCTCTACTTTTATAGCCTCTCTACTGTATATAGCCTCTCTACTGTATATAGCCTCTCTACTGTATATAGCCTCTCTTCTGTATATAACCTCTCTACTGTATATAACCTCTACTGTATATAGCCTCTCTACTGTATATAACCTCTCTACTGTATATAGCCTCTCTTCTGTATATAACCTCTCTACTGTATATAACCTCTACTGTATATAGCCTCTCTACTGTATATAACCTCTCTACTGTATATAGCCTCTCTACTGTATATAGGCTCGCTACTGTATATAGCCTCTCTACTGTATATAGCCTCTCTACTGTATATAGCCTCTCTACTGTATATAGCCTCTCTACTGTATATAACCTCTACTGTATATAGCCTCTCTACTGTATATAGCCTCTCTACTGTATATAGCCTCTCTACTGTATATAACCTCTCTACTGTATATAGCCTCTCTACTGTATATAGCCTCTCTACTGTATATAACCTCTACTGTATATAGCCTCTCTACTGTATATAGCCTCTCTACTGTATATAGCCTCTCTACTGTATATAACCTCTCTACTGTATATAGCCTCTCTACTGTATATAGCCTCTCTACTGTATATAACCTCTACAGTATATAGCCTCTCTACTGTATATAGC
Organism: Oncorhynchus kisutch; assembly: GCF_002021735.2. Lineage (NCBI taxonomy): Eukaryota > Metazoa > Chordata > Actinopteri > Salmoniformes > Salmonidae > Oncorhynchus > Oncorhynchus kisutch. The sequence continues at coordinate 83,668,483 of NC_034190.2, forward strand.
CTCTCTACTGTATATAGCCTCTCTACTGTATATAACCTCTACTGTATATAGCCTCTCTACTGTATATAACCTCTCTACTGTATATAGCCTCTCTACTGTATATAGGCTCGCTACTGTATATAGTCTCTCTACTGTATATAGCCTCTCTACTGTATATAGCCTCTCTACTGTATATAGCCTCTCTTCTGTATATAGCCTCTCTTCTGTATATAACCTCTCTACTGTATATAACCTCTACTGTATATAGCCTCTCTACTGTATATAACCTCTCTACTGTATATAACCTCTCTACTGTATATAACCTCTACTGTATATAACCTCTCTACTGTATATAGCCTCTCTACTGTATATAGCCTCTCTACTGTATATAGCCTCTCTACTGTATATAACCTCTCTACTGTATATAGCCTCTCTACTGTATATAGCCTCTCTACTGTATATAACCTCTACTGTATATAGCCTCTCTACTGTATATAGCCTCTCTACTGTATATAGCCTCTCTACTGTATATAACCTCTCTACTGTATATAGCCTCTCTACTGTATATAACCTCTACTGTATATAGCCTCTCTACTGTATATAGCCTCTCTACTGTATATAGCCTCTCTACTGTATAGAGCCTCTACTGTATATAGCCTCTCTACTGTATATAGTCTCTCTACTGTATATAGCCTCTCTACTGTATATAGCTTCTCTACTGTATATAGCCTCTCTACTGTATATAGCCTCTCTACTGTATATAGCCTCTCTACTGTATATAGCATCTCTACTTTATATAGCCTCTCTACTGTATATAGCCTCTCTACTGTATACAGCCTCTCTACTGTATATAGCCTCTCTACTGTATATAGCCTCTCTACTGTATATAGCCTCTCTACTGTTATAGCCTCTCTACTTTATATAGCCCTCTTCTGTAAATAGCCTCTCTACTGTATATAGCCTCTCTACTGTATATAGCCTCTCTTCTGTATATAACCTCTCTACTGTATATAGCCTCTCTTCTGTTATAGCCTCTCTACTGTATATAGCCTCTCTTCTGTATATAACCTCTCTACTGTATATAGCTTCTCTACTGTATATAACCTCTCTACTGTATATAGCCTCTCTACTGTATATAACCTCTCTACTGTATATAGCCTCTCTACTGTATATAACCTCTACTGTATATAGCCTCTCTACTGTATATAGCCTCTCTACTGTATATAGCCTCTCTACTGTATATAGCCTCTCTACTGTATACAGCCTCTCTACTGTATATAGCCTCTCTACTGTATATAGCCTCTCTACTGTATATAGCCTCTCTACTGTTATAGCCTCTCTACTTTATATAGCCTCTCTTCTGTAAATAGCCTCTCTACTGTATATAGCCTCTCTACTGTATATAGCCTCTCTTCTGTATATAACCTCTCTACTGTATATAGCCTCTCTTCTGTTATAGCCTCTCTACTGTATATAGCCTCTCTTCTGTATATAACCTCTCTACTGTATATAGCTTCTCTACTGTATATACCTCTCTACTGTATATAGCCTCTCTACTGTATATAACCTCTCTACTGTATATAGCCTCTCTACTGTATATAACCTCTACTGTATATAGCCTCTCTACTGTATATAGCCTCTCTACTGTATATAGCCTCTCTACTGTATATAACCTCTCTACTGTATATAGCCTCTCTACTGTATATAGCCTCTCTACTGTATATAACCTCTACTGTATATAGCCTCTCTACTGTATATAGCCTCTCTACTGTATATAACCTCTCTACTGTATATAACCTCTACTGTATATAGCCTCTCTACTGTATATAACCTCTCTACTGTATATAACCTCTCTACTGTATATAGCCTCTCTACTGTATATAGCCTCTCTACTGTATATAGCCTCTCTTCTGTATATAACCTCTCTACTGTATATAACCTCTACTGTATATAGCCTCTCTACTGTATATAGCCTCTCTACTGTATATAGCCTCTCTACTGTATATAACCTCTCTACTGTATATAGCCTCTCTACTGTATATAGCCTCTCTACTGTATATAACCTCTACTGTATATAGCCTCTCTACTGTATATAGCCTCTCTACTGTATATAGCCTCTCTACTGTATATAACCTCTCTACTGTATATAGCCTCTCTACTGTATATAGCCTCTCTACTGTATATAACCTCTACTGTATATAGCCTCTCTACTGTATATAGCCTCTCTACTGTATATAGCCTCTCTAATGTATAGAGCCTCTACTGTATATAGCCTCTCTACTGTATATAGTCTCTCTACTGTATATAGCCTCTCTACTGTATATAGCTTCTCTACTGTATATAGCCTCTCTACTGTATATAGCCTCTCTACTGTATATAGCCTCTCTACTGTATATAGCATCTCTACTTTATATAGCCTCTCTACTGTATATAGCCTCTCTACTGTATACAGCCTCTCTACTGTAATATAGCCTCTCTACTGTATATAGCCTCTCTACTGTATATAGCCTCTCTACTGTTATAGCCTCTCTACTTTATATAGCCTCTCTTCTGTAAATAGCCTCTCTACTGTATATAGCCTCTCTACTGTATATAGCCTCTCTACTGTTATAGCCTCTCTACTTTATATAGCCTCTCTTCTGTTATAGCCTCTCTACTGTATATAGCCTCTCTACTGTATATAGCCTTTCTACTGTATATAACCTCTCTACTGTATATAGCCTCTCTACTGTATATAACCTCTCTACTGTATATAACCTCTCTACTGTATATAACCTCTCTAACTGTATATAGCCTCTCTACTGTATATAGCCTCTACTGTATATAGCCTCTCTACTGTATATAGCCTCTCTACTGTATATAGCCTCTCTACTGTATATAGCCTCTCTACTGTATATAACCTCTCTACTGTATATAGCCTCTCTACTGTATATAGCCTCTCTACTGTATATAACCTCTCTACTGTATATAGCCTCTCTACTGTATATAACCTCTCTACTGTATATAACCTCTCTACTGTATATAACCTCTCTACTGTATATAGCCTCTCTACTGTATATAACCTCTCTACTGTATATAACCTCTCTACTGTATATAACCTCTCTACTGTATATAGGCTCTCTACTGTATATAGCCCTCTCTACTGTATATAGGCTCTCTACTGTATATAACCTATCTACTGTATATAGGCTCTCTACTGTATATAGGCTCTCTACTGTATATAACCTCTCTACTGTATATAGCCTCTCTACTGTATATAGGCTCTCTACTGTATATAGGCTCTCTACTGTATATAACCTCTCTACTGTATATAGCCTCTCTACTGTATATAGGCTCTCTACTGTATATAACCTCTCTACTGTATATAGGCTCTCTACTGTATATAGGCTCTCTACTGTATATAACCTCTCTACTGTATATAGGCTCTCTACTGTATATAGCCTCTCTACTGTATATAACCTCTCTACTGTATATAGCCTCTCTACTGTATATAACCTCTCTACTGTATATAGCCTCTCTACTGTATATAACCTCACTACTGTATATAGCCTATCTACTGTATATAGCCTCTCTACTGTATATAGCCTCTCTACTGTATATAGCCTCTCTACTGTATATAGCCTCTCTACTGTATATAGCCTCTCTACTGTATATAACCTCTACTGTATATAGCCTCTCTACTGTATATAGGCTCTCTACTGTATATAACCTATCTACTGTATATAGGCTCTCTACTGTATATAGGCTCTCTACTGTATATAACCTCTCTACTGTATATAGCCTCTCTACTGTATATAGGCTCTCTACTGTATATAGGCTCTCTACTGTATATAACCTCTCTACTGTATATAGCCTCTCTACTGTATATAGGCTCTCTACTGTATATAACCTCTCTACTGTATATAGGCTCTCTACTGTATATAACCTATCTACTGTATATAGCCTCTCTACTGTATATAGGCTCTCTACTGTATATAACCTATCTACTGTATATAGCCTCTCTACTGTATATAGCCTCTCTACTGTATATAGTCCTCTCTACTGTATATAGTCTCTCTACTGTATATAGCCTCTCTACTGTATATAGCCTCTCTACTGTAATATAGCCTCTCTACTGTATATAACCTCTCTACTGTATATAACCTCTACTGTATATAACCTCTCTACTGTATATAAACTCTCTACTGTATATAGGCTCTCTACTGTATATACCTCTCTACTGTATATAACCTCTACTGTATATAACCTCTCTACTGTATATAAACTCTCTACTGTATATAGGCTCTCTACTGTATATAACCTATCTACTGTATATAACCTCTCTACTGTATATAGGCTCTACTGTATATAGGCTCTACTGTATATAGGCTCTCTACTGTATATAACCTATCTACTGTATATAGGCTCTCTACTGTATATAGCCTCTCTACTGTATATAGCCTCTCTACTGTATATAACCTCTACTGTATATAGCCCCTCTACTGTATATAACCTCTACTGTATATACCTCTACTGTATATAGCCTCTCTACTGTATATAGCCTCTCTACTGTATATAACCTCTACTGTATATAGCCTCTCTACTGTATATAGCCTCTCTACTGTATATAACCTCTACTGTATATAGCCTCTCTACTGTATATAACCTCTACTGTATATAACCTCTCTACTGTATATAGCCTCTCTACTGTATATAGCCTCTCTACTGTATATAGCCTCTCTACTGTATATAGCCTCTCTACTGTATATAGCCTCTCTACTGTATATAGCCTCTCTACTGTATATAGGCTCTCTACTGTATATAGCCTCTCTACTGTATATAGCCTCTCTACTGTATATAGCCTCTCTACTGTATATAGCCTCTCTACTGTATATAGCCTCTCTACTGTATATAGCCTCTCTACTGTATATAACCTCTACTGTATATAACCTCTCTACTGTATATAGCCCCTCTACTGTATATAGCCTCTCTACTGTATATAACCTCTACTGTATATAGCCTCTCTACTGTATATAGCCTCTCTACTGTATATAGCCTCTCTACTGTATATAGCCTCTCTACTGTATATAACCTCTCTACTGTATATAACCTCTCTACTATATATAACCTCTCTACTGTATATAGCCTCTCTACTGTATATAGCCTCTCTACTGTATATAACCTCTCTACTGTATAGAGCCTCTCTACTGTATATAACCTCTACTGTATATAGCCTCTCTACTGTATAGAGCCTCTCTACTGTATATAGCCCCTCTACTGTATATAGCCTCTCTACTGTATATAGCCTCTCTACTGTATATAACCTCTACTGTATATAGCCCCTCTACTGTATATAGCCTCTCTACTGTATATAGCCTCTCTACTGTATATAGCCTCTCTACTGTATAAGCCTCTCTACTGTATATAGCCTCTCTACTGTATATAGCCTCTCTACTGTATATAGGCTCTCTACTGTATATAGGCTCTCTACTGTATATAGCCTCTCTACTGTATATATCCTCTCTACTGTATATAGCCTCTCTACTGTATATATCCTCTCTACTGTATATAGCCTCTCTACTGTATATAACCTCTCTACTGTATATAGCCCCTCTACTGTATATATCCTCTCTACTGTATATAGCCTCTCTACTGTATATATCCTCTCTACTGTATATAGCCCCTCTACTGTATATATCCTCTCTACTGTTATAACCTCTCTACTGTATATAGCCCTCTACTGTATATATCCTCTCTACTGTATATAGCCTCTCTACTGTATATATCCTCTCTACTGTATATAGCCCCTCTACTGTATATAGCCTCTCTACTGTATATAGCCTCTCTACTGTATATAGCCTCTCTACTGTATATAACCTCTCTACTGTATATAGCCTCTCTACTGTATATAGCCTCTCTACTGTATATAGCCTCTCTACTGTATATAACCTCTCTACTGTATATAGGCTCTCTACTGTATATAACCTCTACTGTATATAACCTCTCTACTGTATATAGCCTCTCTACTGTATATAACCTCTCTACTGTATATAGCCTCTCTACTGTATATAACCTCTCTACTGTATATAACCTCTCTACTGTATATAACCTCTCTACTGTATATAACCTCTCTACTGTATATAGGCTCTCTACTGTATATAGCCTCTCTACTGTATATAGGCTCTCTACTGTATATAACCTATCTACTGTATATAGGCTCTCTACTGTATATAGGCTCTCTACTGTATATAACCTCTCTACTGTATATAGCCTCTCTACTGTATATAGGCTCTCTACTGTATATAGGCTCTCTACTGTATATAACCTCTCTACTGTATATAGCCTCTCTACTGTATATAGGCTCTCTACTGTATATAACCTCTCTACTGTATATAGGCTCTCTACTGTATATAGGCTCTCTACTGTATATAACCTCTCTACTGTATATAGGCTCTCTACTGTATATAGCCTCTCTACTGTATATAACCTCTCTACTGTATATAGCCTCTCTACTGTATATAACCTCTCTACTGTATATAGGCCTCTCTACTGTATATAACCTCACTACTGTATATAGCCTCTCTACTGTATATAGCCTCTCTACTGTATATAGCCTCTCTACTGTATATAGCCTCTCTACTGTATATAGCCTCTCTACTGTATATAACCTCTACTGTATATAGCCTCTCTACTGTATATAGGCTCTCTACTGTATATAACCTATCTACTGTATATAGGCTCTCTACTGTATATAGGCTCTCTACTGTATATAACCTCTCTACTGTATATAGCCTCTCTACTGTATATAGGCTCTCTACTGTATATAGGCTCTCTACTGTATATAACCTCTCTACTGTATATAGCCTCTCTACTGTATATAGGCTCTCTACTGTATATAACCTCTCTACTGTATATAGGCTCTCTACTGTATATAACCTATCTACTGTATATAGCCTCTCTACTGTATATAGGCTCTCTACTGTATATAACCTATCTACTGTATATAGCCTCTCTACTGTATATAGCCTCTCTACTGTATATAGTCTCTCTACTGTATATAGTCTCTCTACTGTATATAGCCTCTCTACTGTATATAGCCTCTCTACTGTATATAGCCTCTCTACTGTATATAACCTCTCTACTGTATATAACCTCTACTGTATATAACCTCTCTACTGTATATAAACTCTCTACTGTATATAGGCTCTCTACTGTATATAACCTCTCTACTGTATATAACCTCTACTGTATATAACCTCTCTACTGTATATAAACTCTCTACTGTATATAGGCTCTCTACTGTATATAACCTATCTACTGTATATAACCTCTCTACTGTATATAGGCTCTACTGTATATAGGCTCTACTGTATATAGGCTCTCTACTGTATATAACCTATCTACTGTATATAGGCTCTCTACTGTATATAGCCTCTCTACTGTATATAGCCTCTCTACTGTATATAACCTCTACTGTATATAGCCCCTCTACTGTATATAACCTCTACTGTATATAACCTCTACTGTATATAGCCTCTCTACTGTATATAGCCTCTCTACTGTATATAACCTCTACTGTATATAGCCTCTCTACTGTATATAGCCTCTCTACTGTATATAACCTCTACTGTATATAGCCTCTCTACTGTATATAACCTCTACTGTATATAACCTCTCTACTGTATATAGCCTCTCTACTGTATATAGCCTCTCTACTGTATATAGCCTCTCTACTGTATATAGCCTCTCTACTGTATATAGCCTCTCTACTGTATATAGCCTCTCTACTGTATATAGCTCTCTACTGTATATAGCCTCTCTACTGTATATAGCCTCTCTACTGTATATAGCCTCTCTACTGTATATAGCCTCTCTACTGTATATAGCCTCTCTACTGTATATAGCCTCTCTACTGTATATAGCCTCTCTACTGTATATAACCTCTACTGTATATAACCTCTCTACTGTATATAGCCCCTCTACTGTATATAGCCTCTCTACTGTATATAACCTCTACTGTATATAGCCTCTCTACTGTATATAGCCTCTCTACTGTATATAGCCTCTCTACTGTATATAGCCTCTCTACTGTATATAACCTCTCTACTGTATATAACCTCTCTACTATATATAACCTCTCTACTGTATATAGCCTCTCTACTGTATATAGCCTCTCTACTGTATATAACCTCTCTACTGTATAGAGCCTCTCTACTGTATATAACCTCTACTGTATATAGCCTCTCTACTGTATAGAGCCTCTCTACTGTATATAGCCCCTCTACTGTATATAGCCTCTCTACTGTATATAGCCTCTCTACTGTATATAACCTCTACTGTATATAGCCCCTCTACTGTATATAGCCTCTCTACTGTATATAGCCTCTCTACTGTATATAGCCTCTCTACTGTATATAGCCTCTCTACTGTATATAGCCTCTCTACTGTATATAGCCTCTCTACTGTATATAGGCTCTCTACTGTATATAGGCTCTCTACTGTATATAGCCTCTCTACTGTATATATCCTCTCTACTGTATATAGCCTCTCTACTGTATATATCCTCTCTACTGTATATAGCCTCTCTACTGTATATAACCTCTCTACTGTATATAGCCCCTCTACTGTATATATCCTCTCTACTGTATATAGCCTCTCTACTGTATATATCCTCTCTACTGTATATAGCCCCTCTACTGTATATATCCTCTCTACTGTATATAACCTCTCTACTGTATATAGCCCCTCTACTGTATATATCCTCTCTACTGTATATAGCCTCTCTACTGTATATATCCTCTCTACTGTATATAGCCCCTCTACTGTATATAGCCTCTCTACTGTATATAGCCTCTCTACTGTATATAGCCTCTCTACTGTATATAACCTCTCTACTGTATATAGCCTCTCTACTGTATATAGCCTCTCTACTGTATATAGCCTCTCTACTGTATATAACCTCTCTACTGTATATAGGCTCTCTACTGTATATAACCTCTACTGTATATAACCTCTCTACTGTATATAGCCTCTCTACTGTATATAACCTCTCTACTGTATATAGCCTCTCTACTGTATATAGCCTCTCTACTGTATATAGCCTCTCTACTGTATATAACCTCTCTACTGTATATAGCCTCTCTACTGTATATATCCTCTCTACTGTATAAGCCCCTCTACTGTATATAGCCTCTCTACTGTATATAACCTCTCTACTGTATATAACCTCTCTACTGTATATAACCTCTCTACTGTATATAGCCTCTCTACTGTATATAGCCTCTCTACTGTATATAACCTCTCTACTGTATATAGCCTCTCTACTGTATATAGCCTCTCTACTGTATATAACCTCTACTGTATATAGCCTCTCTACTGTATATAACCTCTCTACTGTATATAGCCTCTCTACTGTATATATCCTCTCTACTGTATATATCCTCTCTACTGTATATAGCCCCTCTACTGTATATAACCTCTCTACTGTATATAGCCTCTCTACTGTATATAGCCTCTCTACTGTATATAGTCTCTCTACTGTATATAGCCTCTCTACTGTATATAGCCTCTCTACTGTATATAGCCTCTCTACTGTATATAGCCTCGCTACTGTATATAACCTCTCTACTGTATATAGCCTCTCTACTGTATATAGCCTCTCTACTGTATATAGTCTCTCTACTGTATATAGCCTCTCTACTGTATATAGCCTCTCTACTGTATATAACCTCTCTACTGTATATAGGCCTCTCTACTGTATATAGGCTCTCTACTGTATATAGCCTCTCTACTGTATATAGCCTCTCTACTGTATATAGCCTCTCTACTGTATATAGCCTCTCTACTGTATATAGCCTCTCTACTGTATATAGCCTCTCTACTGTATATAGCCTCTCTACTGTATATAGCCTCTCTACTGTATATAGCCTCTCTACTGTATATAACCTCTCTACTGTATATAGCCTCTCTACTGTATATAGCCTCTCTACTGTATATAGCCTCTCTACTGTATATAACCTCTCTACTGTATATAGCCTCTCTACTGTATATAGCCTCTCTACTGTATATAGCCTCTCTACTGTATATAGCCTCTCTACTGTATATAGCCTCTCTACTGTATATAGTCTCTCTACTGTATATAGCCTCTCTACTGTATATAGCCTCTCTACTGTATATAGCCTCTCTACTGTATATAGCCTCTCTACTGTATATAACCTCTCTACTGTATATAACCTGTCTTTTTACTGTTGTTTTATTTCTATACTTATTGTTTTGCTTTATTATTATTGCTGATTAGAACTCCCTTTAGGTAGCCTGATTAGAACTCCCTTTAGGTAGCCTGATTAGAACTCCCTTTAGGTAGCCTGATTAGAACTCCCTTTAGGTAGCCTGATTAGAACTCCCTTTAGGTAGCCTGATTAGAACTCCCTTTAGGTAGCCTGATTAGAACTCCCTTTAGGTAGCCTGATTAGAACTCCCTTTAGGTAGCCTGATTTGAACTCCCTTTAGGTAGCCTGATTTGAGGCTACCTACCTATTGTTCACCTAATACCTTTTTTTGCACTGTTGGTTAGAGCCTGTAAGGAAGCATTTCACTGTAAATTCTACCTGTTGTATTCGGCGAATGTGACAAATAAACTTTGATTTGATTTGACCTGAATATCCTGACAAGGTCGGTAAACACAAACTCATTGTAAAAGGACAATTTTCATGTCCTGAATACGTTTTAAAGCTTAAGGGTTAGGTTTAGGGATTTGGGATTTGGGATTTGGGGTTAAGGTTAAGGGTTAGGTTTAGGGATTTGGGGTTAAGGTTAAGGGTTAGGTTTAGGGATTTGGGATTTGGGGTTAAGGTTAAGGGTTAGGTTTAGGGATTTGGGGTTAAGGTTAAGGGTTAGGTTTAGGGATTTGGGGTTAAGGTTAAGGGTTAGGTTTAGGGATTTGGGGTTAAGGTTAAGGGTTAGGTTTAGGGATTTGGGGTTAAGGTTAAGGGTTAGGTTTAGGGATTTGGGGTTAAGGGTTAGGTTTAGGGATTTGGGGTTAAGGTTAAGGGTTAGGTTTAGGGATTTGGGGTTAAGGTTAAGGGTTAGGTTTAGGGATTTGGGGTTAAGGTTAAGGGTTAGGTTTAGGGATTTGGGGTTAAGGTTAAGGGTTAGGTTTAGGGATTTGGGGTTAAGGTTAAGGGTTAGGTTTAGGGATTTGGGGTTAAGGGTTAGGGAAAATAGGATTTTTAATTGTCAAACATTTTTACTGCCCAAAAGGTCCCGAAATGACCAGGAAATTCAACTGCATGTTTGACTACTGTATGTGTATTACAGCTCAAAAGATTCTCTAAGTCACCGCTTCCCCTTTAAGAAACCAAAGAACCGCAGAAAGAGGGCGGAGAGAGGGAGTGAAAGGGGAAAACCAAAAAGAGGAAATTAGTGGCAGACAGATAATGACAGAACAGAGGAATAGAATGGCAGACAGACAAAGACAGAACAGAGGAATAGAGTGGCAGACAGATAAGAAGGAACAGAGGAATGGAGTGGCAGACAGACAAAGACAGAACAGAGGAATAGAGTGGCAGACAGATAAAGACAGAACAGAGGAATAGAATGGCAGACAGACAAAGACAGAACAGAGGAATAGAGTGGCAGACAGATAAGAAGGAACAGAGGCATAGAGTGGCAGACAGACAAAGACAGAACAGAGGAATAGAATGGCAGACAGATAATGACAGAACAGAGGAATAGAGTGGCAGACAGATAATGACAGAACAGAGGAATAGAGTGGCAGACAGATAATTACAGAACAGAGGAATAGAGTGGCAGACAGATAGAGACAGAACAGAGGAATAGAGTGGCAGACAGACAAAGACAGAACAGAGGAATAGAATGGCAGACAGATAGAGACAGAACAGAGGAATAGAGTGGCAGACAGATAATGACAGAACAGAGGAATAGAGTGGCAGACAGATAATGACAGAACAGAGGAATAGAGTGGCAGACAGATAAGAAGGAACAGAGGAATAGAGTGGCAGACAGGCAAAGACAGAACAGAGGAATAGAATGGCAGACAGATAAAGACAGAACAGAGGAATAGAATGGCAGACAGATAATGACAGAACAGAGGAATAGAGTGGCAGACAGATAATTACAGAACAGAGGAATAGAGTGGCAGACAGATAGAGACAGAACAGAGGAATAGAGTGGCAGACAGACAAAGACAGAACAGAGGAATAGAATGGCAGACAGATAGAGACAGAACAGAGGAATAGAGTGGCAGACAGATAGAGACAGAACAGAGGAATAGAGTGGCAGAAAGTTAAGAAGGAACAGAGGAATAGAGTGGCAGACAGACAAAGACAGAACAGAGGAATATAATGGCAGACAGATAGAGACAGAACAGAGGAATAGAGTGGCAGACAGATAATGACAGAACAGAGGAATAGAGTGGCAGACAGACTAAGAAAGAACAGAGGAATAGAATGGCAGACAGATAAGACAGAACAGAGGAATAGAGTGGCAGACAGATAAGACAGAACAGAGGAATAGAATGGCAGACAGATAAGACAGAACAGAGGAATAGAGTGGCAGACAGATAGAGACAGAACAGAGGAATAGAGTGGCAGACAGATAAGCACAGAACAGAATATCTAATACCATATCTACCCTACACTAAGACTGAGACAGAGGCTGAGGATGCGGCCTGACATAGGAGAACAGAGCAAGATATCTTTCTGCAGGGTGGCATGAATGAGTCATATCCTTCCTCTGGAGGCAGATGCCCTGTTTCTCTCTGGGGTTACACTGATGCCCTGTTTCTCTCTGGGGTTACACTGATGCCCCGTTTCTCTCTGGGGTTACACTGATGCCCTGTTTCTCTCTGGGGTTACACTGATGCCTCGTTTCTCTCTGGGGTTACACTGATGCCCTGTTTCTCTCTGGGGTTACACTGATGCCCCGTTTCTCTCTGGGGTTACACTGATGCCCTGTTTCTCTCTGGGTTTACACTGATGCCCTGTTTCTCTCTGGGGTTACACTGATGCCCTGTTTCTCTCTGGGGTTACACTGATGCCCTGTTTCTCTCTGGGGTTACACTGATGCCTTGTTTCTCTCTGGGGTTACACTGATGCCCCTTTTCTCTCTGGGGTTACACTGATGCCCTGTTTCTCTCTGGGATTACACTGTGCCCCGTTTCTCTCTGGGGTTACACTGATGCCCCGTTTCTCTCTGGGGTTACAATGATGCCCTGTTTCTCTCTGGGGTTACACTGATGCCTCGTTTCTCTCTGGGGTTACACTGATGCCCTGTTTCTCTCTGGGGTTACACTGATGCCCCGTTTCTCTCTGGGGTTACACTGATGCCCTGTTTCTCTCTGGGATTACACTGATGCCCCGTTTCTCTCTGGGGTTACACTGATGCCCCGTTTCTCTCTGGGGTTACACTGATGCCCTGTTTCTCTCTGGGGTTACACTGATGCCTCGTTTCTCTCTGGGGTTACACTGATGCCCTGTTTCTCTCTGGGGTTACACTGATGCCCCATTTCTCTCTGGGGTTACACTGATGCCCTGTTTCTCCCAGTACCCAGTAATAAGTACAGCAATAACAACACAGTTGTCACGCTCTGACCTTTGGTTTGGTCAGGGTGTGATTTGGGTGGGCATTCTATGTTCATTTTTCTATGTTTTGTATTTCTATGTTTTGTATTTCTTTGTTTTGGCCGGGTATGGTTCTCAATCAGGGACAGCTGTCTATCGTTGTTTCTGATTGGGAACCATACTTAGGCAGCCCTTTTTCCCAGCTGTCTTTGTGGGTAGTTGTCTTTGTTTGTTGGCACTATAGCCCTTAAGCCCTTGGATTGTTTATTGTTTTTGTCGGGCGTCATATGAATAAAAGGGAATATGTACGCTCACGACGCTGCACCTTGGTCCAGTTCTTTCAAAGGCCGTGACAACTGTAGCATAAATAATTACCATAACTCTGTTTCTCTCTGGGGTTACACTGTACTAATAACATCGGCAGGTAGCATTAGGTCGCTGGTTCGAATCCCCGTCAATCCCCAACAACAACTGCTCCCCAGGGCACTGGTGAAGAGGAAGTCGATTAAAGGTATTTACATGCTTCCCAGCCAAAACAGTCTGGAAGACTTTGTGCATATATTTCACCACATTTGTGATGTTTTTATTTTGTTTGATATTCTGACCTTTACTTAATTCGCCAATAATTCCCATCACTTTTACGGGCGAAGAAACCGTGAATAACTGGAACCGTGAATAGTTGGCTGGCCATCGCTACGTATTCGTCACTGACCCACTGGCTCCAGGTCATCTATAAGTCTATGCTAGGTAAAGCTCTGCCTTATCTCAGCTCACTGGTCATGATAACAACACCCACCCGTAGCACGCGCTCCAGCAGGTATATCTCACTGGTCATCCCCTGCTGCCAGTGACTGCAAAAATCGCTGAAGCTTGAGACTTTTATCTCCCTCTCTAACTTTAAACATCAGCTATCTGAGCAGCGAACCAATCGCTGCAGCTGTACATCGTCCATCTGTAAATAGCCCACCCAATCTACCTACCTCATCCCCATATTGTTTTCATTTACTTTTCTGCTCTTTTGCACACCAGTATCACTACTTACACACCTTCATCTGCTCATTTATCACTCCAGTGTTAATTTGCTAAATTGTAATTACTTTGCTACTATGGCCTATTTATTGCCTTACCTCCTCATGCCATTTGCACACGCTGTATATAGACTTTCTTTTCTCCCTATTGTGTTATTGACTGTACGCTTGTTTATTCCATATGTAACTCTGTGTTGTTGTTTGTGTCGCACTGCTTTGCTTTATCTTGGCCAGGTCACAGTTGTAAATGAGAACTTGTTCTCAACTGGCCTACCTGGTTAAATAAAGGTAAAATAAATCAATAAAAACATAAAAAATAAGGTCGAGCAAACCTACCGGATCAAAGTGAATAAAGGATAACCTTTCCTTTTTCCGATATAATCTCCATGCACTGAATGTATAAATGGATTACAAGCTAGGTAAATGAGTAATCAGTTTGTAGAAGGGGATTGTAAATACACGTAGATATTATTTTTAGATGATTTTTCCTTATGATCCCTGGAAACCAGTTATCTGGAAACAGACTGAAAATCATATCAACTTGACATGTATATTACAGTCCCCTTTTCCACAGTGAAATAGGCTACGAATAGCTGTGCCGTTATTAAGAATTATAATTGTAAGCCCACATGATTTGCATAGAGGAAATTTGGAGACCCGGGATATTATATTATATTTTACAATTGCCACTATAAGAACCACCGCCAATAATACAAACTTACTGTACATTTATAACTGTCACTTTAGTGTTTCCTCACATTTATAACTGTCACTTTAGTGTTTCCTCACATTTATAACTGTCACTTTAGTGTTTCCTCACATTTATAACTGTCACGTTAGTGTTTCCTCACATTTATAACTGTCACTTTAGTTTCCTCACGTTTAAAACTGTCACTTTACTGTTTCCTCACATTTATAACTGTCACGTTAGTGTTTCCTTACATTTATAAATGTCACTTCAGTGTTTCCTCACATTTATAATTGTCACTTTAGTGTTCGTTTCCTTACATTTATAACTGTCACTTTAGTGTTTCCTCACATTTATAACTGTCACTTTAGTGTTTCCTCACATTTATAACTGTCACTTTAGTGTTTCCTTACATTTATAACTGTCACTTTAGTGTTAGTTTCCTCACATTTATAACTGTCACTTTAGTGTTAGTTTCCTCACATTTATAACTGTCACTTTAGTGTTAGTTTCCTTACATTTATAACTGTCACTTTAGTGTTAGTTTCTTTACATTTATAACTGTCACTTTAGTGTTAGTTTCTTTGCATTTATAACTGTCACTTTAGTGTTAGTTTCCTCACATTTATAACTGTCACTTTAGTGTTAGTTTCCTTACATTTATAACTGTCACTTTAGTGTTTCCTCACATTTATAACTGTCACTTTAGTGTTTCCTCACATTTATAACTGTCACGTTAGTGTTAGTTTCCTTACATTTATAACTGTCACTTTAGTGTTTCCTCACATTTATAACTGTCACTTTAGTTTTTCCTCACATTTTTAACTGTCACTTCAGTGTTTCCTCACATTTATAACTGTCACTTCAGTGTTTCCTTACATTTATAACTGTCACTTTAGTGTTTCCTCACATTTATAACTGTCACTTTAGTTTCCTCACATTTATAACTGTCACTTCAGTGTTTCCTTACATTTATAACTGTCACTTTAGTGTTAGTTTCCTCACATTTATAACTGTCACTTTAGTGTTAGTTTCCTCACATTTATAACTGTCACTTTAGTGTTAGTTTCCTTACATTTATAACTGTCACTTTAGTGTTAGTTTCCTCACATTTATAACTGTCACTTTAGTGTTAGTTTCCTCACATTTATAACTGTCACTTTAGTGTTAGTTTCCTTACATTTATAACTGTCACTTTAGTGTTAGTTTCTTTACATTTATAACTGTCACTTTAGTGTTAGTTTCTTTACATTTATAACTGTCACTTTAGTGATAGTTTCCTCACATTTATAACTGTCACTTTAGTGTTAGTTGCTTTACATTTATAACTGTCACTTTAGTGTTTCCTCACATTTATAACTGTCACTTTAGTGTTTCCTCACATTTATAACTGTCACGTTAGTGTTAGTTTCCTTACATTTATAACTGTCACTTTAGTGTTTCCTCACATTTATAACTGTCACTTTAGTTTCCTCACATTTATAACTGTCACTTCAGTGTTTCCTCACATTTATAATTGTCACTTTAGTGTTCGTTTCCTTACATTTACAACTGTCACTTTAGTGTTTCCTCACATTTATAACTGTCACTTTAGTGTTTCCTCACATTTATAACTGTCACTTTAGTGTTTCCTTACATTTATAACTGTCACTTTAGTGTTAGTTTCCTCACATTTATAACTGTCACTTTAGTGTTAGTTTCCTCACATTTATAACTGTCACTTTAGTGTTAGTTTCCTTACATTTATAACTGTCACTTTAGTGTTAGTTTCTTTACATTTATAACTGTCACTTTAGTGTTAGTTTCTTTACATTTATAACTGTCACTTTAGTGATAGTTTCCTCACATTTATAACTGTCACTTTAGTGTTAGTTGCTTTACATTTATAACTGTCACTTTAGTGTTAGTTTCCTCACATTTATAACTGTCACTTTAGTGTTAGTTTCCTCACATTTATAACTGTCACTTTAGTGTTAGTTTCCTCACATTTATAACTGTCACTTTAGTGTTAGTTTCCTTACATTTATAACTGTCACTTTAGTGTTAGTTTCTTTACATTTATAACTGTCACTTTAGTGTTAGTTTCCTTACATTTATAACTGTCACTTTAGTGTTAGTTTCCTCACGTTTATAACTGTCACTTTAGTGTTTCCTCACATTCATAACTGTCACTTTAGTGTTTCCTCAAATTTATAACTGTCAATTTAGTGTTAGTTTCCTTACATTTATAACTGTCACTTTAGTGTTAGTTTCCTCCCATTTATAACTGTCACTTTAGTGTTTCCTTACATTTATAACGGTGACTTTAGTGTTAGTTTCCTCACATTCATAACTGTCACTTTACTTTCCTTACATTTATAACTGTCACTTTAGTTTCCTCACATTTATAACTGTCACTTCAGTATCCTCACAATCATAACTGACACTTTAGTTTCCTTACATTTATAACTGTCACTTTAGTGTTAGTTTCCTCACATTCATAACTGTCACTTCCGTTTCCTCACAATCAATACTGTCACTTTAGTTTCCTCACATTTATAACGGTCACATTTGTGCTTCCTTACATTTATACCTGTCACTTTAGTGTTAGTTTCCTCACATTTATAACTGTCACTTTAGTGTTAATTTCCTCACATTTATAACTGTCACTTTAGTGTTAGTTTCCTCACATGTATAACTGTCACTTTAGTGTTTCCTTACATTTATAACTGTCACTTTAGTGTTAGTTTCCTCACATGTATAACTGTCACTTTAGTGTTAGTTTCCTCACATGTATAACTGTCACTTTAGTGTTTCCTTACATTTATAACTGTCACTTTAGTGTTAGTTTCCTCACATGTATAACTGTCACTTTAGTGTTTCCTCACATTTATAACTGTCACTTTAGTGTTTCCTTACATTTATAACTGTCACTTTAGTGTAAGTTTCCTCACATTTATAACCGTCACTTTAGTGTTTCCTCACATTTATAACTGTCACTTTAGTGTTAGTTCCTTACATTTATAACTGTCACTTTAGTGTTAGTTTCTTCACATTTATAACTGTCACTTTAGTGTTTCCTCACATTTATAACTGTCACTTTAGTGTTAGTTTCCTTACATTTATAACTGTCACTTTAGTGTTTCCTCACATTTATAACTGTCACTTTAGTGTTAGTTTCCTTACATTTATAACTGTCACTTTAGTGTTAGTTTCCTCACATTTATAACTGTCACTTTAGTGTTAGTTTCCTCACATTTATAACTGTCACTTTAGTGTTAGTTTCCTTACATTTATAACTGTCACTTTAGTGTTTCCTTACATTTATAACTGTCACTTTAGTGTTTCCTTACATTTATAACTGTCACTTTAGTGTTAGTTTCCTCAAATGTATAACTGTCACTTTAGTGTTTCCTGACATTTATAACTGTCACTTCAGTGTTAGTTTCCTTACATTTATAACTGTCACTTTAGTGTTTCCTCACATTTATAACTGTCACTTTAGTGTTAGTTTCCTTACATTTATAACTGTCACTTTAGTGTTTCCTCAAATTTATAACTGTCAATTTAGTGTTAGTTTCCTTACATTTATAACTGTCACTTTAGTGTTAGTTTCCTCCCATTTATAACTGTCACTTTAGTGTTTCCTTACATTTATAACGGTGACTTTAGTGTTAGTTTCCTCACATTCATAACTGTCACTTTACTTTCCTTACATTTATAACTGTCACTTTAGTTTCCTCACATTTATAACTGTCACTTCAATATCCTCACAATCATAACTGACACTTTAGTTTCCTTACATTTATAACTGTCACTTTAGTGTTAGTTTCCTCACATTCATAACTGTCACTTCCGTTTCCTCACAATCAATACTGTCACTTTAGTTTCCTCACATTTATAACGGTCACATTAGTGCTTCCTTACATTTATACCTGTCACTTTAGTGTTAGTTTCCTCACATTTATAACTGTCACTTTAGTGTTAATTTCCTCACATTTATAACTGTCACTTTAGTGTTAGTTTCTTCACATTTATAACTGTCACTTTAGTGTTTCCTTACATGTATAACTGTCACTTTAGTGTTAATTTCCTCAAATTTATAACTGTCACTTTAGTGTTAATTTCCTCACATTTATAACTGTCACTTTAGTGTTAGTTTCCTCACATTTATGACTGTCACGTTAGTGTTTCCTCACATTTATAACTGTCACTTTAGTTTCCTCACATTTATAACTGTCACTTTAGTGTTAGTTTCCTCAAATGTATAACTGTCACTTTAGTGTTTCCTGACATTTATAACTGTCACTTCAGTGTTAGTTTCCTTACATTTATAACTGTCACTTTAGTGTTTCCTCACATTTATAACTGTCACTTTAGTGTTAGTTTCCTTACATTTATAACTGTCACTTTAGTGTTTCCTCAAATTTATAACTGTCAATTTAGTGTTAGTTTCCTTACATTTATAACTGTCACTTTAGTGTTAGTTTCCTCCCATTTATAACTGTCACTTTAGTGTTTCCTTACATTTATAACGGTGACTTTAGTGTTAGTTTCCTCACATTTATAACTGTCACTTTAGTGTTAGTTTCCTCACATTTATAACTGTCACTTTAGTGTTAGTTTCCTTACATTTATAACTGTCACTTTAGTGTTTCCTCACATTTATAACTGTCACTTTAGTGTTAGTTTCCTTACATTTATAACTGTCACTTTAGTGTTAGTTTCCTCACATTTATAACTGTCACTTTAGTGTTAGTTTCCTCACATTTATAACTGTCACTTTAGTGTTAGTTTCCTTACATTTATAACTGTCACTTTAGTGTTTCCTTACATTTATAACTGTCACTTTAGTGTTTCCTTACATTTATAACTGTCACTTTAGTGTTAGTTTCCTCAAATGTATAACTGTCACTTTAGTGTTTCCTGACATTTATAACTGTCACTTCAGTGTTAGTTTCCTTACATTTATAACTGTCACTTTAGTGTTTCCTCACATTTATAACTGTCACTTTAGTGTTAGTTTCCTTACATTTATAACTGTCACTTTAGTGTTTCCTCAAATTTATAACTGTCAATTTAGTGTTAGTTTCCTTACATTTATAACTGTCACTTTAGTGTTAGTTTCCTCCCATTTATAACTGTCACTTTAGTGTTTCCTTACATTTATAACGGTGACTTTAGTGTTAGTTTCCTCACATTCATAACTGTCACTTTACTTTCCTTACATTTATAACTGTCACTTTAGTTTCCTCACATTTATAACTGTCACTTCAATATCCTCACAATCATAACTGACACTTTAGTTTCCTTACATTTATAACTGTCACTTTAGTGTTAGTTTCCTCACATTCATAACTGTCACTTCCGTTTCCTCACAATCAATACTGTCACTTTAGTTTCCTCACATTTATAACGGTCACATTAGTGCTTCCTTACATTTATACCTGTCACTTTAGTGTTAGTTTCCTCACATTTATAACTGTCACTTTAGTGTTAATTTCCTCACATTTATAACTGTCACTTTAGTGTTAGTTTCTTCACATTTATAACTGTCACTTTAGTGTTTCCTTACATGTATAACTGTCACTTTAGTGTTAATTTCCTCAAATTTATAACTGTCACTTTAGTGTTAATTTCCTCACATTTATAACTGTCACTTTAGTGTTAGTTTCCTCACATTTATGACTGTCACGTTAGTGTTTCCTCACATTTATAACTGTCACTTTAGTTTCCTCACATTTATAACTGTCACTTTAGTGTTTCCTCACATTTATAACTGTCACGTTAGTGTTTCCTTACATTTATAACTGTCACTTCAGTGTTTCCTCACATTTATAATTGTCACTTTAGTGTTAGTTTCCTCACATTTATAACTGTCACTTTAGTGTTTCCTCACATTTATAACTGTCACATTAGTGTTTCCTTACATTTATAACTGTCACTTTAGTGTTTCCTCACATTTATAACTCTCACTTTAGTGTTTCCTCACATTTATAACGGTCACATTAGTGCTTCCTTACATTTATAACTATCACTATAGTGTTATTTTCCTCACATTTATAACTGTCACTTTAGTGTTTCCTTACATGTATGACTGTCACTTTAGTGTTTCCTTACATTTATAACTGTCACTTTAGTGTTTCCTTACATTTATAACAGTCACTTTAGTGTTAGTTTCCTCACATTTATAACTGTCACTTTAGTGTTTTCTTACATTTATAACTGTCACTTCAGTGTTTCCTCACATTTATAACTGTCACTTTAGTGTTTCCTTACATTTATAACTGTCACTTTAGTGTAAGTTTCCTCACATTTATAACCGTCAATTTAGTGTTTCCTCACATTTATAACTGTCACTTTAGTGTTAGTTCCTTACATTTATAACTGTCACTTTAGTGTTAGTTTCTTCACATTTATAACTGTCACTTTAGTGTTTCCTCACATTTATAACTGTCACTTTAGTTTCCTCACATTTATAACGGTCACATTAGTGCTTCCTTACATTTATACCTGTCACTTTAGTGTTAGTTTCCTCACATTTATAACTGTCACTTTAGTGTTTCCTTACATTTATAACTGTCACTTTAGTGTTTCCTTACATTTATAACTGTCACTTTAGTGTTAGTTTCCTCACATTTATAACTGTCACTTTAGTGTTAGTTTCCTCACATTGATAAGTGTCACTTTAGTGTTAGTTTCCTCACATTTATAACTGTCACTTTAGTGTTAGTTTCCTCACATTTATAACTGTCACTTCAGTGTTAGTTTCCTCACATTTATAACTGTCACTTTAGTGTTAGTTTCCTCACATTTATAGCTGTCACTTTAGTTTCCTCACATTTATAACTGTCACTTTAGTGTTAGTTTCCTCACATTTATAACTGTCACTTTAGTGTTAGTTTCCTTACATTTATAACTGTCACTTTAGTGTTTCCTTACATTTATAACTGTCACATTAGTGTTTCCTTACATTTATAACTGTCACTTTAGTGTTAGTTTCCTCAAATGTATAACTGTCACTTTAGTGTTTCCTCACATTTATAACTGTGTTAGTTTCCTCACATTTATAACTGTCACTTTAGTGTTTCCTCACATTTATAACTGTCACATTATTGTTAAGTTTCCTTACATTTATAACTGTCACTTTAGTGTTAGTTTCCTCACGTTTATAACTGTCACTTTAGTGTTTCCTCACATTCATAACTGTCACTTTAGTGTTTCCTCAAATTTATAACTGTCACTTTAGTGTTAGTTTCCTTACATTTATAACTGTCACTTTAGTGTTAGTTTCCTCACATTTATAACTGTCACTGTAGAGTTTCCTTACAATTATAACTGTCACTTTAGTGTTTCCTTACATTTATAACTGTCACTTTAGTGTTAGTTTCCTCACATTTATAACTGTCACTTTAGTGTTTCCTTACATTTATAACTGTGACTTTAGTGTTAGTTTCCTCACATTCATAACTGTCACTTTACTTCCTTACATTTATAACTGTCACTTTAGTTTCCTCACATTTATAACTGTCACTTTAGTGTTAGTTTCCTCACATTCATAACTGTCACTTCCGTTTCCTCACAATCAATACTGTCACTTTAGTTTCCTCACATTTATAACGGTCACATTAGTGCTTCCTTACATTTATAAACTATCACTATAGTGTTATTTTCCTCACATTTATAACTGTCACTTTAGTGTTAGTTTCCTCACATGTATAACTGTCCCTTTAGTGTTTCCTCACATTTATAACTGTCACTTTAGTGTAAGTTTCCTCACATTTATAACTGTCACTTTAGTGTTTCCTCACATTTATAACTGTCACTTTAGTGTTAGTTTCCTCACATTTATAACTGTCACTTTAGTGTTTCCTCACATTTATAACTGTCACTTTAGTGTTAGTTTCCTCACATTATAACTGTCACTTTAGTGTTTCCTTACATTTATAACTGTCACTTTAGTTTTAGTTTCCTCACATTTATAACTGTCACTTTAGTGTTAGTTTCCTCACATTTATAACTGTCACTTTAGTGTTAGTTTCCTCACATTTATAACTGTCACTTTAGTGTTTCCTTACATTTATAACTGTCACTTTAGTGTTTCCTTACATTTATAACTGTCACTTTAGTTTTAGTTTCCTCACATTTATAACTGTCACTTTAGTGTTAGTTTCCTCACATTTATAACTGTCACTTTAGTGTTAGTTTCCTTACATTTATAACTGTCACTTTAGTTTCCTCAGATTTATAACTGTCACTTTAGTGGTTCCTTACATTTATAACTGTCACTTTAGTGTTAGTTTCCTCACATTTATAACTGTCACTTTAGTGTTAGTTTCCTCACATTTATAACTGTCACTTTAGTGTTAGTTTCCTCACATTTATAACTGTCACTTTAGTGTTTCCTTACATTTATAACTGTCACTTTAGTGTTTCCTTACATTTATAACTGTCACTTTAGTGTTAGTTTCCTCACATTTATAACTGTCACTTTAGTGTTAGTTTCCTCACATTTATAACTGTCACTTTAGTGTTTCCTTACATTTATAACTGTCACTTTAGTGGTTCCTTACATTTATAACTGTCACTTTAGTGTTAGTTTCCTGACATATATAACTGTCACTTTAGTGTTAGTTTCCTCACATTTATAACTGTCACTTTAGTATTTCCTTACATTTATAACTGTCACTTTAGTGTTAGTTTCCTGACATTTATAACTGTCACTTTAGTGTTTCCTCACATTTATAACTGTCACTTTAGTGTTAGTTTCTTCACATTTATAACTGTCACTTTAGTGTTTCCTCACATTTATAACTGTCACTTCAGTGTTAGTTTACTTACATTTATAACTCTCACTTTAGTGTTAGTTTCCTCACATTTATAACTGTCACTTTAGTGTTAGTTTCCTCACATTTATAACTGTCACTTTAGTGTTAGTTTCCTCACATTTATAACTGTCACTTTAGTGTTAGTTTCCTTACATTTATAACTGTCACTTTAGTGTTTCCTTACATTTATAACTGTCACTTTAGGGTTAGTTTCCTTACATTTATAACTGTCACTTTAGTGTTAGTTTCCTCAAATTCATAACTGTCATTTTAGTGTTTTCTCACATTTATAACTGTCACTTTAGTGTTAGTTTCCTCACATTTATAACTGTCATTTAGTGTTTCCTCACATTTATGACTGTCACTTTAGTTTCCTCACATTTATAACTGTCACTTTAGTGTTAGTTTCCTCACATTCATAACTGTCACTTCCGTTTCCTCACAATCAATACTGTCACTTTAGTTTCCTCACATTTATAACGGTCACATTAGTGCTTCCTTACATTTATAACTATCACTATAGTGTTATTTTCCTCACATTTATAACTGTCACTTTAGTGTTAGTTTCCTCACATGTATAACTGTCCCTTTAGTGTTTCCTCACATTTATAACTGTCACTTTAGTGTAAGTTTCCTCACATTTATAACTGTCACTTTAGTGTTTCCTCACATTTATAACTGTCACTTTAGTGTTTCCTCACATTTATAACTGTCACTTTAGTGTTCCTCACATTTATAACTGTCACTTTAGTGTTAGTTTCCTCACATTTATAACTGTCACTTTAGTGTTTCCTTACATTTATAACTGTCACTTTAGTTTTAGTTTCCTCACATTTATAACTGTCACTTTAGTGTTTCCTTACATTTATAACTGTCACTTTAGTGTTTCCTTACATTTATAACTGTCACTTTAGTGTTTCCTTACATTTATAACTGTCACTTTAGTGTTTCCTTACATTTATAACTGTCACTTTAGTGTTTCCTTACATTTATAACTGTCACTTTAGTGTTTCCTTACATTTATAACTGTCACTTTAGTTTTAGTTTCCTCACATTTATAACTGTCACTTTAGTGTTTCCTTACATTTATAACTGTCACTTTAGTGTTAGTTTCCTCACATTTATAACTGTCACTTTAGTGTTAGTTTCCTTACATTTATAACTGTCACTTTAGTGTTAGTTTCCTCAAATTCATAACTGTCATTTTAGTGTTTTCTCACATTTATAACTGTCACTTTAGTGTTAGTTTCCTCACATTTATAACTGTCATTTTAGTGTTTCCTCACATTTATGACTGTCACTTTAGTTTCCTCACATTTATAACTGTCACTTTAGTGTTAGTTTCCTCACATTCATAACTGTCACTTCCGTTTCCTCACAATCAATACTGTCACTTTAGTTTCCTCACATTTATAACGGTCACATTAGTGCTTCCTTACATTTATAACTATCACTATAGTGTTATTTTCCTCACATTTATAACTGTCACTTTAGTGTTAGTTTCCTCACATGTATAACTGTCCCTTTAGTGTTTCCTCACATTTATAACTGTCACTTTAGTGTAAGTTTCCTCACATTTATAACTGTCACTTTAGTGTTTCCTCACATTTATAACTGTCACTTTAGTGTTTCCTCACATTTATAACTGTCACTTTAGTGTTTCCCTCACATTTATAACTGTCACTTTAGTGTTAGTTTCCTCACATTTATAACTGTCACTTTAGTGTTTCCTTACATTTATAACTGTCACTTTAGTTTTAGTTTCCTCACATTTATAACTGTCACTTAGTGTTAGTTTCCTCACATTTATAACTGTCACTTTAGTGTTAGTTTCCTCACATTTATAACTGTCACTTTAGTGTTTCCTTACATTTATAACTGTCACTTTAGTTTTAGTTTCCTCACATTTATAACTGTCACTTTAGTGTTAGTTTCCTCACATTTATAACTGTCACTTTAGTGTTAGTTTCCTTACATTTATAACTGTCACTTTAGTTTCCTCAGATTTATAACTGTCACTTTAGTGGTTCCTTACATTTATAACTGTCACTTTAGTGTTAGTTTCCTCACATTTATAACTGTCACTTTAGTGTTTCCTTACATTTATAACTGTCACTTTAGTGGTTCCTTACAATTTATAACTGTCACTTTAGTGTTAGTTTCCTGACATATATAACTGTCACTTTAGTGTTAGTTTCCTCACATTTATAACTGTCACTTTAGTGTTTCCTTACATTTATAACTGTCACTTTAGTGTTAGTTTCCTGACATTTATAACTGTCACTTTAGTGTTTCCTCACATTTATAACTGTCACTTTAGTGTTAGTTTCCTTACATTTATAACTGTCACTTTAGTGTTAGTTTTCTTCACATTTATAACTGTCACTTTAGTGTTTCCTCACATTTATAACTGTCACTTCAGTGTTAGTTTACTTACATTTATAACTCTCACTTTAGTGTTAGTTTCCTCACATTTATAACTGTCACTTTAGTGTTAGTTTCCTCACATTTATAACTGTCACTTTAGTGTTAGTTTCCTCACATTTATAACTGTCACTTTAGTGTTAGTTTCCTTACATTTATAACTGTCACTTTAGTGTTCCTTACATTTATAACTGTCACTTTAGGGTTCCTTACATTTATAACTGTCACTTTAGTGTTAGTTTCCTCAAATTCATAACTGTCATTTTAGTGTTTTCTCACATTTATAACTGTCACTTTAGTGTTAGTTTCCTCACATTTATAACTGTCATTTTAGTGTTTCCTCACATTTATGACTGTCACGTTAGTGTTTCCTCACATTTATAACTGTCACGTTAGTGTTTCCTTACATTTATAAACTGTCACTTCAGTGTTTCCTCACATTTATAACTGTCACTTTAGTTTCCTCACATTTATAACTCTCACTTTAGTGTTTCCTCACATTTATAACCGGTCACATTAGTGCTTCCTTACAATTTATAACTATCACTATAGTGTTATTTTCCTCACATTTATAACTGTCACTTTAGTGTTAGGTTTCCTCACATGTATAACTGTCACTTTAGTGTTTCCTTACATTTATAACTGTCCACTTTAGTGTTAGTTTCCTCACATTTATAAACCTGTCACTTAGTGTTTTCTTACATTTATACTGTCACTTCAGTGTTCCTCTCACATTATAACTGTCACTTTAGTGTTTCCTTACATTTATAACTGTCACTTTAGTGTTAGTTTCCTCACATTTATAACTGTCACTTTAGTGTTTCCTCACATTTATAACTGTCACTTTAGTGTTAGTTCCTTACATTTATAACTGTCACTTTAGTGTTAGTTTCTTCACATTTATAACTGTCACTTTAGTGTTTCCTCACATTTATAACTGTCACTTTAGTGTTAGTTTCCTTACATTTATAACTGTCACTTTAGTGTTTCCTCACATTTATAACTGTCACTTTAGTGTTAGTTTCCTTACATTTATAACTGTCACTTTAGTGTTAGTTTCCTCACGTTTATAACTGTCACTTTAGTGTTTCCTCACATTCATAACTGTCACTTTAGTGTTTCCTCACATTTATAACTGTCACTTTAGTGTTAGTTTCCTTACATTTATAACTGTCACTTTAGTGTTAGTTTCCTCACATTTATAACTGTCACTGTAGAGTTTCCTTACAATTATAACTGTCACTTTAGTGTTTCCTTACATTTATAACTGTCACTTTAGTGTTAGTTTCCTCACATTTATAACTGTCACTTTAGTGTTTCCTTACATTTATAACTGTCACTTTAGTGTTAGTTTCCTCACATTTATAACTGTCACTTTACTTTCCTTACATTTATAACTGTCACTTTAGTTTCCTCACATTTATAACTGTCACTTTAGTGTTAGTTTCCTCACATTCATAACTGTCACTTCCGTTTCCTCACAATCAATACTGTCACTTTAGTTTCCTCACATTTATAACGGTCACATTAGTGCTTCCTTACATTTATAACTGTCACTATAGTGTTATTTCCTCACATTTATAACTGTCACTTTAGTGTTAGTTTCCTCACATGTATAACTGTCCCTTTAGTGTTTCCTCACATTTATAACTGTCACTTTAGTGTAAGTTTCCTCACATTTATAACTGTCACTTTAGTGTTTCTCACATTTATAACTGTCACTTTAGTGTTAGTTTCCTCACATTTATAACTGTCACTTTAGTGTTTCCTCACATTTATAACTGTCACTTTAGTGTTAGTTTCCTCACATTTATAACTGTCACTTTAGTGTTTCCTTACATTTATAACTGTCACTTTAGTTTTAGTTTCCTCACATTTATAACTGTCACTTTAGTGTTAGTTTCCTCACATTTATAACTGTCACTTTAGTGTTAGTTTCCTCACATTTATAACTGTCACTTTAGTGTTTCCTTACATTTATAACTGTCACTTTAGTGTTTCCTTACATTTATAACTGTCACTTTAGTTTTAGTTTCCTCACATTTATAACTGTCACTTTAGTGTTAGTTTCCTCACATTTATAACTGTCACTTTAGTGTTAGTTTCCTTACATTTATAACTGTCACTTTAGTTTCCTCAGATTTATAACTGTCACTTTAGTGGTTCCTTACATTTATAACTGTCACTTTAGTGTTAGTTTCCTCACATTTATAACTGTCACTTTAGTGTTAGTTTCCTCACATTTATAACTGTCACTTTAGTGTTAGTTTCCTCACATTTATAACTGTCACTTTAGTGTTAGTTTCCTTACATTTATAACTGTCACTTTAGTGTTTCCTTACATTTATAACTGTCACTTTAGTGTTAGTTTCCTTACATTTATAACTGTCACTTTAGTGTTAGTTTCCTCAAATTCATAACTGTCACTTTAGTGTTTTCTCACATTTATAACTGTCACTTTAGTGTTAGTTTCCTCACATTTATAACTGTCACTTTAGTGTTTCCTCACATTTATAACTGTCACTTTAGTTTCCTCACATTTATAACTGTCACTTTAGTGTTAGTTTCCTCACATTTATAACTGTCACTTTAGTTTCCTCACATTTAATAACTGTCACTTTAGTTTCCTCACATTTATAACTGTCACTTTAGTGTTTCCTTACATTTATAACTGTCACTATAGTGTTATTTTCCTCACATTTATAACTGTCACTTTAGTGTTAGTTTCCTCACATTTATAACTGTCACTTTAGTGTTTCCTCACATTTATAACTGTCACTTTAGTGTTAGTTTCCTCACATTTATAACTGTCACTTTAGTGTTTCCTCACATTTATAACTGTCACTTTAGTGTTTCCTCACATTTATAACTGTCACTTTAGTGTTTCCTCACATTTATAACTGTCACTTTAGTGTTAGTTTCCTCACATTTATAACTGTCACTTTAGTGTTTCCTTACATTTATAACTGTCACTTTAGTTTTAGTTTCCTCACATTTATAACTGTCACTTTAGTGTTTCCTTACATTTATAACTGTCACTTTAGTGTTTCCTTACATTTATAACTGTCACTTTAGTGTTTCTTACATTTATAACTGTCACTTTAGTGTTTCCTTACATTTATAACTGTCACTTTAGTGTTTCCTTACATTTATAACTGTCACTTTAGTGTTTCCTTACATTTATAACTGTCACAAAAAACGTTTTTTTTTGTATTTCAATGTTGCAACTTGCTGAAACTGTCCACAATGTTCATTTCATCTCAAATGACAGCACAGCAAATTGGACATCCAGAGTGCATCAAACATGATTTAGAGCTTGTTTATGGAAAAAAGTTTTTTCTGTATTTCAATGTTTTAACTTGCTGAACTTGCTGAAAACGTCCACAATGTTCATTTCATCTCAAATAGACAGCACAGCAAAAATTGGACATCAGAGTGCATCAAACATGATTTAGAGCTTGTTATATGGAAAAAAGTTTTTTTTTGTATTTCAATGTTTCAACTTGCTGAAAACTGTCCACAATGTTCATTAATCTCAAATAGACAGCACAGCAAAAATTGGACATCCAGAGTGCATCAAACATGATTTAGAGCTTGTTTATGGAAAAAGTTTTTTCTGTATTTCATGTTGCAACTTGCTGAAAACTGTCCACAATGTTCATTCATCTCAATAGACAGCACAGCAAAATTGGACATCCAGAGTGCATCAAACATGATTTAGAGCTTGTTTATGGAAAAAATTTTTCTGTATTTCAATGTTGCAACTTGCTGAAAACTGTCCACAATGTTCATTTCATCTCAATGACAGCAAGCAAAATTGGACATCCAGAGTGCATCAAACATGATTTAGAGCTTGTTTATGGAAAACAAGTTTTTTTTCTGTATTTCAATGTTGCACTTGCTGAAAATGTCCACAATGTTCATTAATCTCAAATAGACAGCACAGCAAAAATTGGACATCCAGAGTGCATCAAACATGATTTAGAGCTTGTTCATGGAAAACGTTTTCTGTATTTCAATGTTTCCTTTAACTTGCTGAAAACTGTCCACAATTTCATTTCATCTCAAATAGACAGCACAGCAAAAATTGGACATCCAGAGTGCATCAAACATGATTTAGAGCTTGTTTATGGAAAAAAAGTTTTTTTTCTGTATTTCAATGTTGCACTTGCTGAAAACTGTCCACAATGTTCATTTCATCTCAATAGACACACAGCAAAAATTGGACATCCAGAGTGCATCAAACATGATTTAGAGCTTGTTTATGGAAAAGTTTTTTCTGTTTTCATGTTTCAATTTTGAACTTGCTGAAAACTGTCCACAATGTTCATTTAATCTCAAATGGACAGCACAGCAAAATTGGACATCAGCAGAGTGCATCAAACATGATTTAGAGCTTGTTTATGGAAAACAGTTTTTTCTGTATTTCATGTTTCAACTTGCTGAAAACTGTCCACATATTCATTTCATCTCAAATAGACAGACAGCAAAAATTGGACATCCAGAGTGCATCAACATGATTTAGAGCTTGTTTTATGGAAAAAAGTTTTTTTCTGTATTTCAATGTTTCAACTTGCTGAAAACTGTCCACAATGTTCATTCATCTCAAATAGACAGCACAGCAAAAATTGGACACCAGTGCATCAAACATGATTTAGAGCTTGTTTATGAAAAAAATTTTTTTCTGTATTTCAGTTTCAACTTGCTGAAAACTGTCCACAATGTTCATTTAATCTCAAATAGACAGCACAGCAAAAATTGGACATCCAGAGTGCATCAAACATGATTCAGAGCTTGTTTATGGAAAAAAGTTTTTCTCTTCTGTATTTCATGTTTTAAACTTTCTGACTTGCTGAAAACTGTCCACAATGTTCATTTCATCTCAAATAGACAGCACAGCCAAAATTGGACATCCAGAGTGCATCAAACGTGATTTAGAGCTTGTTTATGGAAAATTTTTTTTTCTGTATTTCAATGTTTCAACTTGCTGAAAACTGTCCACAATGTTCATTTAATCTCAAATGGACAGCACAGCAAAATTGGACATCCAGAGTGCATCAACATGATTTAGAGCTTGTTTATGGAAAAAAAGTTTTTTCTGTATTTCAATTTTAAACTTAGACTTGCTGAAAACTGTCCACAATGTTCATTTCATCTCAAATAGACAGCACAGCAAAATTGGACATCCAAGTGCATCAAACATGATTTAGAGCTTGTTTATGGAAACAAGTTTTTTTCTGTATTTCAATGTTGCAACTGCTGAAAACTGTCCACAATGTTCATTTCATCTTCATCTCAAATAGACAGCACAGCAAAATTGGACATCCAGAGTGCATCAAACATGATTTAGAGCTTGTTTATGGAAAAACAGTTTTTTTCTGTATTTCAATGTTTCAACTTGCTGAAAACTGTCCACAATGTTCATTTCATCTCAAATAGACAGCAAGCAAAAAATTGGACACCAGAGTGCATCAAACATGATTTAGAGCTTGTTTATGAAAAACAAGTTTTTTTCTGTTTCAATGTTGCAACTTGCTGAAAACTGTCCACAATGTTCATTTATCTCAAATAGACAGCACAGCAAAAATTGGACATCCAGAGTGCATCAAACATGATTTAGAGCTTGTTTATGGAAAAAAGTTTTTTCTGTATTTCAATGTTTAAACTTGCTGAACTGCTGAAACTGTCCACAATGTTCATTTCATCTCAATAGACAGCACAGCAAAAATTGGACATCCAGAGTGCATCAAACGTGATTTAGAGCTTGTTTATGGAAAGTTTTTTTTTCTGTATTTCAATGTTGCAACTTGCTGAAAACTGTCCACAATGTTCATTAATCTCAAATAGACAGCACAGCAAAATTGGACATCCAGAGTGCATCAACATGATTTAGAGCTTGTTTATGGAAACAGTTTTTTCTGTATTTCAATGTTTCAACTTGCTGAAAACTGTCCACAATGTTCTTTCATCTCAAATAGACTGCACAGCAAATTGGACATCCAGAGTGCATCAAACATGATTTAGAGCTTGTTTATGGAAACACGTTTTTTTTCTGTATTTCAATGTTTCAACTTGCTGAAAAACTGTCCACAATGTTCATTTCATCTCAAATAGACAGCACAGCAAAATTGGACACCAGAGTGCATCAAAACTGATTTAGAGCTTGTTTATGGAAAAAGTTTTTTCTGTATTTCAATGTTTTCAACTTGCTGAAAACTGTCCACAATGTTCATTTCATCTCAAATAGACAGCACAGCAAAAATTGGACATCAGAGTGCATCAAACATGATTTAGAGCTTGTTTATGGAAAAAAGCTTTTTTTGTATTTCAATGTTTCAACTTGCTGAAAACTGTCCACAATGTTTCATTTCATCTCAAATAGACTGCACAGCAAAAATTGGATATCCAGAGTGCATCAGACATGATTTAGAGCTTGTTTATGGAAAAACGTTTTTTTCTGTATTTCAATGTTTCAAACTTGCTGAAAACTGTCCACAATGTTCATTTAATCTCAAACAGCACACACAGCAAAATTGGACATCCAGAGTGCATCAAACATGATTTAGAGCTTGTTTATGGAAAAAATTTTTTTCTGTATTTCAATGTTTAAACTTCTGAACTTGCTGAAAACTGTCCACAATGTTCATTTCATCTCAAATAGACAGCACAGCAAAATTGGACATCCAGAGTGCATCAAACATGATTTAGAGCTTGTTTATGGAAAAACAAGTTTTTTTTTGTATTTCAATGTTTCAACTTGCTGAACTGTCCACAATGTTCATTTCATCTCAAATAGACAGCACAGCAAAAATTGGACATCCAGAGTGCATCAAACATGATTTAGAGCTTGTTTATGGAAAACAAGTTTTCTTATTCAATGTTGCAACTTGCTGAAAACTGTCCACAATGTTCATTCATCTCAAATAGACAGCACAGCAAAAATTGGACATCCAGAGTGCATCAAACATTTTAGAGCTTGTTTTGGAAAAAAGTTTTTTCTGTATTTCAATGTTGCAACTTGCTGAAACTGTCCACAATATTCATTTCATCTCAAATAGACAGCACAGCAAAAATTGGACATCCAGAGTGCATCAAACATGATTTAGAGCTTGTTTATGGAAAAACATTTTTTTTCTGTATTCAATGTTGCAACTTGCTGAAAACTGTCCACAATGTTCATTTCATCTCAAATAGACAGCACAGCAAAAATTGGACACAGAGTGCATCAAACATGATTTAGAGCTTGTTTATGAAAAAACAAGTTTTTTTCTGTATTTCAATGTTTCACAACTTGCTGAAAACTGTCCACAATGTTCATTTACTCAAATAGACAGCACAGCAAAATTGGACATCCAGAGTGCATCAAACATGATTTAGAGCTTGTTTATGGAAAAAAGTTTTTTCTGTATTTCATGTTAAACTTTCTGAACTTGCTGAAAACTGTCCACAATGTTCATTTCATCTCAAATAGACAGCACAGCAAAAATTGGACATCCAGAGTGCATCAAACATGATTTAGAGCTTGTTTATGGAAAACAAGTTTTTTCTTTATTTCAATGTTTCAACTTGCTGAAAACTGTCCACAATGTTCATTTCATCTCAAATAGACAGCACAGCAAAAATTGGACATCCAGAGTGCATCAACATGATTTAGAGCTTGTTTTGGAAAAAGTTTTTTCTGTATTTCAATGTTTAAACTTTCTGACTTGCTGAACCTGTCCACAATGTTCATTTCATCTCAAATAGACAGCACAGCAAAAATTGACATCAGAGTGCATCAAACATGATTTAGAGCTTGTTTAGAAAAAAGTTTTTTTTGTATTTCAATGTTGCAACTTGCTGAAAACTGTCCACAATGTTCATTTCATCTCAAATAGACAGCACAGCAAAAATTGGACATCCAGAGTGCATCAAACATGATTTAGAGCTTGTTTAGGAAAACAAGTTTTTTCTGTATTTCAATGTTTCAACTTGCTGAAAACTGTCCACAATGTTCATTTCATCTCAAAAGACTGCCAGCAGCAAAATTGGACATCCAGAGTGCATCAAACATGATTTAGAGCTTGTTATGAAAAAAGTTTTTTCTGTATTTCAATGTTTCAACTTGCTGAAAAACTGTCCACAATGTTCATTTCATCTCAAATAGACAGCACAGCAAAAATTGGACATCCAAGTGCATCAAACATGATTTAGAGCTTGTTTATGAAAAACACTTTTTTTTTGTATTCAATGTGTCACACTTGCTGAAAACTGTCCACAATGTTCATTTCATCTCAAATAGACAGCACAGCAAAAATTGGACATCCAGAGTGCATCAAACACATGATTTAGAGCTTGTTTATGAAAAACAGTTTTTTTTTCTTGTATTTTCAATTTTCAACTTGCTGAAAACTGTCCACAATGTTCATTTAATCTCAAATGGACAGCACAGCAAAAATTGGACATCCAGAGTGCATCAAACATGATTTAGAGCTTGTTTATGGAAAAAAAAGTTTTTTTGTGTATTTCAATGTTTCAACTTGCTGAACTTGCTGAAACTGTCCACAATGTTATTTCATCTCAAATAGACAGCACAGCAAAAATTGGACATCCAGAGTGCATCAAACATGATTTAGGAGCTTGTTTATGGAAACAAGTTTTTCTGTATTTCCATGTTGCAACTTGCTGAAAACTGTCCACAATGTCATTTCATCTCAATAGACTGCACGCAAAAATTGGACATCCAAGTGCATCAACATGATTTAGAGCTTGTTTATGAAAACATTTTTTTTCTGTATTTCCATGTTGTCACTTTAGTGTTTCCTTACATTTATACTGTCACTTTAGTGTTTCCTTACATTTATCTGTCACTTTAGTGTTGTTTCCTCACATTTATAACTGTCACTTTAGTGTTTCCTCACATTTATAACTGTCACTTTAGTGTTAGTTTCCTCACATTTATAACTGTCACTTTAGTGTTTCCTCACATTTATAACTGTCACTTTAGTGTTTCCTCACATTTATAACTGTCACTTTAGTGTTTCCTCACATTTAAACTGTCACTTTAGTGTTTCCTTACATTTATAACTGTCACTTTAGTGTTCCTTCCATTTATAACTGTCACTTTAGTGTTAGTTTCCTCAATTTATAACTGTCACTTTAGTGTTTTCTCACATTTATAACTGTCACTTTAGTGTTAGTTTCCTCACATTTATAACTGTCACTTTAGTGTTTCCTCACATTTATAACTGTCACTTTAGTGTTTCCTCACATTATAACTGTCACTTTAGTGTTTCCTTACATTTATAACTGTCACTTTAGTGTTTCCTCACATTTATAACTGTCACTTAGTGTTAGTTTCCTCACATTTATAACTGTCACTTTAGTGTTCCTCACATTTATAACTGTCACTTTAGTGTTTCCTCACATTTATAACTGTCACTTTAGTGTTTCCTCACATTTATAACTGTCACTTTAGTGTTTCCTCACATTTATAACTGTCACTTTAGTTTCCTCACATTTATAACTGTCACTTTAGTGTTTCCTCACATTTATAACTGTCACTTTAGTGTTTCCTTACATTTATAACTGTCACTTTAGTGTTATTTTCCTCACATTTATAACTGTCACTTTAGTGTTAGTTTCCTCACATTTATAACTGTCACTTTAGTGTTTCCTTACATTTATAACTGTCACTTTAGTGTTAGTTTCCTCACATTTATAACTGTCACTTTAGTGTAGTTTCCTCACATTTATAACTGTCACTTTAGTGTTTCCTCACATTTATGACTGTCACTTTAGTGTTTCCTCACATTTATAACTGTCACTTTAGTGTTTTCCTTACATTTATAACTGTCACTTAGTGTTTTTTCCTCACATTTATAACTGTCACTTTAGTGTTAGTTTCCTCACATTTATAACTGTCACTTTAGTGTTTCCTCACATTTATAACTGTCACTTTAGTGTTTCCTCACATTTATAACTGTCACTTTAGTGTTTCCTTACATTTATAACTGTCACTTTAGTGTTTCCTCACATTTATAACTGTCACTTTAGTTTCCTCACATTTATAACTGTCACTTTAGTGTTTCCTCACATTTATAACTGTCACTTTAGTGTTTCCTTACATTTATAACTGTCACTTTAGTGTTAGTTTCCTCAGATTTATAACTGTCACTTTAGTGTTAGTTTCCTCACATTTATAACTGTCATTTTAGTGTTTCCTCACATTTATAACTGTCACTTTAGTGTTAGTTTCCTCACATTTATAACTGTCACTTTAGTGTTTTCTACATTTATAACTGTCACTTTAGTGTTTCCTCACATTTATAACTGTCACTTTAGTGTTTCCTCACATTTATAACTGTCACTTTAGTGTTAGTTTCCTCACATTTATAACTGTCACTTTAGTGTTTCCTCACATTTATAACTGTCACTTTAGTGTTAGTTCCTTACATTTATAACTGTCACTTTAGTGTTAGTTTCCTCACATTTATAACTGTCACTTTAGTGTTTCCTCACATTTATAACTGTCACTTTAGTGTTAGTTTCCTTACATTTATAACTGTCACTTTAGTGTTAGTTTCCTCACATTTATAACTGTCACTTTAGTGTTAGTTTCCTCACATTTATAACTGTCACTTTAGTGTTTTCCTCACATTTATAACTGTCACTTTAGTGTTTCCTCACATTTATAACTGTCACTTTAGTGTTTCCTTACATTTATAACTGTCACTTTAGTGTTTCTTCACATTTATAACTGTCACTTTAGTGTTAGTTTCCTCACATTTATAACTGTCACTTTAGTGTTTCCTCACATTTATAACTGTCACTTTAGTGTTTCCTCACATTTATAACTGTCACTTTAGTGTTTCCTCACATTTATAACTGTCACTTTAGTTTCCTCACATTTATAACTGTCACTTTAGTGTTTCCTCACATTTATAACTGTCACTTTAGTGTTTCCTTACATTTATAACTGTCACTTTAGTGTTAGTTTCCTCACATTTATAACTGTCACTTTAGTGTTAGTTTCCTCACATGTATAACTGTCACTTTAGTGTTTCCTTACATTTATAACTGTCACTTTAGTGTTAGTTTCCTCACATTTATAACTGTCACTTTAGTGTTTTCTTACATTTATAACTGTCACTTCAGTGTTTCCTCACATTTATAACTGTCACTTTAGTGTTTCCTTACATTTATAACTGTCACTTTAGTGTAAGTTTCCTCACATTTATAACTGTCACTTTAGTGTTTCCTCACATTTATAACTGTCACTTTAGTGTTAGTTCCTTACATTTATAACTGTCACTTTAGTGTTAGTTTCTTCACATTTATAACTGTCACTTTAGTGTTTCCTCACATTTATAACTGTCACTTTAGTGTTAGTTTCCTTACATTTATAACTGTCACTTTAGTGTTTCCTCACATTTATAACTGTCACTTTAGTGTTAGTTTCCTTACATTTATAACTGTCACTTTAGTGTTAGTTTCCTCACATTTATAACTGTCACTTTAGTGTTAGTTTCCTCACATTTATAACTGTCACTTTAGTGTTTCCTTACATTTATAACTGTCACTTTAGTGGTTCCTTACATTTATAACTGTCACTTTAGTGTTAGTTTCCTGACATATATAACTGTCACTTTAGTGTTAGTTTCCTCACATTTATAACTGTCACGTTAGTGTTTCCTTACATTTATAACTGTCACTTTAGTGTTTCCTCACATTTATAACTGTCACTTAGTTTCCTCACATTTATAACTCACTTTAGTGTTTCCTCACATTTATAACTGTCACTTTAGTGTTTCCTTACATTTATAACTGTCACTTAGTGTTATTTTCCTCACATTTATAACTGTCACTTTAGTGTTAGTTTCCTCACATTTATAACTGTCACTTTAGTGTTTCCTCACATTTATAACTGTCACTTTAGTGTTTCCTTACATTTATAACTGTCACTTTAGTGTTTCTTCACATTTATAACTGTCACTTTAGTGTTAGTTTCCTCACATTTATAACTGTCACTTTAGTGTTCCTCACATTTATAACTGTCACTTTAGTGTTTCCTCACATTTATAACTGTCACGTTAGTGTTTCCTTACATTTATAACTGTCACTTCAGTGTTTCCTCACATTTATAACTGTCACTTTAGTTTCCTCACATTTATAACTCTCACTTTAGTGTTTCCTCACATTTATAATGGTCACATTAGTGCTTCCTCACATTTATAACTGTCACTTTAGTGTTAGTTCCTTACATTTATAACTGTCACTTTAGTGTTAGTTTCTTCACATTTATAACTGTCACTTTAGTGTTTCCTCACATTTATAACTGTCACTTTAGTGTTAGTTTCCTTACATTTATAACTGTCACTTTAGTGTTTCCTCACATTTATAACTGTCACTTTAGTGTTAGTTTCCTTACATTTATAACTGTCACTTTAGTGTTAGTTTCCTCACATTTATAACTGTCACTTTAGTGTTAGTTTCCTCAAATGTATAATTGTCACTTTAGTGTTTCCTTACATTTATAACTGTCACTTCAGTGTTAGTTTCCTCACATTTATAACTGTCACTTTAGTGTTTCCTCACATTTATAACTGTCACTTTAGTGTTAGTTTCCTTACATTTATAACTGTCACTTTAGTGTTAGTTCCTCACATTTATAACTGTCACTTTAGTGTTTCCTCACATTCATAACTGTCACTTTAGTGTTTCCTCAAATTTATAACTGTCACTTTAGTGTTAGTTTCCTTACATTTATAACTGTCACTTTAGTGTTAGTTTCCTCCCATTTATAACTGTCACTTTAGTGTTTCCTTACATTTATAACGGTGACTTTAGTGTTAGTTTCCTCACATTTATAACTGTCACTTCAGTGTTAG
Source organism: Oncorhynchus kisutch (assembly GCF_002021735.2). Lineage (NCBI taxonomy): Eukaryota > Metazoa > Chordata > Actinopteri > Salmoniformes > Salmonidae > Oncorhynchus > Oncorhynchus kisutch. The sequence continues at coordinate 83,707,837 of NC_034190.2, forward strand.
TTTCCTCACATTTATAACTGTCACTTTAGTGTTAGTTTCCTCACATTTATAGCTGTCACTTTAGTTTCCTCACATTTATAACTGTCACTTTAGTGTTAGTTTCCTCACATTTATAACTGTCACTTTAGTGTTAGTTTCCTTACATTTATAACTGTCACTTTAGTGTTTCCTTACATTTATAACTGTCACTTTAGGTTTCCTTACATTTATAACTGTCACTTTAGTGTTAGTTTCCTCACATTTATAACTGTCACTTTAGTGTTTCCTCACATTTATAACTGTCACTTTAGTGTTAGTTTCCTCACATTTATAACTGTCACTTTAGTGTTTCCTCACATTTATACTGTCACTTTAGTGTTTTCCTCACATTTATAACTGTCACTTTAGTGTTTCCCTACATTTATAACTGTCACTTTAGTGTTTCCTTACATTTATAACTGTCACTTTAGTGTTTCCTTACATTTATAACTGTCACTTTAGTGTTAGTTTCCTCACATTTATAACTGTCATTTTAGTGTTTTCTCACATTTATAACTGTCACTTTAGTGTTAGTTTCCTCACATTTATAACTGTCACTTTAGTGTTTCCTCACATTTATAACTGTCACTTTAGTGTTTCCTCACATTTATAACTGTCACTTTAGTGTTTCCTTACATTTATAACTGTCACTTTAGTGTTTCCTCACATTTATAACTGTCACTTTAGTGTTAGTTTCCTCACATTTATAACTGTCACTTTAGTGTTTCCTCACATTTATAACTGTCACTTTAGTGTTTCCCTCACATTTATAACTGTCACTTTAGTGTTTCCTTACATTTATAACTGTCACTTTAGTGTTTCCTCACATTTATAACTGTCACTTTAGTTTCCTCACATTTATAACTGTCACTTTAGTGTTTCCTCACATTTATAACGGTCACATTAGTGCTTCCTTACATTTATAACTATCACTATAGTGTTATTTTCCTCACATTTATAACTGTCACTTTAGTGTTAGTTTCCTCACATGTATAACTGTAACTTTAGTGTTTCCTTACATTTATAACTGTCACTTTAGTGTTAGTTTCCTCACATTTATAACTGTCACTTTAGTGTTTTCTTACATTTATAACTGTCACTTCAGTGTTTCCTCACATTTATAATTGTCACTTTAGTGTTAGTTTCCTCACATTTATAACTGTCACTTTAGTGTTTCCTCACATTTATAACTGTCACATTAGTGTTTCCTTACATTTATAACTGTCACTTCAGTGTTTCCTCACATTTATAACTGTCACTTTAGTTTCCTCACATTTATAACTGTCACTTTAGTGTTTCCTCACATTTATAACTGTCACTTTAGTGTTTCTTACATTTATAACTGTCACTTTAGTGTTATTTTCCTCACATTTATAACTGTCACTTTAGTGTTAGTTTCCTCACATGTATAACTGTCACTTTAGTGTTTCCTTACATTTACAACTGTCACTTTAGTGTTAGTTTCCTCACATTTATAACTGTCACTTTAGTGTTTCCTTACATTTATAACTGTCACTTTAGTGTTAGTTCCTCACATTTATAACTGTCACTTTAGTGTTAGTTTCCTCACATTTATAACTGTCACTTTAGTGTTTCCTTACATTTATAACTGTCACTTTAGTGTTAGTTTCCTCACATTTATAACTGTCACTTTAGTGTTTCTTACATTTATAACTGTCACTTTAGTGTTTCCTCACATTTATAACTGTCACTTTAGTGTTTCCTTACATTTATAACTGTCACTTTAGTGTTAGTTTCCTCACATTTATAACTGTCACTTTAGTGTTTCCTCACATTTATAACTGTCACTTTAGTGTTAGTTTCCTTACATTTATAACTGTCACTTTAGTGTTAGTTTCTTCACATTTATAACTGTCACTTTAGTGTTTCCTCACATTTATAACTGTCACTTTAGTGTTAGTTTCCTTACATTTATAACTGTCACTTTAGTGTTTCCTTACATTTATAACTGTCACTTTAGGGTTCCTTACATTTATAACTGTCACTTTAGTGTTAGTTTCCTCAAATTCATAACTGTCATTTTAGTGTTTTCTCACATTTATAACTGTCACTTTAGTGTTAGTTTCCTCACATTTATAACTGTCACTTTAGTGTTTCCTCACATTTATAACTGTCACTTTAGTGTTTCCTCACATTTATAACTGTCACGTTAGTGTTTCCTTACATTTATAACTGTCACTTCAGTGTTTCTTCACATTTATAATTGTCACTTTAGTGTTAGTTTCCTCACATTTATAACTGTCACTTTAGTGTTTCCTCACATTTATAACTGTCACGTTAGTGTTTCCTCACATTTATAACTGTCACGTTAGTGTTTCCTTACATTTATAACTGTCACTTCAGTGTTTCCTCACATTTATAACTGTCACTTTAGTTTCCTCACATTTATAACTCTCACTTTAGTGTTTCCTCACATTTATAACGGTCACATTAGTGCTTCCTTACATTTATAACTGTCACTTTAGTGTTATTTTCCTCACATTTATAACTGTCACTTTAGTGTTAGTTTCCTCACATTTATAACTGTCACTTTAGTGTTTCCTTACATTTATAACTGTCACTTTAGTTTTAGTTTCCTCACATTTATAACTGTCACTTTAGTGTTTCTTACATTTATAACTGTCACTTTAGTGTTTCCTCACATTTATAACTGTCACTTTAGTGTTTCCTTACATTTATAACTGTCACTTTAGTGTAAGTTTCCTCACATTTATAACTGTCACTTTAGTGTTTCCTCACATTTATAACTGTCACTTTAGTGTTAGTTCCTTACATTTATAACTGTCACTTTAGTGTTAGTTTCTTCACATTTATAACTGTCACTTTAGTGTTTCCTCACATTTATAACTGTCACTTTAGTGTTAGTTTCTTACATTTATAACTGTCACTTTAGTGTTTCCTCACATTTATAACTGTCACTTTAGTGTTAGTTTCCTTACATTTATAACTGTCACTTTAGTGTTAGTTTCCTCACATTTATAACTGTCACTTTAGTGTTAGTTTCCTCACATGTATAATTGTCACTTTAGTGTTTCCTTACATTTATAACTGTCACTTCAGTGTTAGTTTCCTCACATTATAACTGTCACTTTAGTGTTTCCTCACATTTATAACTGTCACTTAGTGTTAGTTTCCTCACATTTATAACTGTCACTTTAGTGTTTCCTCACATTTATAACTGTCACTTTAGTGTTAGTTTCCTTACATTTATAACTGTCACTTTAGTGTTAGTTCCTCACATTTATAACTGTCACTTTAGTGTTTCCTCACATTTATAACTGTCACTTTAGTGTTTCCTCACATTTATAACTGTCACTTTAGTGTTAGTTTCCTTACATTTATAACTGTCACTTTAGTGTTAGTTTCCTCACATTTAACTGTCACTTTAGTGTTTCCTTACATTTATAACGGTGACTTTAGTGTTAGTTTCCTCACATTTATAACTGTCACTTCAGTGTTAGTTTCCTCACATTTATAACTGTCACTTTAGTGTTAGTTTCCTCACATTTATAGCTGTCACTTTAGTTTCCTCACATTTATAACTGTCACTTTAGTGTTAGTTTCCTCACATTTATAACTGTCACTTTAGTGTTAGTTTCCTTACATTTATAACTGTCACTTTAGTGTTTCCTTACATTTATAACTGTCACTTTAGGTTTCCTTACATTTATAACTGTCACTTTAGTGTTAGTTTCCTCAAATTCATAACTGTCATTTTAGTGTTTTCTCACATTTATAACTGTCACTTTAGTGTTAGTTTCCTCACATTTATAACTGTCACTTTAGTGTTTCCTCACATTTATAACTGTCACTTTAGTGTTTCCTCACATTTATAACTGTCACTTTAGTGTTTCCTTACATTTATAACTGTCACTTTAGTGTTTCCTTACATTTATAACTGTCACTTTAGTGTTCCTTACATTTATAACTGTCACTTTAGTGTTAGTTCCTCACAATTATAACTGTCATTTAGTGTTTTCTCACATTTATAACTGTCACTTTAGTGTTAGTTTCCTCACATTTATAACTGTCACTTTAGTGTTTCTCACATTTATAACTGTCACTTTAGTGTTTCCTCACATTTATAACTGTCACTTTAGTGTTTCCTTACATTTATAACTGTCACTTTAGTGTTTCCTCACATTTATAACTGTCACTTTAGTGTTAGTTTCCTCACATTTATAACTGTCACTTTAGTGTTTCCTCACATTTATAACTGTCACTTTAGTGTTTCCTCACATTTATAACTGTCACATTAGTGTTTCCTTACATTTATAACTGTCACTTCAGTGTTTCCTCACATTTATAACTGTCACTTTAGTTTCCTCACATTTATAACTGTCACTTTAGTGTTTCCTCACATTTATAACGGTCACATTAGTGCTTCCTTACATTTATAACTATCACTATAGTGTTATTTTCCTCACATTTATAACTGTCACTTTAGTGTTTTCTTACATTTATAACTGTCACTTCAGTGTTTCCTCACATTTATAATTGTCACTTTAGTGTTAGTTTCCTCACATTTATAACTGTCACTTCAGTGTTTCCTCACATTTATAACTGTCACTTTAGTTTCCTCACATTTATAACTGTCACTTTAGTGTTTCCTCACATTTATAACGGTCACATTAGTGCTTTATTACATTTACAACTATCACTATAGTGTTATTTTCCTCACATTTATAACTGTCACTTTAGTGTTAGTTTCCTCACATGTATAACTGTCACTTTAGTGTTTCCTTACATTTACAACTGTCACTTTAGTGTTAGTTTCCTCACATTTATAACTGTCACTTTAGTGTTTCCTTACATTTATAACTGTCACTTTAGTGTTAGTTTCCTCACATTTATAACTGTCACTTTAGTGTTAGTTTCCTCACATGTATAACTGTCACTTTAGTGTTTCCTTACATTTATAACTGTCACTTTAGTGTTAGTTTCCTCACATTTATAACTGTCACTTTAGTGTTTTCTTACATTTATAACTGTCACTTTAGTGTTTCCTCACATTTATAACTGTCACTTTAGTGTTTCCTCACATTTATAACTGTCACTTTAGTGTTAGTTCCTACATTTATAACTGTCACTTTAGTGTTAGTTTCTTCACATTTATAACTGTCACTTTAGTGTTTCCTCACATTTATAACTGTCACTTTAGTGTTAGTTTCCTCACATGTATAACTGTCATTTTAGTGTTTCCTTACATTTATAACTGTCACTTTAGTTTCCTCACATTTATAACTGTCACTTTAGTGTTTCCTCACATTTATAACTGTCACGTTAGTATTTCCTTACATTTATAACTGTCACTTTAGTGTTTCCTCACATTTATAACTGTCACTTTAGTGTTAGTTTCCTCAATTATAACTGTCACTTTAGTGTTTTCTCACATTTATAACTGTCACTTTAGTGTTAGTTTCCTCACATTTATAACTGTCACTTTAGTGTTTCCTCACATTTATAACTGTCACTTAGTGTTTCCTCACATTTATAACTGTCACTTTAGTGTTTCCTTACATTTATAACTGTCACTTTAGTGTTTCCTCACATTTATAACTGTCACTTTAGTGTTAGTTTCCTCACATTTATAACTGTCACTTTAGTGTTTCCTCACATTTATAACTGTCACTTTAGTGTTTCCTCACATTTATAACTGTCACTTTAGTGTTTCCTTACATTTATAACTGTCACTTTAGTGTTTCCTCACATTTATAACTGTCACTTTAGTTTCCTCACATTTATAAATCTCACTTTAGTGTTTCCTCACATTTATAACGGTCACATTAGTGCTTCCTTACATTTATAACTATCACTATAGTGTTATTTTCCTCACATTTATAACTGTCACTTTAGTGTTTTCTTACATTTATAACTGTCACTTCAGTGTTTCCTCACATTTATAATTGTCACTTTAGTGTTAGTTTCCTCACATTTATAACTGTCACTTTAGTGTTTCCTCACATTTATAACTGTCACATTAGTGTTTCCTTACATTTATAACTGTCACTTCAGTGTTTCCTCACATTTATAACTGTCACTTTAGTTTCCTCACATTTATAACTGTCACTTTAGTGTTTCCTCACATTTATAACTGTCACTTTAGTGTTTCTTACATTTATAACTGTCACTTTAGTGTTATTTCCTCACATTTATAACTGTCACTTTAGTGTTAGTTTCCTCACATTTATAACTGTCACTTTAGTGTTTCCTTACATTTATAACTGTCACTTTAGTGTTTCCTCACATTTATAACTGTCACTTTAGTGTTAGTTTCCTCACATTTATAACTGTCACTTTAGTGTTTCCTCACATTTATAACTGTCACTTTAGTGTTTCCTCACATTTATAACTGTCACTTTAGTGTTTCCTACATTTATAACTGTCACTTTAGTGTTTCCTCACATTTATAACTGTCACTTTAGTGTTAGTTCCTTACATTTATAACTGTCACTTTAGTGTTAGTTTCCTCACATTTATAACTGTCACTTTAGTGTTTTCTTACATTTATAACTGTCACTTCAGTGTTTCCTCACATTTATAACTGTCACTTTAGTGTTTCCTCACATTTATAACTGTCACTTTAGTGTTAGTTCCTTACATTTATAACTGTCACTTTAGTGTTAGTTTCTTCACATTTATAACTGTCACTTTAGTGTTTCCTCACATTTATAACTGTCACTTTAGTGTTAGTTTCCTCACATGTATAACTGTCATTTTAGTGTTTCCTTACATTTATAACTGTCACTTTAGTTTCCTCACATTTATAACTGTCACTTTAGTGTTTCCTCACATTTATAACTGTCACGTTAGTATTTCCTTACATTTATAGCTGTCACTTCAGTGTTTCCTCACATTTATAACTGTCACTTTAGTGTTAGTTTCCTCACATTTATAACTGTCACTTTAGTGTTTTCTCACATTTATAACTGTCACTTTAGTGTTAGTTTCCTCACATTTATAACTGTCACTTTAGTGTTTCCCTCACATTTATAACTGTCACTTTAGTGTTTCCTCACATTTATAACTGTCACTTTAGTGTTTCCTTACATTTATAACTGTCACTTTAGTGTTTCCTCACATTTATAACTGTCACTTTAGTGTTAGTTTCCTCACATTTATAACTGTCACTTTAGTGTTTCCTCACATTTATAACTGTCACTTTAGTGTTTCCTCACATTTATAACTGTCACTTTAGTGTTTCCTTACATTTATAACTGTCACTTTAGTGTTTCCTCACATTTATAACTGTCACTTTAGTTTCCTCACATTTATAACTGTCACTTTAGTGTTTCCTCACATTTATAACTGTCACTTAGTGTTTCCTTACATTTATAACTATCACTATAGTGTTATTTTCCTCACATTTATAACTGTCACTTTAGTGTTTTCTTACATTTATAACTGTCACTTCAGTGTTTCCTCACATTTATAATTGTCACTTTAGTGTTAGTTTCCTCACATTTATAACTGTCACTTTAGTGTTTCCTCACATTTATAACTGTCACATTAGTGTTTCCTTACATTTATAACTGTCACTTCAGTGTTTCCTCACATTTATAACTGTCACTTTAGTTTCCTCACATTTATAACTGTCACTTTAGTGTTTCCTCACATTTATAACTGTCACTTTAGTGTTTCTTACATTTATAACTATCACTATAGTGTTATTTTCCTCACATTTATAACTGTCACTTTAGTGTTAGTTTCCTCACGTGTATAACTGTCACTTTAGTGTTTCCTTACATTTACAACTGTCACTTCAGTGTTTCCTCACATTTATAATTGTCACTTTAGTATTAGTTTCCTCACATTTATAACTGTCACTTTAGTGTTTCCTCACATTTATAACTGTCACGTTAGTGTTTCCTCACATTTATAACTGTCACGTTAGTGTTTCCTTACATTTATAACTGTCACTTTAGTGTTTCCTCACATTTATAACTGTCACTTTAGTGTTAGTTCCTTACATTTATAACTGTCACTTTAGTGTTAGTTTCCTCACATTTATAACTGTCACTTTAGTGTTTTCTTACATTTATAACTGTCACTTCAGTGTTTCCTCACATTTATAACTGTCACTTTAGTGTTTCCTCACATTTATAACTGTCACTTTAGTGTTAGTTCCTTACATTTATAACTGTCACTTTAGTGTTAGTTTCTTCACATTTATAACTGTCACTTTAGTGTTTCCTCACATTTATAACTGTCACTTTAGTGTTAGTTTCCTCACATGTATAACTGTCATTTTAGTGTTTCCTTACATTTATAACTGTCACTTTAGTTTCCTCACATTTATAACTGTCACTTTAGTGTTTCCTCACATTTATAACTGTCACGTTAGTATTTCCTTACATTTATAGCTGTCACTTCAGTGTTTCCTCACATTTATAACTGTCACTTTAGTGTTAGTTTCCTCAAATTCATAACTGTCATTTTAGTGTTTTCTCACATTTATAACTGTCACTTTAGTGTTAGTTTCCTCACATTTATAACTGTAATTTTAGTGTTTCCTCACATTTATGACTGTCACTTTAGTGTTTCCTCACATTTATAACTGTCACTTTAGTGTTTCCTTACATTTATAACTGTCACTTTAGTGTTTCCTCACATTTATAACTGTCACTTTAGTGTTAGTTTCCTCACATTTATAACTGTCACTTTAGTGTTTCCTCACATTTATAACTGTCACTTTAGTGTTTCCTCACATTTATAACTGTCACTTTAGTGTTTCCTTACATTTATAACTGTCACTTTAGTGTTTCCTCACATTTATAACTGTCACTTTAGTTTCCTCACATTTATAACTGTCACTTTAGTGTTTCCTCACATTTATAACTGTCACTTTAGTGTTTCCTTACATTTATAACTGTCACTTTAGTGTTAGTTTCCTCACATTTATAACTGTCACTTTAGTGTTTTCTTACATTTATAACTGTCACTTCAGTGTTTCCTCACATTTATAATTGTCACTTTAGTGTTAGTTTCCTCACATTTATAACTGTCACTTTAGTGTTTCCTCACATTTATAACTGTCACATTAGTGTTTCCTTACATTTATAACTGTCACTTCAGTGTTTCCTCACATTTATAACTGTCACTTTAGTTTCCTCACATTTATAACTGTCACTTTAGTGTTTCCTCACATTTATAACGGTCACATTAGTGCTTTATTACATTTACAACTATCACTATAGTGTTATTTTCCTCACATTTATAACTGTCACTTTAGTGTTAGTTTCCTCACATGTATAACTGTCACTTTAGTGTTTCCTTACATTTATAACTGTCACTTTAGTGTTAGTTTCCTCACATGTATAACTGTCACTTTAGTGTTAGTTTCCTCACATGTATAACTGTCACTTTAGTGTTTCCTTACATTTATAACTGTCACTTTAGTGTTAGTTTCCTCACATTTATAACTGTCACTTTAGTGTTTTCTTACATTTATAACTGTCACTTCAGTGTTTCCTCACATTTATAACTGTCACTTTAGTGTTTCCTCACATTTATAACTGTCACTTTAGTGTTAGTTCCTTACATTTATAACTGTCACTTTAGTGTTAGTTTCTTCACATTTATAACTGTCACTTTAGTGTTTCCTCACATTTATAACTGTCACTTTAGTGTTAGTTTCCTCACATGTATAACTGTCATTTTAGTGTTTCCTTACATTTATAACTGTCACTTTAGTTTCCTCACATTTATAACTGTCACTTTAGTGTTTCCTCACATTTATAACTGTCACTTTAGTGTTTCCTCACATTTATAACTGTCACTTTAGTGTTTCCTCACATTTATAACTGTCACTTTAGTGTTAGTTTCCTCACATTTATAACTGTCACTTTAGTGTTTCCTCACATTTATAACTGTCACATTAGTGTTTCCTTACATTTATAACTGTCACTTTAGTGTTTCCTCACATTTATAACTGTCACATTAGTGTTTCCTTACATTTATAACTGTCACTTCAGTGTTTCCTCACATTTATAACTGTCACTTTAGTTTCCTCACATTTATAACTGTCACTTTAGTGTTTCCTCACATTTATAACGGTCACTTTAGTGTTTCCTTACATTTATAACTGTCACTTTAGTGTTAGTTTCCTCACATGTATAACTGTCACTTTAGTGTTTCCTTACATTTATAACTGTCACTTTAGTGTTAGTTTCCTCACATGTATAACTGTCACTTTAGTGTTAGTTTCCTCACATGTATAACTGTCACTTTAGTGTTTCCTTACATTTATAACTGTCACTTTAGTGTTAGTTTCTCACATTTATAACTGTCACTTTAGTGTTTCCTACATTTATAACTGTCACTTTAGTGTTTCCTCACATTTATAACAGTCACTTTAGTGTTTCCTTACATTAATAACTGTCACTTTAGTGTAAGTTTCCTCACATTTATAACTGTCACTTTAGTGTTCCTCACATTTATAACTGTCACTTAGTGTTAGTTCCTTACATTTATAACTGTCACTTTAGTGTTAGTTTCTTCACATTTATAACTGTCACTTTAGTGTTTCCTCACATTTATAACGGTCACTTTAGTGTTAGTTTCCTCACATGTATAACTGTCACTTTAGTGTTTCCTTACATTTATAAATGTCACTTTAGTGTTAGTTTCCTCACATGTATAACTGTCACTTTAGTGTTAGATTCCTCACATGTATAACTGTCACTTTAGTGTTTCCTTACATTTATAACTGTCACTTAGTGTTAGTTTCCTCACATTTATAACTGTCACTTTAGTGTTTTCTTACATTTATAACTGTCACTTCAGTGTTTCCTCACATTTATAACTGTCACTTTAGTGTTTCCTTACATTTATAACTGTCACTTTAGTGTTAGTTTTCTTCACATTTATAACTGTCACTTTAGTGTTTCCTCACATTTATAACTGCCACTTTAGTGTTAGTTTCCTTACATTTATAACTGTCACTTTAGTGTTTCCTCACATTTATAACTGTCACTTTAGTGTTAGTTTCCTTACATTTATAACTGTCACTTTAGTGTTAGTTTCCTCACATTTATAACTGTCACTTTAGTGTTAGTTTCCTCACATTTATAACTGTCACTTTAGTGTTAGTTTCCTTACATTATAACTGTCACTTTAGTGTTTCCTTACATTTATAACTGTCACATTAGTGTTTCCTTACATTTATAACTGTCACTTTAGTGTTAGTTTCCTCAAATGTATAACTGTCACTTTAGTGTTTCCTCACATTTATAACTGTGTTAGTTTCCTCACATTTATAACTGTCACTTTAGTGTTTCCTCTCATTTATAACTGTCCATTATTGTTAAGTTCCTTACATTTATAACTGTCACTTTAGTGTTAGTTTCCTCTTGTTTATAACTGTCACTTTAGTGTTTCCTCACATTCATAACTGTCACTTTAGTGTTTCCTCAAATTTACAACTGTCACTTTAGTGTTAGTTTCCTTACATTTATAACTGTCACTTTAGTGTTAGTTTCCTCACATTTATAACTGTCACTGTAGAGTTTCCTTACAATTATAACTGTCACTTTAGTGTTTCCTTACATTTATAACTGTCACTTTAGTGTTAGTTTCCTCACATTTATAACTGTCACTTTAGTGTTCCTTACATTTATAACTGTGACTTTAGTGTTAGTTTCCTCACATTCATAACTGTCACTTTACTTTCCTTACATTTATAACTGTCACTTTAGTTTCCTCACATTTATAACTGTCACTTTAGTGTTAGTTTCCTCACATTCATAACTGTCACTTCCGTTTCCTCACAATCAATACTGTCACTTTAGTTTCCTCACATTTATAACGGTCACATTAGTGCTATCTTATATTTATACTATCACTATAGTGTTATTTTCCTCACATTTATAACTGTCACTTTAGTGTTAGTTTCCTCACATGTATAACTGTCCCTTTAGTGTTTCCTCACATTTATAACTGTCACTTTAGTGTAAGTTTCCTCACATTTATAACTGTCACTTTAGTGTTCCTCACATTTATAACTGTCACTTTAGTGTTAGTTTCCTCACATTTATAACTGTCACTTTAGTGTTTCCTCACATTTATAACTGTCACTTTAGTGTTAGTTTCCTCACATTTATAACTGTCACTTTAGTGTTTCCTTACATTTATAACTGTCACTTTAGTTTTAGTTTCCTCACATTTATAACTGTCACTTTAGTGTTAGTTTCCTCACATTTATAACTGTCACTTTAGTGTTAGTTTCCTCACATTTATAACTGTCACTTTAGTGTTTCCTTACATTTATAACTGTCACTTTAGTGTTTCCTTACATTTATAACTGTCACTTTAGTTTTAGTTTCCTCACATTTATAACTGTCACTTTAGTGTTAGTTTCCTCACATTTATAACTGTCACTTTAGTGTTAGTTTCCTCACATTTATAACTGTCACTTTAGTGTTTCCTTACATTTATAACTGTCACTTTAGTTTTAGTTTCCTCACATTTATAACTGTCACTTTAGTGTTAGTTTCCTCACATTTATAACTGTCACTTTAGTGTTAGTTTCCTCACATTTATAACTGTCACTTTAGTGTTTCCTTACATTTATAACTGTCACTTTAGTGTTAGTTTCCTCACATTTATAACTGTCACTTTAGTGTTAGTTTCCTCACATTTATAACTGTCACTTTAGTGTTTCCTTACATTTATAACTGTCACTTTAGTGGTTCCTTACATTTATAACTGTCACTTTAGTGTTAGTTTCCTGACATATATAACTGTCACTTTAGTGTTAGTTTCCTCACATTTATAACTGTCACTTTAGTGTTTCCTTACATTTATAACTGTCACTTTAGTGTTAGTTTCCTGACATTTAAAACTGTCACTTTAGTGTTTCCTCACATTTATAACTGTCACTTTAGTGTTAGTTTCCTCACATTTATAACTGTCACTTTAGTGTTAGTTTCCTCACATTTATAACTGTCACTTTAGTGTTAGTTTCCTCACATTTATAACTGTCACTTTAGTGTTTCCTTACATTTATAACTGTCACTATAGTGTTAGTTTCCTCACATTTATAACTGTCACTTTAGTGTTAGTTTCCTCACATTTATAACTGTCACTTTAGTGTTTCCTTACATTTATAACTGTCACTTTAGTGGTTCCTTACATTTATAACTGTCACTTTAGTGTTAGTTTCCTGACATATATAACTGTCACTTTAGTGTTAGTTTCCTCACATTTATAACTGTCACTTTAGTGTTTCCTTACATTTATAACTGTCACTTTAGTGTTAGTTTCCTGACATTTAAAACTGTCACTTTAGTGTTTCCTCACATTTATAACTGTCACTTTAGTGTTAGTTTCCTTACATTTATAACTGTCACTTTAGTGTTAGTTTCCTTACATTTATAACTCTCACTTTAGTGTTAGTTTCCTCACATTTATAACTGTCACTTTAGTGTTTCCTCACATTTATAACTGTCACTTTAGTGTTTTATTTACATTTATAACTGTCACTTTAGTGTTTCCTTACATTTATAACTGTCACTTTAGTGTTTCCTTACATTTATAACTGTCACTTTAGTGTTTCCTTACATTTATAACTGTCACTTTAGTGTTAGTTTCCTCACATTTATAACTGTCACTTTAGTGTTTCCTTACATTTATAACTGTCACTTTAGTGTTAGTTTCCTCACATTTATAACTGTCACTTTAGTGTTAGTTTCCTCACATTTATAACTGTCACTTTAGTGTTAGTTTCCTCACATTTATAACTGTCACTTTAGTGTTAGTTTCCTTACATTTATAACTGTCACTTTAGTGTTTCCTTACATTTATAACTGTCACTTTAGGGTTCCTTACATTTATAACTGTCACTTTAGTGTTAGTTTCCTCAAATTCATAACTGTCATTTTAGTGTTTTCTCACATTTATAACTGTCACTTTAGTGTTAGTTTCCTCACATTTATAACTGTCACTTTAGTGTTTCCTCACATTTATAACTGTCACGTTAGTGTTTCCTCACATTTATAACTGTCACGTTAGTGTTTCCTTACATTTATAACTGTCACTTTAGTGTTTCTTCACATTTATAACTGTCACTTTAGTGTTAGTTTCCTCACATTTATAACTGTCACTTTAGTGTTTCCTCACATTTATAACTGTCACTTTAGTGTTTCCTCACATTTATAACTGTCACTTTAGTGTTTCCTTACATTTATAACTGTCACTTTAGTGTTTCCTCACATTTATAACTGTCACTTTAGTTTCCTCACATTTATAACTGTCACTTTAGTGTTTCCTCACATTTATAACTGTCACTTTAGTGTTTCCTTACATTTATAACTGTCACTTTAGTGTTATTTCCTCACATTTATAACTGTCACTTTAGTGTTAGTTTCCTCACATTTATAACTGTCACTTTAGTGTTAGTTTCCTCACATTTATAACTGTCACTTTAGTGTTAGTTTCCTTACATTTATAACTGTCACTTTAGTGTTTCCTTACATTTATAACTGTCACTTTAGTGTTTCCTTACATTTATAACTGTCACTTTAGTGTTAGTTTCCTCACATTTATAACTGTCACTTTAGTGTTTCCTCACATTTATAACTGTGTTAGTTTCCTCACATTTATAACTGTCACTTTAGTGTTTCCTCTCATTTATAACTGTCACATTATTGTTAAGTTTCCTTACATTTATAACTGTCACTTTAGTGTTAGTTTCCTCTTGTTTATAACTGTCACTTTAGTGTTTCCTCACATTTATAACTGTGTTAGTTTCCTCACATTTATAACTGTCACGTTAGTGTTTCCTTACATTTATAACTGTCACTTCAGTGTTTCTTCACATTTATAATTGTCACTTTAGTGTTAGTTTCCTCACATTTATAACTGTCACTTTAGTGTTTCCTCACATTTATAACTGTCACGTTAGTGTTTCCTCACATTTATAACTGTCACTTTAGTGTTTCCTTACATTTATAACTGTCACTTTAGTGTTTCCTCACATTTATAACTGTCACTTTAGTTTCCTCACATTTATAACTGTCACTTTAGTGTTTCCTCACATTTATAACTGTCACTTTAGTGTTTCCTTACATTTATAACTGTCACTTTAGTGTTAGTTTCCTCACATTTATAACTGTCACTTTAGTGTTAGTTTCCTCACATTTATAACTGTCACTTTAGTGTTAGTTTCCTCACATTTATAACTGTCACTTTAGTGTTAGTTTCCTTACATTTATAACTGTCACTTTAGTGTTTCCTCACATTTATAACTGTCACTTTAGTGTTTCCTTACATTTATAACTGTCACTTTAGTGTTAGTTTCCTCACATTTATAACTGTCACTTTAGTGTTTCCTCACATTTATAACTGTCACTTTAGTGTTAGTTTCCTCACATTTATAACTGTCACTTTAGTGTTTCCTCACATTTATAACTGTCACTTTAGTGTTCCTCACATTTATAACTGTCACTTTAGTGTTAGTTACATTTATAACTGTCACTTTAGTGTTTCCTCACATTTATAACTGTCACTTTAGTGTTAGTTTCCTCACATTTATAACTGTCACTTTAGTGTTTCCTCACATTTATAACTGTCACTTTAGTGTTAGTTTCCTCACATTTATAACTGTCACTTTAGTGTTTCCTCACATTTATAACTGTCACTTTAGTGTTAGTTTCCTCACATTTATAACTGTCACTTTAGTGTTTCCTCACATTTATAACTGTCACTTTAGTGTTTTTCCTCACATTTATAACTGTCACTTTAGTGTTTCCTTACATTTATAACTGTCACTTTAGTGTTAGTTTCCTCACATTTATAACTGTCACTTTAGTGTTTCCTCACATTTATAACTGTCACTTTAGTGTTAGTTTCCTCACATTTATAACTGTCACTTTAGTGTTAGTTTCCTTACATTTATAACTGTCACTTTAGTGTTTCCTCACATTTATAACTGTCACTTTAGTGTTTCCTTACATTTATAACTGTCACTTTAGTGTTTTTCCTCACATTTATAACTGTCACTTTAGTGTTAGTTTCCTCACATTTATAACTGTCACTTTAGTGTTCCTCACATTTATAACTGTCACTTTAGTGTTTCCTCACATTTATAACTGTCACTTTAGTGTTAGTTTCCTCACATTTATAACTGTCACTTTAGTGTTTTTCCTCACATTTATAACTGTCACTTTAGTGTTTCCTCACATTTATAACTGTCACTTTAGTGTTTCCTCACATTTATAACTGTCACTTTAGTGTTAGTTTCCTCACATTTATAACTGTCACTTTAGTGTTAGTTTCCTCACATTTATAACTGTCACTTTAGTGTTTCCTCACATTTATAACTGTCACTTTAGTGTTTCCTCACATTTATAACTGTCACTTTAGTGTTAGTTTCCTCACATTTATAACTGTCACTTTAGTGTTTCCTCACATTTATAACTGTCACTTTAGTGTTTCCTCACATTTATAACTGTCACTTTAGTGTTAGTTTCCTCACATTTATAACTGTCACTTTAGTGTTTCCTCACATTTATAACTGTCACTTTAGTGTTTCCTCACATTTATAACTGTCACTTTAGTGTTTTATTTACATTTATAACTGTCACTTTAGTGTTAGTTTCCTCACATTTATAACTGTCACTTTAGTGTTAGTTTCCTCACATTTATAACTGTCACTTTAGTGTTTCCTCACATTTATAACTGTCACTTTAGTGTTAGTTTCCTCACATTTATAACTGTCACTTTAGTGTTTCCTCACATTTATAACTGTCACTTTAGTGTTAGTTTCCTCACATTTATAACTGTCACTTTAGTGTTTCCTCACATTTATAACTGTCACTTTAGTGTTAGTTTCCTCACATTTATAACTGTCACTTTAGTGTTAGTTTCCTCACATTTATAACTGTCACTTTAGTGTTAGTTTCCTCACATTTATAACTGTCACTTTAGTGTTTCCTCACATTTATAACTGTCACTTTAGTGTTTCCTCACATTTATAACTGTCACTTTAGTGTTAGTTTCCTCACATTTATAACTGTCACTTTAGTGTTAGTTTCCTCACATTTATAACTGTCACTTTAGTGTTAGTTTCCTCACATTTATAACTGTCACTTTAGTGTTAGTTTCCTCACATTTATAACTGTCACTTTAGTGTTTCCTCACATTTATAACTGTCACTTTAGTTTCCTCACATTTATAACTGTCACTTTAGTTTCCTCACATTTATAACTGTCACTTTAGTGTTAGTTTCCTCACATTTATAACTGTCACTTTAGTGTTAGTTTCCTCACATTTATAACTGTCACTTTAGTGTTTCCTCACATTTATAACTGTCACTTTAGTGTTTCCTACATTTATAACTGTCACTTTAGTGTTAGTTTCCTCACATTTATAACTGTCACTTTAGTGTTAGTTTCCTCACATTTATAACTGTCACTTTAGTGTTTCCTCACATTTATAACTGTCACTTTAGTGTTAGTTTCCTCACATTTATAACTGTCACTTTAGTGTTAGTTTCCTCACATTTATAACTGTCACTTTAGTGTTAGTTTCCTCACATTTATAACTGTCACTTTAGTGTTTCCTTACATTTATAACTGTCACTTTAGTGTTAGTTTCCTCACATTTATAACTGTCACTTTAGTGTTAGTTTCCTCACATTTATAACTGTCACTTTAGTGTTTCCTTACATTTATAACTGTCACTTTAGTGTTTCCTTACATTTATAACTGTCACTTAGTGTTAGTTTCCTGACATATATAACTGTCACTTTAGGTGTAGTTTCCTCACATTTATAACTGTCACTTTAGTGTTGTCCTTACATTTATAACTGTCACTTAGTGTTAGTTCCTGACATTTAAAACTGTCACTGTAGTGTTTCTCACATTTATAACTGTCCACTTTAGGGTTAGTTCCTCACATTTATAACTGTCACTTTAGTGTTAGTTTCCTCACATTTATAACTGTCACTTTAGTGTTAGTTTCCTCACATTTATAACTGTCACTTTAGTGTTTCCTTACATTTATAACTGTCACTATAGTGTTAGTTTCCTCACATTTATGACTGTCACTTTAGTGTTAGTTTCCTCACATTTATAACTGTCACTTTAGTGTTTCCTTACATTTATAACTGTCACTTTAGTGGTTCCTTACATTATAACTGTCACTTTAGTGTTAGTTTCCTGACATATATAACGTCACTTTAGTGTTAGTTTCCTCACATTTATAACTGTCACTTTAGTGTTTCCTTACATTTATAACTGTCACTTTAGTGTTAGTTTTCCTGACATTTAAAACTGTCACTTTAGTGTTTCCTCACATTTATAACTGTTCACTTTAGTGTTAGTTTCCTTACATTTATAACTGTCACTTTAGTGTTTTAGGTTTCCTCACATTTATAACTGTCACTTTAGTGTTAGTTCCTTCACATTTATAACTGTCACTTTAGTGTTAGTTTCCTTCACATTTATAACTGTCACTTTAGTGTTAGTTTCCTTACATTTATAACTGTCACTTTAGTGTAGTTCCTTACATTTATAACTCTCACTTTATGTAGTTTCCTTCACATTTATAACTGTCCACTTTAGTGTTAGTTTCCTTCACATTTATAACTGTCACTTTAGTGTTAGTTTCCTCACATTTATAACTGTCACTTTAGTGTTAGTTTCCTTCACATTTATAACTGTCACCTTTAGTGTTAGTTTCCTCACATTTATAACTGTCACTTAGTGTTAGTTTCCTCACATTTATAACTGTCACTTTAGTGTAGTTTCCTTACATTTATAACTGTCACTTAGTGTTTCCTTACATTTATAACTGTCACTTTAGGGTTACTTACATTTATAACTGTCACTTTAGTGTTAGTTTCCTCAAATTCATAACTGTCATTTTAGTGTTTTCTCACATTTATAACTGTCACTTTAGTGTTAGTTCCTCACATTTATAACTGTCATTTTAGTGTTTCCTCACATTTATGACTGTCACGTTAGTGTTTCCTCACATTTATAACTGTCACGTTAGTGTTTCCTTACATTTATAACTGTCACTTCAGTGTTTCTTCACATTTATAATTGTCACTTTAGTGTTAGTTTCCTCACATTTATAACTGTCACTTTAGTGTTCCTCACATTTATAACTGTCACGTTAGTGTTTCCTCACATTTATAACTGTCACGTTAGTGTTTCCTTACATTTATAACTGTCACTTCAGTGTTTCCTCACATTATAACTGTCACTTTAGTTTCCTCACATTTATAACTCTCACTTTAGTGTTTCCTCACATTTATAACGGTCACATTAGTGCTTCCTTACATTTATAACTATCACTATAGTGTTATTTTCCTCACATTTATAACTGTCACTTTAGTGTTAGTTTCCTCACATTTATAACTGTCACTTTAGTGTTAGTTTCCTCACATTTATAACTGTCACTTAGTGTTAGTTTCCTTACATTTATAACTGTCACTTTAGTGTTTCCTTACATTTATAACTGTCACATTAGTGTTTCCTTACATTTATAACTGTCACTTTAGTGTTAGTTTCCTCAAATGTATAACTGTCACTTTAGTGTTTCCTCACATTTATAACTGTGTTAGTTTCCTCACATTTATAACTGTCACTTTAGTGTTTCCTCTCATTTATAACTGTCACATTATTGTTAAGTTTCCTTACATTTATAACTGTCACTTTAGTGTTAGTTTCCTCTTGTTATAACTGTCACTTTAGTGTTTCCTCACATTTATAACTGTGTTAGTTTCCTCACATTTATAACTGTCACTTTAGTGTTTCCTCTCATTTATAACTGTCACATTATTGTTAAGTTTCCTTACAATTATAACTGTCACTTTAGTGTTTCCTTACATTTATAACTGTCACTTTAGTGTTAGTTTCCTCACATTTATAACTGTCACTTTAGTGTTTCCTATATTTATAACTGTGACTTTAGTGTTAGTTTCCTCACATTCATAACTGTCACTTTACTTTCCTTACATTTATAACTGTCACTTTAGTTTCCTCACATTTATAACTGTCACTTTAGTGTTCGTTTCCTCACATTCATAACTGTCACTTCCGTTTCCTCACAATCAATACTGTCACTTTAGTTTCCTCACATTTATAACGGTCACATTAGTGCTATCTTATATTTATAACTATCACTATAGTGTTATTTTCCTCACATTTACAACTGTCACTTTAGTGTTAGTTTCCTCACATGTATAACTGTCCCTTTAGTGTTTCCTCACATTTATAACTGTCACTTTAGTGTAAGTTTCCTCACATTTATAACTGTCACTTTAGTGTTTCCTCACATTTATAACTGTCACTTTAGTGTTAGTTTCCTCACATTTATAACTGTCACTTTAGTGTTTCCTCACATTTATAACTGTCACTTTAGTGTTAGTTTCCTCACATTTATAACTGTCACTTTAGTGTTTCCTTACATTATAACTGTCACTTTAGTTTTAGTTTCCTCACATTTATAACTGTCACTTTAGTGTTAGTTTCCTCACATTTATAACTGTCACTTTAGTGTTAGTTTCCTCACATTTATAACTGTCACTTTAGTGTTTCCTTACATTTATAACTGTCACTTTAGTGTTTCCTTACATTTATAAACTGTCACTTTAGTTTTAGTTTCCTCACATTTATAACTGTCACTTTAGTGTTAGTTTCCTCACATTTATAACTGTCACTTTAGTATTCGTTTCCTCAGATTTATAACTGTCACTTTAGTGGTTTCCTTACATTTATAACTGTCACTTTAGTGTTAGTTTCCTCACATTTATAACTGTCACTTAGTGTTAGTTTCCTCACATTTATAAATGTCACTTTAGTGTTAGTTTCCTCACATTTATAACTGTCACTTTAGTGTTTCCTTACATTTATAACTGTCACTTTAGTGTTAGTTTCCTCACATTATAACTGTCACTTTAGTGTTAGTTTCCTCACATTTATAACTGTCACTTTAGTGTTTCCTTACATTTATAACTGTCACTTTAGTGGTTCCTTACATTTATAACTGTCACTTTAGTGTTAGTTTCCTGACATATAAACTGTCACTTTAGTGTTAGTTTCCTCACATTTATAACTGTCACTTTAGTGTTTCCTTACATTTATAACTGTCACTTTAGTGTTAGTTTCCTGACATTAAACTGTCACTTTAGTGTTTCCTCACATTTATAACTGTCACTTTAGTGTTAGTTTCCTCACATTTATAACTGTCACTTTAGTGTTAGTTTCCTCACATTTATAACTGTCACTTTAGTGTTAGTTTCCTCACATTTATAACTGTCACTTTAGTGTTTCCTTACATTTATAACTGTCACTATAGTGTTAGTTTCCTCACATTTATAACTGTCACTTTAGTGTTAGTTTCCTCACATTTATAACTGTCACTTTAGTGTTTCCTTACATTTATAACTGTCACTTTAGTGGTTCCTTACATTTATAACTGTCACTTTAGTGTTAGTTTCCTGACATATATAACTGTCACTTTAGTGTTAGTTTCCTCACATTTATAACTGTCACTTTAGTGTTTCCTTACATTTATAACTGTCACTTTAGTGTTAGTTTCCTGACATTTAAAACTGTCACTTTAGTGTTTCCTCACATTTATAACTGTCACTTTAGTGTTAGTTTCCTTACATTATAACTGTCACTTTAGTGTTAGTTTCTTCACATTTATAACTGTCACTTTAGTGTTAGTTTCCTGACATTTAAAACTGTCACTTTAGTGTTTCCTCACATTTATAACTGTCACTTTAGTGTTAGTTTCCTTACATTTATAACTGTCACTTTAGTGTTAGTTTCTTCACATTTATAACTGTCACTTTAGTGTTTCCTCACATTTATAACTGTCACTTTAGTGTTAGTTTCCTCACATTTATAACTGTCACTTTAGTGTTAGTTTCTTCACATTTATAACTGTCACTTTAGTGTTTCCTCACATTTATAACTGTCACTTTAGTGTTAGTTTCCTCACATTTATAACTCTCACTTTAGTGTTAGTTTCCTTACATTTATAACTGTCACTTTAGTGTTTCCTTACATTTATAACTGTCACTTTAGGGTTACTTACATTTATAACTGTCACTTTAGTGTTAGTTTCCTCAAATTCATAACTGTCATTTTAGTGTTTTCTCACATTTATAACTGTCACTTTAGTGTTAGTTTCCTTACATTTATAACTGTCACTTTAGTGTTAGTTTCTTCACATTTATAACTGTCACTTTAGTGTTTCCTCACATTTATAACTGTCACTTTAGTGTTAGTTTCCTCACATTTATAACTGTCACTTTAGTGTTAGTTTCCTCACATTTCTAACTGTCACTTTAGTGTTAGTTTCCTTACATTTATAACTGTCACTTTAGTGTTTCCTTACATTTATAACTGTCACTTTAGGGTTACTTACATTTATAACTGTCACTTTAGTGTTAGTTTCCTCAAATTCATAACTGTCATTTTAGTGTTTTCTCACATTTATAACTGTCACTTTAGTGTTAGTTTCCTCACATTTATAACTGTCATTTTAGTGTTTCCTCACATTTATGACTGTCACGTTAGTATTTCCTCACATTTATAACTGTCACGTTAGTGTTTCCTTACATTTATAACTGTCACTTCAGTGTTTCTTCACATTTATAATTGTCACTTTAGTGTTAGTTTCCTCACATTTATAACTGTCACTTTAGTGTTTCCTCACATTTATAACTGTCACGTTAGTGTTTCCTCACATTTATAACTGTCACGTTAGTGTTTCCTCAAATTTATAACTGTCACGTTAGTGTTTCCTTACATTTATAACTGTCACTTCAGTGTTTCCTCACATTTATAACTGTCACTTTAGTTTCCTCACATTTATAACTCTCACTTTAGTGTTTCCTCACATTTATAACGGTCACATTAGTGCTTCCTTACATTTATAACTATCACTATAGTGTTATTTTCCTCACATTTATAACTGTCACTTTAGTGTTAGTTTCCTCACATGTATAACTGTCACTTTAGTGTTTCCTCACATTTATAACTGTCACTTTAGTGTTTCCTTACATTTATAACTGTCACTTTAGTGTAAGTTTCCTCACATTTATAACCGTCACTTTAGTGTTTCCTCACATTTATAACTGTCACTTTAGTGTTAGTTCCTTACATTTATAACTGTCACTTTAGTGTTAGTTTCTTCACATTTATAACTGTCACTTTAGTGTTTCCTCACATTTATAACTGTCACTTTAGTGTTAGTTTCCTTACATTTATAACTGTCACTTTAGTGTTTCCTCACATTTATAACTGTCACTTCAGTGTTAGTTTCCTTACATTTATAACTGTCACTTTAGTGTTAGTTTCCTCACATTTATAACTGTCACTTTAGTGTTAGTTTCCTCTCATTTATAACTGTCACTTTAGTGTTTCCTTACATTTATAACTGTCACTTTAGTGTTAGTTTCCTCAAATGTATAACTGTCACTTTAGTGTTTCCTGACATTTATAACTGTCACTTCAGTGTTAGTTTCCTCACATTTATAACTGTCACTTTAGTGTTTCCTCACATTTATAACTGTCACATTATTGTTAAGTTTCCTTACATTTATAACTGTCACATTAGTGTTAGTTTCCTCACGTTTATAACTGTCACTTTAGTGTTTCCTCACATTCATAACTGTCACTTTAGTGTTTCCTCAAATTTATAACTGTCACTTCAGTGTTAGTTTCCTTACATTTATAACTGTCACTTTAGTGTTAGTTTCCTCACATTTATAACTCTCACTTTAGTGTTAGTTTCCTCTCATTTATAACTGTCACTTTAGTGTTTCCTTACATTTATAACTGTCACTTTAGTGTTAGTTTCCTCAAATGTATAACTGTCACTTTAGTGTTTCCTGACATTTATAACTGTCACTTCAGTGTTAGTTTCCTCACATTTCTAACTGTCACTTTAGTGTTTCCTCACATTTATAACTGTCACATTATTGTTAAGTTTCCTTACATTTATAACTGTCACATTAGTGTTAGTTTCCTCACGTTTATAACTGTCACTTTAGTGTTTCCTCACATTCATAACTGTCACTTTAGTGTTTCCTCAAATTTATAACTGTCACTTTAGTGTTAGTTTCCTTACATTTATAACTGTCACTTTAGTGTTAGTTTCCTCCCATTTATAACTGTCACTTTACTTTCCTTACATTTATAACTGTCACTTCAGTGTTTCCTCACATTTATAACTGTCACTTTAGTTTCCTCACATTTATAACTCTCACTTTAGTGTTTCCTCACATTTATAACGGTCACATTAGTGCTTCCTTACATTTATAACTATCACTATAGTGTTATTTTCCTCACATTTATAACTGTCACTTTAGTGTTAGTTTCCTCACATTTATAACTGTCACTTTAGTGTTAGTTTCCTCACATTTATAACTGTCACTTTAGTGTTAGTTTCCTCACATTTATAACTGTCACTTTAGTGTTTCCTTACATTTATAACTGTCACTATAGTGTTAGTTTCCTCACATTTATAACTGTCACTTTAGTGTTAGTTTCCTCACATTTATAACTGTCACTTTAGTGTTTCCTTACATTTATAACTGTCACTTTAGTGGTTCCTTACATTTATAACTGTCACTTTAGTGTTAGTTTCCTGACATATATAACTGTCACTTTAGTGTTAGTTTCCTCACATTTATAACTGTCACTTTAGTGTTTCCTTACATTTATAACTGTCACTTTAGTGTTAGTTTCCTGACATTTAAAACTGTCACTTTAGTGTTTCCTCACATTTATAACTGTCACTTTAGTGTTAGTTTCCTTACATTTATAACTGTCACTTTAGTGTTAGTTTCTTCACATTTATAACTGTCACTTTAGTGTTAGTTTCCTGACATTTAAAACTGTCACTTTAGTGTTTCCTCACATTTATAACTGTCACTTTAGTGTTAGTTTCCTTACATTTATAACTGTCACTTTAGTGTTAGTTTCTTCACATTTATAACTGTCACTTTAGTGTTTCCTCACATTTATAACTGTCACTTTAGTGTTAGTTTCCTCACATTTATAACTGTCACTTTAGTGTTAGTTTCCTCACATTTATAACTGTCACTTTAGTGTTAGTTTCTTCACATTTATAACTGTCACTTTAGTGTTTCCTCACATTTATAACTGTCACTTTAGTGTTAGTTTCCTCACATTTATAACTCTCACTTTAGTGTTAGTTTCCTTACATTTATAACTGTCACTTTAGTGTTTCCTTACATTTATAACTGTCACTTTAGGGTTACTTACATTTATAACTGTCACTTTAGTGTTAGTTTCCTCAAATTCATAACTGTCATTTTAGTGTTTTCTCACATTTATAACTGTCACTTTAGTGTTAGTTTCCTTACATTTATAACTGTCACTTTAGTGTTAGTTTCTTCACATTTATAACTGTCACTTTAGTGTTTCCTCACATTTATAACTGTCACTTTAGTGTTAGTTTCCTCACATTTATAACTGTCACTTTAGTGTTAGTTTCCTCACATTTATAACTGTCACTTTAGTGTTAGTTTCCTTACATTTATAACTGTCACTTTAGTGTTTCCTTACATTTATAACTGTCACTTTAGGGTTACTTACATTTATAACTGTCACTTTAGTGTTAGTTTCCTCAAATTCATAACTGTCATTTTAGTGTTTTCTCACATTTATAACTGTCACTTTAGTGTTAGTTTCCTCACATTTATAACTGTCATTTTAGTGTTTCCTCACATTTATGACTGTCACGTTAGTGTTTCCTCACATTTATAACTGTCACGTTAGTGTTTCCTTACATTTATAACTGTCACTTCAGTGTTTCTTCACATTTATAATTGTCACTTTAGTGTTAGTTTCCTCACATTTATAACTGTCACTTTAGTGTTTCCTCACATTTATAACTGTCACGTTAGTGTTTCCTCACATTTATAACTGTCACGTTAGTGTTTCCTCAAATTTATAACTGTCACGTTAGTGTTTCCTTACATTTATAACTGTCACTTCAGTGTTTCCTCACATTTATAACTGTCACTTTAGTTTCCTCACATTTATAACTCTCACTTTAGTGTTTCCTCACATTTATAACGGTCACATTAGTGCTTCCTTACATTTATAACTATCACTATAGTGTTATTTTCCTCACATTTATAACTGTCACTTTAGTGTTAGTTTCCTCACATGTATAACTGTCACTTTAGTGTTTCCTCACATTTATAACTGTCACTTTAGTGTTTCCTTACATTTATAACTGTCACTTTAGTGTAAGTTTCCTCACATTTATAACCGTCACTTTAGTGTTTCCTCACATTTATAACTGTCACTTTAGTGTTAGTTCCTTACATTTATAACTGTCACTTTAGTGTTAGTTTCTTCACATTTATAACTGTCACTTTAGTGTTTCCTCACATTTATAACTGTCACTTTAGTGTTAGTTTCCTTACATTTATAACTGTCACTTTAGTGTTTCCTCACATTTATAACTGTCACTTCAGTGTTAGTTTCCTTACATTTATAACTGTCACTTTAGTGTTAGTTTCCTCACATTTATAACTGTCACTTTAGTGTTAGTTTCCTCTCATTTATAACTGTCACTTTAGTGTTTCCTTACATTTATAACTGTCACTTTAGTGTTAGTTTCCTCAAATGTATAACTGTCACTTTAGTGTTTCCTGACATTTATAACTGTCACTTCAGTGTTAGTTTCCTCACATTTATAACTGTCACTTTAGTGTTTCCTCACATTTATAACTGTCACATTATTGTTAAGTTTCCTTACATTTATAACTGTCACATTAGTGTTAGTTTCCTCACGTTTATAACTGTCACTTTAGTGTTTCCTCACATTCATAACTGTCACTTTAGTGTTTCCTCAAATTTATAACTGTCACTTCAGTGTTAGTTTCCTTACATTTATAACTGTCACTTTAGTGTTAGTTTCCTCACATTTATAACTCTCACTTTAGTGTTAGTTTCCTCTCATTTATAACTGTCACTTTAGTGTTTCCTTACATTTATAACTGTCACTTTAGTGTTAGTTTCCTCAAATGTATAACTGTCACTTTAGTGTTTCCTGACATTTATAACTGTCACTTCAGTGTTAGTTTCCTCACATTTCTAACTGTCACTTTAGTGTTTCCTCACATTTATAACTGTCACATTATTGTTAAGTTTCCTTACATTTATAACTGTCACATTAGTGTTAGTTTCCTCACGTTTATAACTGTCACTTTAGTGTTTCCTCACATTCATAACTGTCACTTTAGTGTTTCCTCAAATTTATAACTGTCACTTTAGTGTTAGTTTCCTTACATTTATAACTGTCACTTTAGTGTTAGTTTCCTCCCATTTATAACTGTCACTTTACTTTCCTTACATTTATAACTGTCACTTTAGTTTCCTCACATTTATAACTGTCACTTCAGTATCCTCACAATCATAACTGACACTTTAGTTTCCTTACATTTATAACTGTCACTTTAGTGTTAGTTTCCTCACATGTATAACTGTCACTTTAGTGTTTCCTTACATTTATAACTGTCACTTTAGTGTTAGTTTCCTCAGATTTATAACTGTCACTTTAGTGTTAGTTTCCTCACATTTATAACTGTCACTTTAGTGTTTTCTTACATTTATAACTGTCACTTCAGTGTTTCCTCACATTTATAACTGTCACTTTAGTGTTTCCTTACATTTATAACTGTCACTTTAGTGTAAGTTTCCTCACATTTATAACTGTCACTTTAGTGTTTCCTCACATTTATAACTGTCACTTTAGTGTTAGTTCCTTACATTTATAACTGTCACTTTAGTGTTAGTTTCTTCACATTTATAACTGTCACTTTAGTGTTTCCTCACATTTATAACTGTCACTTTAGTGTTAGTTTCCTTACATTTATAACTGTCACTTTAGTGTTTCCTCACATTTATAACTGTCACTTTAGTGTTAGTTTCCTTACATTTATAACTGTCACTTTAGTGTTAGTGTCCTCACATTTATAACTGTCACTTTAGTGTTAGTTTCCTCACATTTATAACTGTCACTTTAGTGTTAGTTTCCTTACATTTATAAGTGTCACTTTAGTGTTTCCTTACATTTATAACTGTCACTTTAGTGTTTCCTTACATTTATAACTGTCACTTTAGTGTTAGTTTCCTCAAATGTATAACTGTCACTTTAGTGTTTCCTCACATTTATAACTGTGTTAGTTTCCTCACATTTATAACTGTCACTTTAGTGTTTCCTCACATTTATAACTGTCACATTATTGTTAAGTTTCCTTACATTTATAACTGTCACTTTAGTGTTAGTTTCCTCACATTTATAACTGTCACTTTAGTGTTAGTTTCCTTACATTTATAACTGTCACTTTAGTGTTAGTTTCCTCACATTTATATCTGTCACTGTAGAGTTTCCTTACAATTATAACTGTCACTTTAGTGTTTCCTTACATTTATAACTGTCACTTTAGTGTTAGTTTCCTCACATTTATAACTGTCACTTTAGTGTTTCCTTACATTTATAACTGTGACTTTAGTGTTAGTTTCCTCACATTCATAACTGTCACTTTACTTTCCTTACATTTATAACTGTCACTTTAGTTTCCTCACATTTATAACTGTCACTTTAGTGTTAGTTTCCTCACATTCATAACTGTCACTTCCGTTTCCTCACAATCAATACTGTCACTTTAGTTTCCTCACATTTATAACGGTCACATTAGTGCTTCCTTACATTTATAACTATCACTATAGTGTTATTTTCCTCACATTTATAACTGTCACTTTAGTGTTAGTTTCCTCACATGTATAACTGTCACTTTAGTGTTTCCTCACATTTATAACTGTGTTAGTTTCCTCACATTTATAACTGTCACTTTAGTGTTTCCTCACATTTATAACTGTCACATTATTGTTAAGTTTCCTTACATTTATAACTGTCACTTTAGTGTTAGTTTCCTCACGTTTATAACTGTCACTTTAGTGTTTCCTCACATTCATAACTGTCACTTTAGTGTTTCCTCAAATTTATAACTGTCACTTTAGTGTTAGTTTCCTTACATTTATAACTGTCACTTTAGTGTTAGTTTCCTCACATTTATATCTGTCACTGTAGAGTTTCCTTACAATTATAACTGTCACTTTAGTGTTTCCTTACATTTATAACTGTCACTTTAGTGTTAGTTTCCTCACATTTATAACTGTCACTTTATTGTTTCCTTACATTTATAACTGTGACTTTAGTGTTAGTTTCCTCACATTCATAACTGTCACTTTACTTTCCTTACATTTATAACTGTCACTTTAGTTTCCTCACATTTATAACTGTCACTTTAGTGTTAGTTTCCTCACATTCATAACTGTCACTTCCGTTTCCTCACAATCAATACTGTCACTTTAGTTTCCTCACATTTATAACGGTCACATTAGTGCTTCCTTACATTTATAACTATCACTATAGTGTTATTTTCCTCACATTTATAACTGTCACTTTAGTGTTAGTTTCCTCACATGTATAACTGTCACTTTAGTGTTTCCTGACATTTATAACTGTCACTTTAGTGTTAGTTTCCTCAGATTTATAACTGTCACTTTAGTGTTAATTTCCTCACATTTATAACTGTCACTTTAGTGTTAGTTTCTTCACATTTATAACTGTCACTTTAGTGTTTCCTTACATTTATCACTGTCACTTTAGTGTTAATTTCCTCACATTTATAACTGTCACTTTAGTGTTAATTTCTTCACATTTATAACTGTCACTTTAGTGTTTTCTTACATTTATAACTGTCACTTCAGTGTTTCCTCACATTTATAACTGTCACTTTAGTGTAAGTTTCCTCACATTTATAACTGTCAATTTAGTGTTTCCTTACATTTATAACTGTCACTTTAGTGTAAGTTTTCTCACATTTATAACTGTCACTTTAGTGTTTCCTCACATTTATAACTGTCACTTTAGTGTTAGTTTCCTCACATTTATAACTGCCACTTTAGTGTTAGTTTCCTCACATTTATAACTGTCACTTTAGTGTTAGTTTCCTTACATTTATAACTGTCACTTTAGTGTTTCCTTACATTTATAACTGTCACTTTAGTGTTTCCTTACATTTATAACTGTCACTTTAGTGTTTCCTTACATTTATAACTGTCACTTTAGTGTTAGTTTCCTCAAATGTATAACTGTCACTTTAGTGTTTCCTCACATTTATAACGGTCACATTAGTGCTTCCTTACATTTATAACTATCACTATAGTGTTATTTTCCTCACATTTATAACTGTCACTTTAGTGTTAGTTTCCTCACATATATAACTGTCACTTTAGTGTTAGTTTCCTCACATGTATAACTGTCACTTTAGTGTTAGTTTCCTCACATGTATAACTGTCACTTTAGTGTTAATTTCCTCACATTTATAACTGTCACTTTCGTGTTTTCTTACATTTATAACTGTCACTTTAGTGTTTCCTCACATTTATAACTGTCACTTTAGTGTTAATTTCCTCACATTTATAACTGTCACTTTAGTGTTTTCTTACATTTATAACTATCACTATAGTGTTATTTTCCTCACATTTATAACTGTCACTTTAGTGTTAGTTTCCTCACATGTATAACTGTCACTTCAGTGTTTTCTTACATTTATAACTGTCACTTTAGTGTAAGTTTCCTCACATTTATAACTGTCACTTTAGTGTTTCCTCACATTTATAACTGTCACTTTAGTGTTAGTTTCCTCACATTTATAACTGCCACTTTAGTGTTAGTTTCCTCACATTTATAACTGTCACTTTAGTGTTAGTTTCCTTACATTTATAACTGTCACTTTAGTGTTTCCTTACATTTATAACTGTCACTTTAGTGTTTCCTTACATTTATAACTGTCACTTTAGTGTTTCCTTACATTTATAACTGTCACTTTAGTGTTAATTTCCTCACATTTATAACTATCACTATAGTGTTATTTTCCTCACATTTATAACTGTCACTTTAGTGTTAGTTTCCTCACATGTATAACTGTCACTTCAGTGTTTTCTTACATTTATAACTGTCACTTTAGTGTAAGTTTCCTCACATTTATAACTGTCACTTTAGTGTTTCCTCACATTTATAACTGTCACTTTAGTGTTAGTTTCCTCACATTTATAACTGCCACTTTAGTGTTAGTTTCCTCACATTTATAACTGTCACTTTAGTGTTAGTTTCCTTACATTTATAACTGTCACTTTAGTGTTTCCTTACATTTATAACTGTCACTTTAGTGTTTCCTTACATTTATAACTGTCACTTTAGTGTTTCCTTACATTTATAACTGTCACTTTAGTGTTAGTTTCCTCAAATGTATAACTGTCACTTTAGTGTTTCCTTACATTTATAACTGTCACTTTAGTGTTAGTTTCCTCAAATGTATAACTGTCACTTTAGTGTTTCCTTACATTTATAACTGTCACTTTAGTGTTAGTTTCCTCAAATGTATAACTGTCACTTCAGTGTTTTCTTACATTCATAACTGTCACTTTAGTGTTTCCTTACATTTATAACTGTCACTTTAGTGTTTCCTTACATTTATAACTGTCACTTTAGTGTTAATTTCCTCACATTTATAACTGTCACTTTAGTGTTAATTTCCTCACATTTATAACTGTCACTTTAGTTTTCTTACATTTATAACTGTGTTAGTTTCCTTCAGTTTGTAGCCTACATCTTGCATCACTCCATTCTGTTGACCTTTCTTTCCTCTGTCACGTCATTGTAGTTCTTCTTGAGGGCTGCTAGAATTAGTAGATTATATTAGGCTAATGTTGTGCAATAATTTAGGACATGTAACCTATAGGAATCATTATGGAACACAGATCATATGTAGCAGTATTGGAATCATTATGGAACACAGATCATATGTAGCAGTTTAAACCTGGAGCCTGGCGCACGGTGCACATCGACAGGACCGTTGACATTACAGTCCCATGATTCA
Source organism: Oncorhynchus kisutch (assembly GCF_002021735.2). NCBI lineage: Eukaryota > Metazoa > Chordata > Actinopteri > Salmoniformes > Salmonidae > Oncorhynchus > Oncorhynchus kisutch. The sequence continues at coordinate 83,739,830 of NC_034190.2, forward strand.
TGAGGATGGGTAGATTTATAGGACTTCTGTTCAACCCCTATTACAGTCCCATGATTCATGAGGATTGGTAGATTTATAGAACTACTGTTCAACCCCTATTGTCCACTTCTCACCTTCCAATATTTCATAGATTGAACAACTGAAAATGGCAACTCAGGATGAATCAAACGACTGTATTTTTGATTCATCAATATATTTAGTGCGTACAGGCTCTCCAAACCTGTTTTTCAATGATTCACACATACCTTAAAATGTACCTAAATAATGTACAAAATCAGAGTATTTTTAAATCTACTATTTGGTGCTGAAACTGAGAAGAAAATGCATAGACGGATTTTTTTCATTGATCCCTATATTCTGAACCCGAGTTCTCTCCATGTATTCTAGTGTGTCTGTTGACAAAATTCTAATTAAAGGTACACTGTATTTAAAGGGATAGAATGTACTGAAAACCCTATTGAACGCAAACTCACTTTAATGTCTCCTCACTTTAATGTCTGTTTGTGCTCCTCAGTTTCCCTATCATGTTGATATGTTTCAACAGGGTGAATAGCCTGTCTTCAGCACCTCTCCATGTTGCTCATGTCTCTAACCTACAAGAGAGTCATCTCCATGACACGTTAGATAACAGAAGAAAAAAAAAACGTTTTACTCTTGACTTTTGTTGTGGAAACTAAATATGTTTTTCATTGCAATATTTGGTTTGGTCTCAGCTGTGTTCCCAACCTGAAGTTTTGGAAGTTTTGCCTCCTATCTCCCCTCATATCCGGAATCGAGAGTTAAGGAGTTTGGCTCGCGCGAACACGGTTGTTGTTTTTTTTGTGTTTTTTTTTAAGCGCTCGGTTTCACGCGCCTATTTTGGGGACGCGCGAAATTCATTCACTCGAACATGTCGCGCGTGAATCGGGAACGCGCTTTTTACTACACGAACGCGCTTTTACACACTAAAACGATCAATATTAAAGATGGGTTAATGATGATGATGTTTAGTGTTAACTGTAACACATATATATGATATCTAGGCCTAATCAATAGAATCTCTGACAAAACATACTTCCAAAAGGGCATCATTTAAAAATATATATATTTTATTTTTGCACTTCCTAGATGATCCGACGAGAGAACATAGCCAACATGTGGGCTGTTGCCTTCCTCCCACTATACGTAGACTACATGTCAAAACACTAAAACGAGTATTCGTTCAAAACGCACATAATTCGTTAACCGTAACCCATACTTGCAAAGATCTGTAGCCTATATAATGACATGTGTGGCTAGGCTGAGTAGAGCATCACGATATGATATGAGAAAAATCACCAAACCCTCTCATAGCCTTCTATTGCATGAAGGATAACTGACGGATGTCATGCAACGAGCAACAACAAAAAAAGACATCTGACAAGACCGTTTGCAATATAGCCTGCCGGTCGCATTCGGTCTTCCGCTCCTGTAGTGATTGCGCAGAGGAAACATCTAACTTGGCGGATCAAATGAATCTGCTTTCAATATCACAGTTAGCAGACTAACAGTGAACATGTTTACGCTAGTCATAATGATGACAAATACATCATATCATTAGTGCCGAGAGAGAGAGAGAGAGACAGATAGAGAGAGAGAGAGACAGAGAGACAGAGAGAGAGAGAAGGGGGGAGAGAGAGAGGGGGAGAGAGAGAGAGAGACAGAGACAGAGAGGGGAATCCGAACAAAAATGAACAGATTGACATCTCCATATTGTTGCCTATTAATCGAGGGACCCAGAGCAGAGCAGACATTCCCCTAATAGAAATTAAGCAGTGTAGAAAAAGCGACAAAATTAAGCGGCAGAAGCTTCCCTTCCTAACCTCTCTTCCTCAGTCAGTTTGGAATGAGAAACACAGTGGTTATTGTATCGAAAGACATATCGTTACTCTTGTTTCCATGAAATCTGTATTCTCAGCATAATGACATTGGAGCGTTGTCAAAAACATGATCCAAATACTAACATTTTGTTTTACAGGTTTTGGGGAAAACCTTAGAGGGGTTTGTTTCTTCAAGACAACCCGTTCTCTTCAGCAGTAGCGTAGGAATCACGGACCTTTTTTCAAAACGGGATAAGCCGGAAAAACCCACCATTGACTGGCAAACTAAAACCCTTTTACTAAGACATGACGATTATTAAATAATACTTACAATTTTTGCATTAAAATTGTCAGGAGGACGGTATCCGTTTCGTTTTCGGAGGCACATCCGTTTCTTTTTATGTTTTTTTTTAAATATGTAAGAATACTGTATCTATTCGCTGTTCCCGTGTTCCAGCGCGAGCTAGGATCTACACCCTTACCGAGGCGGACGGAGTGGCACTGCGCATGCGTGGAGCCGGACGGTTCAACACAGGCTGTTTACCAAGGAGAGTGACTTCCTCACTAATAGCTGGCATTTCTTATAAAACTAACTAAAACTATTTTATGTGCCGTAATAACTCATAATTAATTAGATCAAACTAACATATTGTTTAAGTAGATACTCATCAACATAATCATCCTCGTTTTTCTCCCCATATTCATCATCATCAAGTAAATAAACTGAAATTGCAACAACAACATTTTAATGACATAATAATAATCATCGTCATCATCATCATTATAGTCATTATTTGTTCTTTACATAAGGTAAACCCAAGAAAGCCCCACATAGCCTAGACTACAACAGTGATGTTTTTTAATGACCTGCTATGATCTGATGATTTATTCCCAATAAGCCCAATCAACCACATTGATAAAAAAAAAAAAAAAATGACACTAATTAATTCAAAGAAACTGTCGTTTCATACTCACATACTTTTGACAACAAGTTACCTCACATACTTATTAAATGTCACCTCCTCTTCCATACGAACTATCGTGGTAGGCTAGTTCCAGCGAATCCCTGCGGATAAACGTTAAATGACTTAAGGAACATACCGTGTATGCTGTGCCGAGCTGTCTACGGCAACGTGATGGTTCATATCTGCCATGTGTTTCTGCCGTGGTTCTGTCCAGCATGCGGCGCCAGACACCAACAATAGCCCAAATGAAGACACGGACCCCACTGGCGTCTTAAAGCGTCTCTAGGGCCTATCTTTTTATGCCTAGAATCTATATGGTCTCGTTTGTTGCAGAACAATAACATTTAAATAGAACAAGTCACTTTCGTTGTTGTTTTGTTTTAATATCTTGCCCATTTCCAGACAGTGTAGTCTAAACACTAGGCCTTTATGGACACATTTACTATTCTTTTATGTATTATAAATTGGCGCACTGAATGATGTTCAATAGTTGCCGGATATTCGAATAGTAGTCATATCCTATTCGCAACGAAAATATACTTCCTTTATTCTTCTGTTATGTTTTTTTTTTTTTATATCGTGAGATCTGCCGTTTGCCACATGGTGTCAGTAAAACTCTCTGAGATGGAAAGCGTCAGCTAACCATTTTCTTCCTCATTCCTGACGCAACCCAGTACCACTCCCTACATGGGCATCTTTTGATAAATCCATGCAGAACTCAAAGTGACAGCCTCATTCCAGAATCTTTATGTCAATGTCCTGTCTTGTAGGCTGTGGGCCTATTTTGTGGTGTTGAAAAGGATTGGAACGTGTTGAGATAACACATGTTGCAATTTATCAGACCTAAACTAATCTAAAATTCTATTGAATGGTGTGGGGGAAAAATAAATATGTATCTCTTTGCTTCCTTATCAATCAAATCAATATTGTGTTGTGTCACAAATACACTATTTTAACAGTCGGTATGTTCGGACTGAGTTCTGACAAAGCCGTGCATGCAAAATGCAAACAAAACACACTGACACACACACACACACACACACACACACACACACACACACACACACACACACACACACACACACACACACACACACACACACACACACACACACACACACACACTGTGTAAAGACATCTGGATCCAGAGCCCTCAGTCTAGCTGTCATCCACAACAACACTTCCAATTGAGCTGTATTCTGTCCCCATCACACACACACACACACACACACACACACACACACACATACACACACACATACATGGTGCGATCCAATCAGAGCCCTCCATCACCTCGTGTACTCCACTCCAACGGCCGTCCTCCCGGAGATCAATGTCATATGACTTTCGTGTTGATTTTTCTGCTTCCCCGGCATTTGAGATAACGTCTGTAACCATCAGAGATAACCAAACAGAGACACACACACACACACACACACACACACACACCGGCCAATGTGTCACTGTGTCAGTTACAGTTGAGGTCGGAAGTTTACATACATCTCAGCCAAATACATTTAAACTCGGTTTTTCACCATTTCTGACATTTAATCCTATTAAAAATTCCCTGTCTTAGGTCAGTTAGGATCACCACTTTATTTTAAGAATGTGAAATGTCAGAATAATAGTAGAGAGAATGATTTATTTCAGCTTTTATTTCTTTCATCACATTCTGGGAAGAAGTTTACATACACTCAATTAGTATTGGGTAGCATTGCCTTTAAATTGTTCAACTTGGGTTCAACATTTCGGGTAGCCTTCCACAAGCTTCCCACAATAAGTTGGGTGAATTTTGGCCCATTCCTCCTGACAGAGCTGGTGTAACTGAGTCAGGTTTGTAGGCCTCCTTGCTCGCACACACTTTATTCAGTTCTGCCCACAAATTTTCTATGGGATTGAGGCCAGGCCTTTATTTAACCAGGTAGGCTAGTTGAGAACCAGTTCTCATTTACAACTGCAACCTGGCCAAGATAAAGCAAAGCAGTTCGACACATACAACAACACAGAGTTACACATGGAGTAAAACAAACATACAGTCAATTATACAGTCAATACAGTAGAAAAATAAGTCTATATACAATGTGAACAAGTGAGATAAGGGAGGTAAAGGCAAAAAAAGGCCATGGTGGCGAAGTAAATACAATATAGCAAGTAAAACACTGGAATGGTTGATTTGCAGTGGAAGAATGTGAAAAGTAGAGATAGAAATAATGGGGTGCAAAGGAGCTAAATAAATAAATACAGTAGGGAATGAGGTAGTTGTTTGGGCTAAATTATAGATGGGCTATGTACAGGTGCGTATGTAACTTCCTGACTGATGTCCTGAGATGTTGCTTCAATATATCCACATAATTGTATTTTGTCATGATGCCATCTATTTTTGAAGTGCACCAGTCCCTTCTGCAGCAAAGCACCCCCACAACATGATGCTGGCACCCCCGTACTTCACAGTTGGGATAGTGTTCTTCGGCTTGCAAGCCTCTCCCTTTTTCCTCCAAACATAACGATGGTCATTATGGCCAAACAGTTCTATTTTTGTTTCATCAGGCCAGAGGACATTTCTCCAAAGAGTACGATCTATGTTCCCTCGTGCTGGTGGGCTGGTTTTGGAGCAGTGTCTTCTTCCTTGCTGAGCGGCCTTTCAGGTTATGTCGATATAGGACTCGTTTTACTGTGGATATAGATACTTTTGTACCTGTTTCCTCCGGCATCTTCACAAGGTGCTTTGCTGTTGTTCTGGGATTGATTTGCTCTTTTTGCACCAACATATGTTCATCTTTAGGAGACAGAACGCGTCTCCTTCCTGAGTGGTATGACGCCTGCGTGGTCCCATGGTGTTTATACTTGAGTAATATTGTTTGTACAGATGAAAGTGGTACCTTCAGGCGTTTGGATATTGAACCAGACTGATTTCTTTTGATTTTCCTATGATGTCAATCAAATAGGCAGTGAGTTTGAAGGTAGGCCTTGAAATACATCCACAGGTACACCTCCAATTGACTCAAATTATGTTAATTAGCCTATCAGAAGCTTCTAAAGCCATGACATAATTTTCTGGAATTTTCCAAGCTGTTTAAGGCACAGTCAACTTAGTGTATGTAAACCTCTGACCCACTTGAATTGTGATACAGTGAAGTATAAGTGAAATAATCTGTCTGTTAACAATTGTTGGAAAAATTACTTGTGTCATGCACAAAGTAGATGTCCTAACCAACTTGCCAAAACTATAGTTTGTTCACAAGAAATTTATGGAGTGGTTGAAAAACGAGTTTTAACGACTTCAACCTAAGTGTATGTAAACTTCTGACTTGAACTGTAGGTGTCAGGTAGAAATACCCTGAGTATACCAAACATTAAGAACACCCTGAGTATACCAAACATTAAGAACACCCCGAGTATACCAAACATTAAGAACACCCTGAGTATACCAAACATTAAGAACACCCTGAGTATACCAAACATTAAGAACACCCTGAGTATACCAAACATTAAGAACACCCCGAGTATACCAAACATTAAGAACACCCTGAGTATACCAAACATTAAGAACACCCTGAGTATACCAAACATTAAGAACACCCTGAGTATACCAAACATTAAGAACACCCCGAGTATACCAAACATTAAGAACACCCTGAGTATACCAAACATTAAGAACACCCTGAGTATACCAAACATTAAGAACACCCCGAGTATACCAAACATTAAGAACACCCTGAGTATACCAAACATTAAGAACACCCCGAGTATACCAAACATTAAGAACACCCTGAGTATACCAAACATTAAGAACACCCCGAGTATAGCAAACATTAAGAACACCTTCCTAATATTGAGTTGGACTATTGTGTTGACTCCAATGCTTCCCACAGGAAGTTGCCTGGATGTCCATTGACCATTCTTGATACACACAGGAAATTGTTGAGTGTGAACCCCCCCCCCCCCCCCCCCCCCCCCCAGCCATTTTGTAGTTCTTGACACAAACTAGTGCACCTGGCACCTACTACCATACCCCTTGCTTGCAAATGTTAAGTCTTTGACAGTGTTTGGAACATGTGTATCAAGTTTTGTTACAATACAATATCCATGACTGATTTATATGCATCTATGCGCCAGGTGTCGCCCACTTGAATGTTCTATTGGTTAGTATGCTGTTTGAGATGCTAACCTGGAAAACGTTGCGTTGTGAGGCCTTGGTCGGGAGATACAATTTACCAAGTTTCGAGTAGATCGGTCATTCGGTGCTAGAGGAGTAATGTTTTAACTCAGCCACAAAAGAAACGTCTTCTCACTGTCAACTGGGTTTATTTTCAGCAAACTTAACATGTGTAAATATCTGTATGAGCATAAGATTCAACAACTGAGACATAAACTGAACAAGTTCCACAGATGGAATAATGTGTCCCTGAACAAAGGGGGGTCAAAATCAAAGTAACAGTCAGTATCTGGTGTGGTCACCAGCTGCATTAAGTACTGCAGTGCATCTCCTCCTCATGGACTGCACCATATTTGCCAGTTCTTGCTGTGAGATGTTACCCCAGTCTTCCACCAAGGCACCTGCAAGTTCCTGAACATTTCTGGGGGTATGGCCCTAGCCCTCACCCTCCGATCCAACAGGCCCCAGGCTGGCCATGGCAGAACACTGACATCCCTGTCTTGCAGGAAATCACACACAGAACGAACAGTATAGCTGGTGGCATTGTCATGCTGGAGGGTCCTGTCAGGATGAGCCTGCAGGAAGGGTACCACATGAGGGAGGAGGATGTTCTCCCTGTAACGCATAGAGTTGAGATTGCCTGCGTTGACAACAAGCTTAGGCCGATGATGCTGTGACACACCGCCCCAGACCATGACTGACCCTCCACCTCCAAATCGATCCCGCTCCAGAGTACAGGCCTCAGTGTAATGCTCATTCCTTCGAGGATGAACGCGAATCCGACCATCACCCCTGGTGAGACAAAACCATGACTCATCAGTGAAGAGCACTTTTTGCCAGTCCTGTCTGGTCCAGCGACGGTGGGTTTGTGCCCATAGGCGACTTTGTTGTCGGTGATGTCTGGTGAGGACCTGCCTTCCAACAGGCCTACAAGCCCTCAGTCCAGCCTCTCTCAGCCTATTGCGGACAGTCTGAGCACGCCCCCATTCACATCGACAGGGCTGTAGTGGAGCAGGTCGAAAGCTTTACGTTCCTCGGTGTCCAGATCACCAACAAACTATCATGGTCCATACCCACCAAGACAGTTGTGAAGAGAGCACGACAACGCCTTTATCCCCTCGGGAGAATGAAAAGATTTGGCATGGGCCTTCAGATCCTCAAAAAGTTATACAGCTGCACCATCGAGAGCATTGACTGGTTGTATCACCGCCTGGTATGGCAACTGCTCAGCCTCCGACTGCAAGGAGGGTAGTGCTTATGGTCCAGTAATTCACTGGAGCCAAGCTTCCTGCCATCCAGGACCTCTATACCAGGTGGTATCAGAGGAAGGCCCTAAAAATGTCAAAATACTCCAGCCATCCTAATCATAGACCAGGCCTGGGCAACTCCAGTCATCAGGGGCCTGATTGCTGTCACAGTTTTGGCCCAGCACCCAGCTAACACACCTGACTCCAATAATCAACTAATCATGATCTTCAGTTTAGAATACAATTAGTTTAAATCAGGTGTGTTTGCTAGGGGGGGTGAAACCAATCAGGCCCACCCATGGACTAGACTGTTCTCTCTGCATACAGCACGGTAAGCGGTACCAGAGCGCCATGTCTAGGTCCCAAAAGCTTCTTAACAGTTCTACCCCCAAGCCATAAGACTCCTGAACTGATAATCAAATGGCTACCAGTACTATTTGCATTTTACGCTGCTGATACTCACTGTTTATTATCTATGCATAGTCACTTTACCCATACCTGCATGTACATATTACCTCAATTACCTCAACTAACCTGTTTATTATCATAGTCAGTAGTGGAGAGGGTAGCAAGTTTTAAGTTCCTCGGCATACACATCACAGACAAACTGAATTGGTCCACTCACACAGACAGCATCGTGAAGAAGGCGCAGCAGCGCCTCTTCAACCTCAGGAGGCTGAAGAAATTCAGCTTGTCACCAAAAGCACTCACAAACTTCTACAGATGCACGATCGAGAGCATCCTGGCGGGCTGCATCACCGCCTGGTACGGCAACTGCTCCGCCCACAACCATAAGGCTCTCCAGCGGTGATGCAGCCCGCCAGGATGCTCTCGATTGTGCATCTGTAGAAGTTTGTGAGTGCTTTTGTGAGTGCTTTTGGTGACAAGCTGAATTTCTTCAGCCTCCTGAGGTTGAAGAGGCGTGAGGTCTGCACAACGCATCACCGGTGGCAAACTACCTGCCCTCCAGGACACCTACACCACCCGATGTTACAGGAAGGCCATAAAGATCATCAAGGACAACAACCACCCGAGCCACTGCCTGTTCACCCCGCTATCATCCAGAAGGCGAGGTCAGTACAGGTGCATCAAAGCTGGGACCGAGAGACTGAAAAACAGCTTCTATCTCAAGGCCATCAGACTGTTAAACAGCCACCACTAACATTGAGTGGCTGCTGCCAACACACTGACACTGACACTGACTCAACTCCAGCCACTTTAATAATGGGAATTGATGGGAAATGATGTAAAATATATCACTAGCCACCTTAAACAATGCTACCTAATATAATGTTACATACCCTACATTATTCATCTCATATGCATACGTATATACTGTACTCTTATCATCTACTGCATCCTTATGTAATACATGTATCACTAGCCACTTTAACTATGCCACTTTGTTTACATACTCATCTCATATGTATATACTGTACTCAATACCATCTACTGTATCTTGCCTATGCTGCTCTGTACCATCACTCATTCATATATCCTTATGTACATATTCTTTATCCCCTTACACTGTGTATAAGACAGTAGTTTTGGAATTGTTAGTTAGATTACTTGTTGGTTATTACTGCATTGTCGGAACTAGAAGCACAAGCATTTCGCTACACTCACATTAACATCTGCTAACCATGTGTATGTGACAAATAAAATTTGATTTGATTTGATTTGAGTCACTTTACCCATACCTGCATGTACATATTACCTCAATTACCTCGACTAACCTGTTTATTATCTATGCATAGTCACTTTACCCCTACCTGCATGTACATATTACCTCAATTACCTCAACTAACTCATACCCCACCACATTGTCTCTGTGTCGATATTATATTATGTATATATATATATATATTATATATGTTATTGTTATTTTATTGTAAAACTTTATTTTAAAACTTGAGTTTATTTAGTCAATATTTTCTTAACTATTATTTTTCTTAACCCCATTGTTGGTTATTACACACACACACACACACAGTCCTAATGAGAGGTGCATTGCTGGTTGAAGTTTCCAAGAAGCATGACTATTCTGGGCTCAGTTTTTGACAGTGCAACCCGAGGTCATGCTCAGCATTGAGTCTGTGTCTGTACTTGTTTTTTAAGTATGCCAGAGATGAGAAGCCTGACTCACACAGGTATGTGGTTCCAAACCGGACCAGAACATCTACTGCTTTCTCAGTCAGGCAGGAGACCACTTCCTGCTGTAGATGAACAACTCAGAACTGTGTGAGTCGGTTTACCTCAAAAAGCATCTTGCTTCAATCAGTTTATTCCAGTTAGAATACAAATTATTAGTTGTATTTTAACAGCAACAGATCCAACCTACTTGTGGTTGAATTATTAGTAGCTAGCTAGCTTGCTTTGGCTAACGTTAGCTAGCTAGCTATTAGCTGTGGACAAGGGGATTGTTTAAAAGAGAAACTCACATCGACTAATATAGAGAGATAGTACTCCCTTATTTCGGCTTATAAAATGACAACAATGCCTCGCTAGCTGACTTAACTTTTCCACTGTTGAAGCGCTCTTTCCTGAAGCAGTCTGTCGTGTTCTGAAACAACTCCATGGGTTTACTGCTGTGGATGTTTGTATAAATATATATATAAATATATACTGTTATTCATTTAGGTCAACATTGGATCATTCAGAGATCCTCACTGAACTTCTGGAGAGAGTTTGCTGCACTGAAAGTAAAGGGGCTGAATAATTTTGCACGCCCAATTTTTCAGTTTTTGAATTGTTAAAAAAGTTTGAAATATCCAATAAATGTCGTTCCACTTCATGATTGTGTCCCACTTGTTGTTGATTCTTCACAAACAAATACAGTTTTATATCTTTATGTTTGAAGCCTGAAATGTGGCAAGAGGTCGCAAAGTTCAAGGGGGCCGAATACTTTCGCAAGGCACTGTATATATATATATATATATATATATATATATATATATATATATATATTTAACTCTGCAAATCAGTTAAGAAAACATTGTTATTTACAATGACAACCTAGGAACAGTGGGTTAACTGCCTTGTTCAGGGGCAGAAGGGCAGATTTTTACCTTGTCAGCTCGGGGGACTCAATGTAGCAACCTTTCAGTTACTGGCCCAACACTCTAACCACTAAGCTACCTTCCGCCCCAAATTGATTGACTCGTTCCAGGGTTGCCTAGGTGACTTTCTAAATGTAATCTGTTACAGTTACTAGTTACCTGTCCAGAATTGTAATCAGCAATGTACCTTATCAAAAGTATACGAGTTTGAGCATGTGTGCATTAGGCCTATAGATAAAACATGTTATCAGCATTAGATTGAGCAATACAAGCCCCACCTTTACTCTATAGGCTGGGATCTACACTATGCAGCTGTTATTCTATAGGCTGGGATCTGCACTATGCAGCTGTTATTCTATAGGCTGGGATCCGCACTATGCAGCTGTTATTCTATAGGCTGGGATCTGCACTATGCAGCTGTTATTCTATAGGCTGGGATCTGCACTATGCAGCTGTTATTCTATAGGCTGGGATCTGCACTATGCAGCTGTTATTCTATAGGCCGGGATCTGCACTATGCAGCTGTTATTCTATAGGCTGGGATCTGCACTATGCAGCTGTTATTCTATAGGCTGGGATCTGCACTATGCAGCTGTTATTCTATAGGCTGGGATCTGCACTATGCAGCTGTTATTCTATAGGCTGGGATCTGCACTATGCAGCTGTTATTCTATAGGCTGGGATCTGCACTATGCAGCTGTTATTCTATAGGCTGGGATCTGCACTGTGCAGCTGTTATTCCATAGGCTGGGATCTGCACTATGCAGCTGTTATTCTATAGGCTGGGATCTGCACTATGCAGCTGTTATTCTATAGGCTGGGATCTGCACTATGCAGCTGTTGCAAGAGGACATTTTCCACTGGCTGTCCACTGGTTTCAAAATGAATGATTAATAGGCAGCTTCCATGTCTTGAATTCAACCATTATTGGGTTCAAATACACATTTAGATTTGTGAACATAGCCATCCACAACAACCACAATCTGTAAGGCGCAAATAGCTAAATGAGAGAGCAGCAGTGTGATTCACATCAATGTGCTATGTAGATATCAATAATAAGTGATGTCCGTATCGCCGTAGACTACACCACTACTGTCATCCTTACCTCCAAGCGTTTATTCAAGTTGGATAATCTTTGGATGCCGACAGCAGTCGCACCATTGGAAGACATAGCTTGGACTGTAGCCTACAAAAGCCTGTTCCTGCTCTTTTCCCGCAATCCATCAAACACATTTGTTGTGTCATCATCATGGTATCTGATTGGTGGTCATC